>NW_024412420.1:7456672-7984601 GCF_014898765.1 Herpailurus yagouaroundi | reverse complement strand
AAAAAAAAAAAAAAAAAAAAAAAAAAAACGTTGAAAAAAAAATCATGTATATACATCACTTAGCTGCTTATTTTATATCACATGTAAAATTGCATTTTAATATTACATGTGAAATATACATTTCGTATAGACAAAGGATTATGTAGCACGTATACATAAGGTATTAAAATGAATAATGTTGTAACAACTGTTAGAAGTTTTAGAGACCATAGGCACTCTTCTTTAATTACATTCCTTATCTCTTATCCCCACTCAAAGCCACAGTGCTCCCAAAAGAGAACCACTGTCTTGAATTTTGAATTACTTATTTTTATTAACTCAAGAGTATACCATATACACATCATGTCAATAGATATTGGTTAACTCCTCTTTTTTTTTAATTTTTGTAAATGTGTATGCACTAGCATATGCATTATTTACATAAACAGTGTATCACACATTCTTTTTATCTGATTGTAGTATTTTTTCTTTATCTACTCTACACTTCCTTCTTTTCCTCTCCTCTACCCACTTCTGCCTCCCCTTACCTGACCCCACAGACAGCCTACTTTAAAAATCTGGTGTTGTGGAGAAATGGGAACCAACCTTGCACTGTTGGTGGGAATGCAAACTGGTGCAGCCGCTCTGGAAAACAGTGTGGAGGTTCCTCAAAAAATTAAAAATAGACCTACCCCATGACCCAGCAGTAGCACTGCTAGGAATTTACCCAAAGGATACAGGAGTGCTTGATGCATAGGGGCACTTGTACCTCAATGTTTATAGCAGCACTCTCAACAATAGCCAAATTATGGAAAGAGCCTAAATGTCCATCCACTGACGAATGGATAAAGAAATTGTGGTTTATATACACAATGGAATACTACATGGCAATGAGAAAGAATGAAATATGGCCTTTTGTAGCAACATGGATGTTATGCTAAGTGAAATAAGTCATACAGAGAAGGACAGATTCCATATGTTTTCACTCCTATGTGGATCCTGAGAAACTTAACAGAAGACCATGGGGGAGGGGAAAAATGGTTAGAGAGGGAGGGAGCCAAAACATAAGAGACTCCTAAAAACTGAGAACAAACTGAGGGTTTATGGGGGGTGGGAGGGAGGGGCGGGTGGGTGATGGGTATTGAGGAGGGCACCTGTGGGGATGAGCACTAGGTGTTGTATGGAAACCAATTTGACAATAAATTTCATAATAAAAAAAAAAGTAAAAGTAGAGTTTTCACCACTAAATCACACACACACACACAAATCTGGTGTTCAGTCTTGCTTTTTTCTATACTTTGCTCCCAATTTATTTCATCATATACAAATACTGTCAACAGTTGTACATTTTGGGGTACCTGGGTAGCTCAGTTAAGCGTCCAACTTCAGCTCAGGTCATGATCTCATGGTTCGTGTGTTCAAGCCCCACACTGGGCTCTGTGCTGACAGCTAAGAGCCTGGACCCTGCTTCATATTCTGTGTCTCCCTCTCTCTCTCTCTCTGCCCCTCCCCCACTTGTACACTCTCTCTCTCTCTCTCTCTCTCAAGAAGAAATAGACATTAAAATTTTTTTAAATAGTTATACATTTTACAAATATTCCTACTCATATATAATGGTGAAAATATAATATACATAATGGCCTGTGTAAATGTGTACATTTATTTTAAAATTTATTTTAAGTGGAATATTATAATTATTTGTGTTTTATATTGCTTATTCAATAATAACTAAAAGAAATTGATCCATGTCAAATGATATAACTTTATTTTGTTTTCTTTTTCATGTCTATATGATATTCAGTATTGTGGCTGTACATAGTTTATTCAGCCACTTTCATTTTGACAGTCATTTGTTCATGGTCATTATTTCCACTATGGACATTGCTTTAAGAAACACACATACACGTAAAACCTTTGTCTAGGGCCTTTATCACTTTAGGATAGATTTCTAGGAGTGAGACTATTGGAGTTAAAGATATTTTTAATTTTAATAAGTGTTGTTTCATACTTTTGTAAAAATGATTTAACATTTGTATTTCCAAAAGAAATTCATGAAAGAATACTTTTCTTCATATCCTTACCAGCAATAGATCTTATTTCACTTTTAAAAAAATTGTTATTCTGGTGGGTAAAAGTGATATCTCATTGGTAGTTTAATTTGTAGAACCCTGATCAATAGTGCATTTGACTATCTTATTTGCATACCGACCATCAGGTTTTCTTCTCTGTCAATTGTTTATTTTTATTCTTTGCTCATTTTTCTTTTGGATATTTTAGCTATTTCTTGACAATTTGTAGGCATTTTGTGGTAGTGTAAATAGTATCTCTTCACCTGTTACTTGTTTTGCATTTTTTTCATTAATTTTACTTTTCTACTAATATATTGTTATAAAAACTGAGCAAGAACAGAAAATGAGTACCAAAAGTATATAAGGAGCTGTCAAAGGCATGGCTTCATCAGCAACCTTAGCTAGCTATCTCAAACACAAGGAAATAAAACAATTTCAAAAAGCAGAATCTTTTGTGGTTTTCGTTTTTTTAATATAATTTACTGTCAGATTGGTTTCCATACAACACCCTTTGCTCATCCCAACAAGTGCCCTCCTCTCTGCTCATGACCCAGTTTCCCCTCTCCCCCACCCCCCATCAACTCTGTTTGTTCTCAGTATTTAAGAGTTTCTTATGATTTTCCTCCTTCCTCTAACTCCCCCCACCCATGGTCTTCTGTTAAGTTTCTCAAGATCCACATATGAGTGAAAACATATGGTATCTTTCTCTGCCTGACTTATTTCACTTAGCATAATACCCTCCAGTTCCATCCACGTTGCTGCAAATGGCAAGATTTCATTCTTTCTCATTGCCAAGTAGTATTCCATTGTATATATATCCATTCATCAGTTGATGGACATTTAGGCTCTTTCCATAATTTGTGGTTTTCTAATTTCTTGACAAGGGAGATGGTCCTTTGTGACTGAGAAGACTTAAAGACTAAACTTTCTGGCCGTGAAGATTTGGCCATTTGCCACCATTACAGTTTTAAAGAGCACTGTCTGCTCTTCAAACAGGAAATCACCCTCTGTAAGCAGGAAGTGTGCCCTTGAACAACATAATCCATAATCCTCACGGCTGGAATTAGAACACATAGAGTTTCATATACCACTAAAACCGTGATCATCATATTATTTGACCACTTGGAGATTTTAGAGATTTTAGTTCTTGGCGAGTCAAACTTCAGGACTGATTAACACCTATGAGTAGCATCAAAATGAATTCCTTAAAGTAGGTAAACATAATATCTACTACTTGCAACTATTCTGTTTTTTAGCCAGAGACTGTCTTTGGCCACTTGGGGGAACTTAGTAGCCTCTAGCAAAACGGAATGTGATTAACATCAGAACACTAAGTGCGCAATATGTAATTACACTCCATTAGAATCTATCAAAACAAGATTATAATTACACTTTGTACATGACATCTTCCTTGTAAGGTTGGCAATTTAGAGCTCTGCTTAAAAATAGAGTGCTCTGCAATCTGCAGACCCCCCAGTCCATTTAATAATGACCCATCAATAGTCAACTTAGTTTTTAACAGAACAAAGGTATTGAAATGGACTTTTAATACTAACAACAAGAAACTAACTAAAATGTGTTATGTACAGACAGGGGAAAAATCACTAAAGCAAACAGCAACAACAAGGCAGGAGAGTAAGGCTGATTTAACGTGGCAAAACTTATTTAGCAGGTTTTTTAGAAACTGAACCCCAGCTTTGGACCAAGTGTTTGATTTATGCTAACCTTGTGACCCTTGACTTCCCAAAAGGTTTCAGTCTTTTCAATATCACTTCTTTAGCCATAACTTTATTAGAAAATCAACAACCCAGGCAGGGAACGTTAAAAATAAAACTGAGTACTTTTTAGAGCAATATGGTGAATATCAGATTGAAGCCACACAACAAGCCTGCAAAGGAATTTTTTTTTTTTGCCCTATTTTGCAGAAGGAATGATGCAGTCCTGTGAGGTTGTGTAACTTGCCCAAAGTCCCTTAGTTAGCAACGTTATACCTGAGATTCAAGTCCAGGGCTTCATGACTCTGGAAGCTATGATCTATTATATAACCACACTCTTACTGGGCACACAAAAACCAAGTCTCTGGTTAAGTTTTACTTTCAAAATCAAAAAAAAAAATAAATAAAAGGGAGTCAAGATTTGTATTAATTTGGAGAAAAGGCAAGAGAAACAACAACAAAACAAACAAACAAAATAACCCGGGGCAACAGAAAGAAGATTTGGACAGAGCATTGGAATTGGATGTGTGGAGGAAACGAAGGGTACTTGTATGTGGTGATGGTATTTCATTGAAGTCAAATAGTAGAAGGTGATATTACTCCATATCCATCATAAAGAATTAGGATTTTATTTTTCCAAAATGTAATAGCCCATAAAAGGTTTAATTTAAAGTAAGTTCAATCTAATTAGAAAATTCTTAGGTCCTAGCATAAAGCCCAAAGTCTGCTTATACCATGCTCTGAAAAAGTAATTGCTTGTCTCATGATCTCATAAAGGTATCACAGATAAGATACAATGATTGATTGTTAAGCTAGGGGATGGGTAGCCAATCCAGTGGAGAAGCCACAGCAAATGGAGTGCATAGCGTGTTTCAACTGAACACACAGAGAGAAGATGGGTAGAATGATCAGTCCCTTATATTAACTGGAAGTCTGCAGTGTACGTAACCCTCCAAACTCTACAAAGGGGAAACATGAGAAAAAGAGTTAGTAGAAATCCCACATGTCAGCCTCTCCATTTCATAGGAATAGCTAATCAAATATTTCCCTACAAGTTTAGAAGCAAAAACATATCACTGGTGATTACCAGCCTGGAAATGTAAAGGAAAAGATTTTCAAAGATAGCTGCTTTAATGCTGTCTCCTGTTATATGAGGAAACAGAAGCTGAGAGAAGTGCTATGACTCAATCTGAATTATAACTCATAACTGGGAGAACCTGGATCCAGGTGCCAGTCCTTCTGTATTCGATATACAGTAAAACCTTGGTTTTGTGAGCATAATTCATTCCAGAAACATGCTTGTAATAGAAAGCACTTGTATATCATAGCAAATTTCAAGAACCATTGACTCAGTTGTGATCATTTGACATTCAGTGTCATGAACGACTTGTACTACAAGACATTGCTCATTTATCAAGTTAAAATTTATTAGTGGGATGCCTGGGTGGCTCAGTAAGTTAAGTGTCTCACTCTTGGTTTTGGCTCAGGTCATGATCTCGTGGTTGGTGAGTTCGAGCCCCACGTCAGGCTCTGTGCTGACAGCTCAGAGCCTGGAGCCTGCTTCTGATTCTGTATCTCCCTCCTCTCTGTCCCTTCCCAGCTCGTGCTCTATCTTTCTGTCTCACTCTCAAAAATAAATAAACAACACATTTTTTTAATTGATTGTAGTTTTACTTCCTCACGTCTATTGGACCCCTGAATTTAATCTTTCTGCAAAGTCTGTAATATCTGTTGGGCAGGAATACTTCATCTCCCACTAAGGGAATGCAACTTTCTCTTACTCCTGTTTCCTAAGATTTGATTCTCCCATTTTGTTCCTGATACTCTACTTTTCTCTAGCTATCACTTATTTTTCTCTTCAAATGAGTCAATAAACCCTCTGCAAAGGAAGTTGATAACATATGCCAGAAACCTTTTCATCTTTTTACAGTTCATATTCTTTTTGGCTTACCACTCTCACTTGAAGAAATATTTGTCTAAATAAAGAAACCAAATGGCAAATGAAGACTTCTGCTCAAAATATTGTCATCACAGAATGACGTGTGATGATGAAAAAATTACAAAGACCTCCATATTTAGTGATATTGAAATAATTAAGTAAATTAAACTGTTCATATACTAGGGTGTTATGCTCTTATTAAATACTTTTATGAAAACTTTTAATAATATTAAAACACATATGAGATTATAAGTGGCCAATCTCATGGAAAATAAATATTTCTTTTGTTTGAAAAGAGTATTTGCAGGAAAAAAAAACTGAAGAAATGTACCAACTTTTAAATATCTTTTTAGTTTAGAATAATTTTAAACTTACAGAAAACTCGCCAAGATAGTATAGAGTGTCTGTGTACTCTTCACGTAGCCTTCCCCTGACGTTGACGTTATATAGTCCATGGTACATTTTCAAAGTGAAGAATTCAACAGTTTTACAATATTATTAACTCAACTACACACTTGATTCGCCTTTCACCAGTGTTCTCACTAAGATCATTTTTCTGTTCCAGGATCTAACTGAGGATACCACATTGCATTTGGTTACCATGTTTCCGGAGTCTTCTCCAGTCTGTGAGTGTTTCTCTGTCTTTTCTGTTTTATTTTTTCAAGTCCTTGAAAAATCTGAAGAACTCTTGTCAGATCTTGTTAGAATGTTTCCCAATTTTGGTGTCTCTGATGTTTTCTCATGATTAGTCTGGGCTTATAGATTTTTCGAAAGTGTACCCCAGAGGGGAAGTGCCCTTGCCATCATGTCATACCGGGCAGGACATGATAACAACATGGCTTATCACTGATGGTGTTAACCTGGATCACCTGGCTGAGATAGTGTTTACCAAGGGTCTTTACTGTAAAGTAACCATTTTTCTTTTTCCATACCCTGTTCATTTAAAGTCAACAGGCAAGTTGAGGGGCATGAAGGCACACTACCTAAAGAGGAGTATGTTTACAAATATTATCAGGAATACTTCTGTGAAGAACATCCTTCCTGCGGTTATTAATGTATCCATTGTTTATATTGCTTTGGACTTATATATATTTATTTATTCTTTGGGTTGTAATCCAGTACTGAGTTTTTCAAAGCCCACTGAGGGCATTAACATTGAATTACGCCATTCTAATTGACTTCTCTTTTGCTACCTTTAGAATATGTCCATTTCTTTTTAATGAGCAGATGCCAATTTTGTGACCAGAACAGGAAACAAAAACATTAATATCTATGTTAACCCCACAAGGGCAGACCAGTAATCAGATTACTCACATAGTCCAGTGCAATATTTGTTTTCGTCAAGGTTGTGTGAGATTGGGCTGCCATGTGCTGATTTGAGGCGAGTCTCACTCACCTTCATTGCCCGTATGATGAGTTGAGGGCCACCGATGAGACGGCTCATAGCTGACTCTTGGGCTTAGACTACATGTGTGGACTTATGTGTTTGTTCTCACCAGTGTGTGTTCTGACAACAGCACACAAGAGCAACAGGAGTGGGACAGCAGGAGTGGTGGCACATGTCTTTAACCCATGTGCCCTCTAGTGCTGTAAGCTGGGCTCTCGCGCCACACCCATTGCTAGCTCTGCTCCCAGGGTGTAGCTGTCCCCTGGAGTGGCTGTTGTGCATCTCCTCAAGGATTTTAAAACCATTGCTATGTAACTAAAGGGGCTCTTCTGCTCTTTTCTCTGATGTCTGTCATTAAGGATGTTATTCTCTCCCGAGTTGGGCCTCGTCCATGATTAGAGGGAGAGACATCCCTTGCATGAATGGAACCACTCTAGAGGTATGGTCAAAATTGAAAGAGGCCATTCTAGAAATGCAGTGATTATGGCTTAAAGAATTCCAGGAAAGGGGAGCCTGGGTGGCTCAGTCAGTGGAGCGTCCAGCTTCGGCTCAGGTCATGATCTCACGATTTGTGAGTTGGAGCCCTGCGTCGTCGGCTCTGTGCTGACAGCTCAAAGCCTGGAGCCTGTTTCAGATTCTGTGTCTCCCACTCTCTCTGCTCCTCCCCGGCTCATGCTCTGTCTCTCTCTCTCTCTCAAAAATAAGTAAACATTAAAAAAAAATTCCAGGAAAGATGTGGTTTTACGTTTACTCAAGGAAATTCCAAATAATAAATTTAACATGACAGGAAAATGTTCGCATTTTCTTACCTACTCTGGGTAAAATTGTTGACATTTTCCTGCATACTCTGGATAAAATTGCATTTGTGGTCATCGTCAACAAAGCAGAGTAAAAACCTTGAAAGAATCACTGGACTTCAGTGGTCCCTGGTGATAGAGCAGAGGTTGCAGCATCATGAGTATGTCGCCAGTATTGAGTAAATGCGATTAGGAATTGCAGAGGCAGCAGGATCTATAATATTGCAACACACACAGATTCCAAAGGGCAGTGTCACTGCGGCCAATAGCAGTGTCACTTCTGTTTTATTTGTTTTATTTCTGTTTTATTTTTTTTATGTTAAGAGATGTAAAGTTAGCCAGGAATTGCAGACTTGACATACAGGGGGGAAAACAGAGAGAGAGATTGACAAAGAGGTGGTTCTTGGATTTGTGCAGGAAAAGGTGGTGTTTAAGTACTACAAACATTCTTCACATATACTAACTGATAGGACATAGGAGAGTGAATATATGCTTCTTTGCCAATTTTGCTAGCTCTTTATCAATGAATCACTATACCTCACATGGCCCATGAATTTAATAAGGCACCATTTACTCAAAGTGTTATGCAGTGAAAAGAACCCCTCCCCCCAAAATATTTACTGGGACCAGCACATTCAAGGGGTAGCCCTTTTTTTGTCCCTGTTCCCACTACTATGTGCAAATTCCCAAACAGCATGTGTTGGGGGCAATCCTTTCATACATTTAGTATATCATGGTTTTGTCCTTGGCTCAGTGGTCAGATCTCCGAAATATTGGTCAGAAAAAGAGAAGGAAAAAGTTGTTTCTTATATTTGGGTCTTGCAAATTGTTCCCCAACAGAGCTGAGAGAGAAGGATCACTTCATTTTCCCTTAAAAAATCCCCTAGGGTTTGGGGCACCTGGGTGGCTCAGTTGGTTGAACGTCCGACTTCGGCTCAGGTCATGATCTCACAGCTCGTGAGCTGGAGCCCCGAGTCGGGCTCTGTGCTGACGGCTCAGAGCCTGGAGCCTGCTTCGGATTCTGTGTCTCCCTGTCTCTCTGCCCCTAACCCACTTGCATTCTGTCTCTGTCTCTCTAAAAATAAATAAACATTAAAAAAATTTTTTTGAAAAAAATCCCGTAGGGTTTGACAACTGTGTTTCACTGAAGAAGAAGAGAACCCACTACTTTCACCAGGGAAACCTCTACTGAGCTGTGTTGCTGGGGCATTTTGAAAATGTGACCTCATGTGGAGTTTTAACCAGCTGTTGTCCTTAGACCAAATCCTGTTGCAATTTATAATGCTCCTTCTCCATGTAAAATCCTGACGTCCTAAACATGTGACAGGTTCATACTACATAATTACAATTGGATTAAGACTGTGATAAAGTAAAGTAAACATATATGTAGGAGTTATAGAAGGTAAAAAATATATATATACATACACAATTAAAATTATACTTATTAATTATACTTATAAAATTATATTTATATATATACAATTAAAATTATATATATGTGTGTGTGTGTATATATATATATATATATGTATATATATATATATATACAATTTTGTGAGTTCGAGCCCTGCGCCAGGCTGTGCTATCAGCCTGGAGCTTTATATATATATATATATATATATATATATATATATATATATATATAAAATATACCTTTATATATAAATTTAACCTCATGAGGGGTGCCTGGGTGGCTCAGTCAGTTAAGTGTCTGACTTCAGCTCGGGTCATGATCTCACGGTTCATGGGTTCAAGCCCCACATCAGGCTCTGTGCTGACAGCTTAGAGCCTGGAGCCTGCTTCTGATTCTGTGTCTCCCTCTCTCTCTACCCCTCCCCCACACAGACTCTCTGTCTCTCTCTCTCTCCCTCTCCCTCAAAAGTAAATAAACATAAAAACAAAAATTAAAAAAACAAAATTAACCTTACTAGTAACCAAAGCAATATAATCGAAAAGGTTGCATTTTGCCTATTTCTTTGGCAAAGTTTGGGGTTTTTTTTAGTGTTCAGCACTGGCAAGTATGTGAAAAAATGGCCTGTGATTCACTGTAGGGAGGAGTGTAAATAACTATAAGTTTTTGGAAGGGTAATTTGGATATAGCTATCAAAAGTTTTAAAATGTACATATATTTTAGTCCAGCAATTCTACTTCTAAGTAGGTTTACTCAGTGTTTTACCAAAAAAAAAGTTTATTGCAAGGCAACAATAATTAAATCAAAAGGAGAACTAATCTAAATGTCAAAATTTATAAATTATACGTTCATATATGAACTTCTCTGCAGACATTAAAAATAATATAAAAGTATCTGAAATAGAGGGAATATAATAATACATCATAAATAAAAATAGTATGTGGCACCAGTAAGGTACAACATTATTAAATATATATGACATGTATATGTGTATATATGTTTATGTGCAAAAAGATTACTTAGAAAATATTAACACTGGTCTTCTCTGAATGATGACAACTGGAGTTATTTTCTATGACTTTGGTGGTAATTTTTAAGTTTTCATTGTCCAAATTTTCTACGGTGAAAATACGTTTATAATCTAAGCAAACTACATATTATAACTTTCAAACTGCTACCTTCTCATTCATACATATGGACACATACATTGTCTTCTGACTGCCCTGGTTTATATTTATATACTCTACTAATATATCACTTTTATTAAGACGATCACATTAATGTTTAGGAAGATTCTGAAGTCAGAGCAATTAAGTGATAATAAACTGCTTTCACAAAACACATTTTTAAAATTAGTAGGATGCATAAATTTCAAGCCCACAGCTTAATGAACCTTTACATAATTAAATGACTTAGGCAGAGACATAGAGCAATGCCATCACCTAGATCAAGACCTAGAACATACTTGTTATCTCAGAAAGTTGCTTCTTAGGACTTTCTGGTTGAGAGCCACCCGGCACTTTAGTTCATGGTAGTTGCAGAAGTCGTGGTCAAACCTACCATGTGTTTAGCTCTTGCCATGGGCTTGACTCTGTGCTAGATCCTCTAAATACAATATCTCAGGGAACCTAGGTGGCTCAGTCACTTAAGCATCCGACTTCCGCTCAGGTTGTGACCTCACGGTTTGTGGGTTCGAGCCCCGTGTCAGGCTCTGTGCTGACAGCTCAGAGCCTGGAGCCTGCTTTGGATTCGGTGTCTCCATCTCTGCCCTTCACCTGCTCACGCTCTGTCTCTCTCTCAAAAATAAATAAACATTATGGGGCACGTGGGTGACTCAGTTGGTTAAGTGTCTGACTTTGACTCAGGCCACGATCTCACAATTTTGTGAGTTTGAGCCCCACATCAGGCTCTGCTGCCAGCCTGGAGCCTATTTCAGATTCTGTGTATCCCTCTCTCTCTGCCCCTTCTGCTCATGATCTATGTCTCAAAAATAAATAAGCATTAAAAATTTTTTTTAAAAATTAAATAAATAAATAAACATCTCATTTAATCCTAATTCTATATACAATGAAGAAAAGAAGGGTTTTCAATATTAATCAACTAGCCACACAAATTGTTATCAGCAAATAGAAGACAAGCAAGTATTTGGTTGTCTTGAGTTTGGTTTCAAACTTGAGTATTTTTTCCAAATTTTGCAGGTTTTCAATAAGTTGAACAATGGAGTTTGGTAATAACCACCCTAAAAATGACTTGACAGAGAAAACAAGTTGAGACATCAAATAACAGAAAGCTGACAGAGAGAAACACTGGAGACCCTTAAATGCCTAGGGGCAGATAATCCTTAAGTGCCCAGCACACTCAGGAACTGGTTTGGAGAGGTTTTAGGATTAAAGTGACTATAGTACATTATATTATTCCCAGAGAGCCCAATCCTCAAAAAGAAGATTATACCTCCTTCAAGGATTTCAGGACAACTTTCTAGCTTTTAGAAGTTTTTATTTAAAAAATAATAATAATAAATAAAGAATTTTTTATTTAAAAAAATAAACACTGTGTAGTAACCAATTGTAAAACAAAATAATTCACCCAAAATCTCACAGAACACCAAATAGTGATTACATGAACAGAGATATTACGAATCTGAAACTAAATTAAAATTCATTTTGGTGACTATGTACAAGTTCTCAATTCATTACTCTTCCTACAGTTTCATTCCTCTGCAGAGCTGGATGGAAATTTGCATTTCCCCAGGCTCTGCTTCTTTAAGTGACTGACCAGGAGAGGGGCTGCTCCAGGACTTACAACATTAATGGACCACACACCAATTAGCAGGGGAAGGAATCAGTCCTTCCAATGCATGTAAATTAAGTATACAATCAGCAGGCTTTCTCTTTAGCTAAAGCCCTTCCATGGGAAAGAACACTCAAGAGACCCTCTCTTTTCCCTTTGCAGCAGCAGAAAAAAAGGGGAAAAAAAGGCAATCACCCTCAATTCCGCTTCAGAGATAAATTAAAATGGCTATTTGTATCAGGTGGGAAAAGTAAGGGTGATTTCCCACATCAGGGAACCACCATTACGGATCCAGAGCTCTATCCTCTGGCTATATTACTCATATTTATTTCCTGTGGGTTTAGAGAAGCAAGAATTAGAAATGAATGGCATTCCTGACTGCTCACAAGGGATTCGCCTCAAGCCAAACTCCTGCTTTAACTTTGCACAGTTCTTAAGTCTCCAGATGCTGTATGTGTGACTCTGCCATTAGAAATCTTCAAACTTGTGGCAAACCCAGAAACAATGAGACAGGGAAGTCACACAGTTTGGGAGAAAGAAAACAACAAGGTCAAACAGATACCTGAAGCCCAAGGGACAGGATATTTTCAGAGGCAGGGGCATTAGAAAAAGAGGATGGGCCATAAGGATAATTTTGATTTCTTTGAACCATTGAGCTCTCAGATGTAGGATAAAGGACCCAGCCCAGGATCAGGCAGACAGTTAATCAACCTCTGAACAGGATATTGCCATTCTGAATGCCCTATTTCCAAAAATTAAAAACTCATCTGTATTTCAGCTGAGTCTTACTCATAGAAGAAGCATTCCAAAGCTTTGACGTCTGTTAGCATCAAGGGATCAGACATGCAAATTAGCACTGGCCCTTGGCTGAAATGACACTCATAGCAAGTGCAATGTTAAGGGGACCTGCAAAATATCAACAGTGACTTTAAATACACCTAATTTTTCTTAAAATCTGTTATGGAGAGCTTCATATAGAAATCTTGCATGCAATTTCTGTACTCTGGGGAAGTCTCAGATTTTAAAGAACTTCACCCAAACTCTCCATTCTCCCTTCTACATCCACTCTCCCTCCCAATCCTAAGCATTATTAATCCACCTTCTCTTGAATGTACCTCCTTCTCCACTCTATATCACTGGATGTTCTTGATTTAGCAAATCTTGGGGGAATTTTTTTTTTAGCATTTTGAATCAGAGAAGATGCTTTACACTCTTTCCCAAAGTATTCTACAATTTCTATAACTTATTCCCTTAGCGTAGGGAGATCTCAATCCTGACTGCCCATGAAAAATACCTGGAAAACTTGGAAAAACAAACAAACGAACAAACAAGCAAACATATTTTGGACATACCCAAGACCAATTAAATCTCCAAGGGTAAGGCCTGGACATTTATATTTTTTAAACTCCCTAAGTGGCACTGATGTTCATGTACTAAAAGTTAAATGCTTACATCAGAGGAAAAGCAACAAAGGACAGCTGCCAATTTCAAAGTTCCAACAAACGGTTCTCTGCTATCCTGTGTTATCATCCCAGATGAAACCCTGGACATTTTGAACAGAGTTTTATAAGGCAAGGTAAGCAGGATATAAGCAAGGGATTCTGTGCCAGGGCCCTAATCCCTGAATCACTCTGTAAGATTACAAACCATACTTTTATCTCCTTGCAGATCCCCGCCCCAGAAAGCAATTTGGAGGAAGAAGCTTCAAAACAGAAATAATCAAAATGCTGCAGTAGGAAATCTGATAGGAAACATACAGCACGAGAAGGAAAATATCAGGCAGCATTTCATTAAGTCCCCAAAGCCCTGAAAAACACTGATTTGAGGGCCAGAAAAATCTCATCAATTATAATACTTAGTATGTCTTCTAACCTGAAAAAAAACCCATTATAGTCAATATGATGCTTGGACACAGGGTGTCGAGTCTTGTAAGGATGGATTTCTCTGCAAAGACCCCAAAGCACTTGTTAGCAGGGATTTGCCTTGTCAGCCTTTTCATTTTCCTTCTCAAGCCTTATATGCAATGACCTACTAATGATGAAACACTAATGTTACATGTTGGATGGATTAACTGGGGCACGATTTAGCTCCTCACATCACAGACAAAGACAGGAACATTTGTTTGCATTTTTGAAACTGAGACCTAGATGGGTCAATGACTTTCCCAAAGCTTCATGTTGACAAAGAAGAGAGTAAGGGCAGATTAGTGATCACCATCTTCAACTGGACTAGCACTATTTTCTGTGCAATCTTGTTTTCTATTTCTTGATACCTTGTTGGCCCACTCTGCATGATGAACGTATCAAAACTTCTGCCCTCTCTTCAAACATAATGCCCAAATTGTGCCTCTTGTAGCTTCTTTCCTTATAATTTTGGCTTGGCTTGCAGATAGCCCATTGTGGCCACTCAGACACATCCTTTATACCTTCAGCCTCACAAGTGATGGAAAATTCCTCTCTCTCTCTCTCTCCATATCTTTTTGCCTTTTTTTCTCTTCATATTTTTATTCAGCACTAAAGGGATCTAGTTGCTTCAGGGTTTTTGGGGTTTTTGTTTTGTTTTGTTTTGTTTCTTGTTTTTTTTTGTTTTGTTTTGACACCAGACCTCATAAAAAAAAATCTCTCAGACTTTGGTTCCTTGAGTAGCTTCTCTGGAGGCAATAATTCTCTGTAAAAGATGTTTTGGGCAAGAATGAAACCTTATCTAGGGGTGCCTGGGTGGCTCAGTAGGTTGGGTGTCTGACTTCAGCTCAGGTCATGATCTCACAGTTCATGGGTTCGAGCCCCGCATCAGGCTCTGTGCTGACAGCTCAGAGCCTGGAGTCTGTTTAAGATTCTGTGTCTCCCTATCTGCCCCTCCCCCGCTCACACCCTGTCTCTCTCTTTCTCAATAAATAAATAAATAAATAAATATTTAAAAATTAAGAATGAAACCTCATCTAATCCTTTTCTGTTTTCAGGGCTGTCCTGTTATACTTATCTTTCACTCTGAGTTCAGGTGATTCTGATATTCATCAGGGGTGAGGTCACTGTACTAAAAGCTGAATGCTCAACTAGCATGGCAAAGTTCCAGTTATGCTAGGTTCTCTTTTTCCAAAATTACTATCACAGGTAACGTTCTGGAAATGTTGAACCATCTCATACAACAACAACCTAATCAGGCTAACTTGCTGAATAATTACTGTTACAAGGAAATGCATTCATATCTGAGAGAAACTTTATAAATGCATTTGAATTAAGGTACATTATTATTAATTATACAAGAAAAGGATTTTATGTCCATTAATGACATCTGAAGCATCTGAAGGCAGGTGAAAATAAGTTTGGTGTATATAGGCATTGGGTGTGGGGGGTCGGGGGGAGGGATACAGGTCCTAAAAATCACATTAAACTTACTCAGCAGATACAGAAGGTAAACTTGATTTAGTGATTTAAAGAATGAAAGTGAGCAGGTCAAAACCTATGATTCATTTATTCCTCTGGGAAACTACAATTTTAGTTAATATTTTTAAATGTATTTTTGGGACACCTGGTGACTTAGTTAGTTAAGCATCTGACTCTTGATTTCGGCTCAGGTCATGATCTCGCTCATGATCTCGCGGTTTATGAGTTCAAGCCCTGCATCAGGCCCTGTGCTGTCAACCCGATTGGGTTTCTCTCTCTCTCTCTCTCTCTCTCTCTCTCTCTCTCTCTCTCTCTCTCCCCCCCTCCCCCGCTTGCTCTCTCTCTCTCTTTCAAAATGAATTTGAAAATTAAAAAAAAAATGAAATGTATTTTTAAATTTTTATGAGTTATACAAGCATACACATCACTTAAATTGCAAATAATGTTGTGCTCACTTCGGCAGCACATATACTAAATTGCAAATAATGTTATCAGACTCATATCAAAAAGGGACCGTTTTCTTCCCATGACATCGCACTGCCCAGAACTACCTCTCAGAAGCCACCATTCTGTTTCTTTTTTTTTTTTTTAATTTTTTTTTCAACGTTTTTATTTATTTTTGAGACAGAGAGAGACAGAGCATGAACGGGGGAGGGGCAGAGAGAGAGGGAGACACAGAATCGGAAACAGGCTCCAGGCTCCGAGCCATCAGCCCAGAGCCCGACGCGGGGCTCGAACTCACGGACCGCGAGATCGTGACCTGGCTGAAGTCGGACGCTTAACCGACTGCGCCACCCAGGCGCCCCCTGTGTTTCAAAGCAATTTGCTTCTACTGCTATTTGCATTAAAGGATTTCAGATTTCATTCATGGTAGGTAAACATTTAATTCTCTTATTGGCCTACCTCACAGCCTCCATGCTTCCTTCCCAGAACCTTCCAAACCTGACTCAACTTCATGGAATTTTTGGCATTTCGTAGTCATAGTAGCATTTTTCTTATTCATAAATGTTGTTCATTTGTTGCCACCAAATAATATATTACAATAATGTTCATTTTCCTATACAACTCTTGGCTCTTCCTAAATTTTGTGTTTCATTTTTTTGGTCTGGTGTTTTATGTGAAAATTAATATATTTTTTTTCTAAATTCTTAAACAGATCTTCCAAACACCTACCAGTATTATTTTCAGAATTTTCAAATAAAATTTAAATTATATAATTTCCAAATATCCAAATGCATGAGGAAACTTCTCATATTCCCTTGTCTAACATACATATTATTTATTCCCCACTGACCTGAGTAGCTCCCTAGAGAACTGTTCTATCTTTCTGCCCCAATCTATTGGGCTCTTCTTTAGGTTATGGCTGCACGGCTCTCTACTATTCTTTGTTTCACTAAATACATTCTTTTCTAGACAGCTCTTCTGTGTTAAGCCCTATTTCCTAGAATAGAGCTGCTTCTTTCTTATTTTATTTCTTAACTTTGTAACAATACCTATTAATCAAGAGTGGATGGGAGGCAAAAATCTTGAGATCATTGATATCTTTTTTACAAAGTTTTACTAAGTTTATTTATTTTTAGACACAAAGAAAGTGAGTGGGGGAAGTGCAGAGAGAGAGAGGGAGAGAGAGAATCCCAAGCAGGCTCCACACTGTCAGCACAGAGCCCCAAGTGGGGCTTGAACTCACCAACCATGAGATCATGACCTGAGTTGAAACTATGAGTTAGATTTTCAACTGATTGAGCCACCCAGGAACCTGAGATTATTGATGTCTTAAAATGTCTTTGTCTTTCTCTTGTACTTTATTGATAATATGTTTGGTCAAGAATGATAGTTTAGAAAGTATTATCCTTCATAATTTTGTAGTCATTGTTCCATTGTCTCTTACCTTTCAGTGTTTCTGTTTGTAAGTATAATGCCATCCTGATCTTTTGCCTTGTTTTGCCTTTGTTTTCAGGAATCTTTTAGCACCTTACCCAGTTATGGTAAAGTTTTAGTATGACATGCTTTAATGTGGGTGTTTTATTTTCCCTCACTTATTGTATTGTGCTCTCTGTAGGACCATAAATAGATGTATGCCCTTTAGTTCTGGGACACATTAATTTTTAGAGAACACCCATCTCCTGGTTTCTCTAGTCCCTGTTAGTTGGATGTTGGATCTCTTTACTATTTTCTTAATTTTCATATATTTCATCTCCTGTTTTTGTATTTTTTTTAAATCTATGGGAAGTATTGTTTACTGTGTCATCAAACGGTTTTACTGACAGTGTTAAACTTCTTTTATGGGACTTACAATTTTTAATGGTCATTTCTTATTCTTGCTTTCTCACTATGAATTGTGTAGGTTCTCATGTGTCTGAGAATTCATTTTTTAATGGGTACAATTTATGAACTATGTCTATATGCTAAGTACTCTACCAAGCACATTCCATACATCATATTGTTTAATTCTTTTTTTTTGGCAATATGAGTAATTTATTATGTAAATCTGAATCTCAGGCAAGATTTGGGTTGGAGGTATTAGGATTGTTAATAAGTAGGTGATACAGATATTTATTTATTTATGTATTTATTTTAAATTGGAATGCTTTTATTTTTTTTCAATATATGAAATTTATTGTCAAATTGGTTTCCATACAACACCCAGTGCTCATCCCAAAATGTGCCCTCCTCAATACCCATTGCCCACCCTCCCCTTCCTCCCACCCCCCATCAGCCCTCAGTTCGTTCTCAGTTTTTAAGAGTCTCTTATGCATATTGTTTAATTCTTACAACAGTTTTTCATGGAAATATTATTTTCAGAAATATTATTACCATTTTATAGATAAAGATGCCAACATCAAAACATTTTAAAAATTCTGATTAATTCTGATTATGTAAATACTGTTCACTTTTTACCAAGTGATATATTATGATTATGTTTTTAATTTCTAGACAACTTTTTGTTGATAAATGCCAATGGCAAATCAATTTGACTGTGGATCCCAAATTCCAAAAAACAGTGTATGAGACTGTTAGGAGTGGAGGCACTATTTATTATCTGTACTTTGCTACTTCTAATTCTTCATATTATATGTATCATATTGTCATTGTTTTCTTTGTTTGTTTTTCAGATTTCTTATATTGTAGTCTCCTGGGGACAGGGGCATATTTCTATTTTCTTCATAACTCAGCATCCACATCAGTGTCTGGAAAATTAGTTGCCAAATATGTTGATAATTGAACTGTTTGCTTTTAGAAAGCAAACAGTCACTGCTCATTTTATTGTATGTTCAGAACTCACCTTTCATATATTTACAATTCTTAAAGTAGGACTTATCTGTAATGAGGTACTATTTGTTTCAGTCTTATTATCCATAAAGAAGAGATACTGATATGATCTGCCTTCTAGAATTTTTGTAGAATTAGAAAGGTATTACATGTATTGTATAACAGCATTAGCATACTGTCTGATACCTGTGAAACACTCAGTAACTGTTCACTATTACCATTATCATCTTCCTCTTCATCATCACTGTCATTATGCAAGATGTAGGAATAATGCATTCTTGTTAATTGGACTAGATTAAGATAAAACCTTGTCTACACAAAGGAACTTTAATTATGTGATAAAATGCATTAAAAATGTCACTGTTTTAAATACTGTGCTGCCTCTGAAAAATGTAATGCATAGTGACAGCTTTAATTTGAAAATCAATCCAAATTAGTACTTGAAGCTTCTGGATAAATACTCCTTCAAACATTATAATATGCAGAAATCCAGATATATTCACCTATTAGGAAGTTCATCTGTTTTATAAAGCACATTAAGCTTTACTTCTTGAAATAAACCTTTAGCTATTGTCTCCAATCTAAATTATTTTTCTGTTTATCTATTAAGCTATAGCACTTTATTGGTTATTTATTAAAATATCACAACTTACTTTTCATTTTTTAATTAATCTGTCTTTTCCCCCCTTACTTGATCCAAAGTTCCTTGTGTAAAGGGTCAACAACACATGTATGTTTGTATCCCTTCCAACAAGAACAACATCTCAGTTATGGCAACAACTTGAATATTTGTTGACATGAATGCATAAGGTAAGCACAAAATTAAGATTAAATTTATGTAACACTGTTCTATGGAACTATACAGTAGAAGTTATTTGCCTGAGACCATATAGGTTTCCTCAGGCTAGAATTCTTTGAAAGTTGGCATTCCTCGAACTTACCGCATATGTGACTTTTGTGTGCAAGGTAGATGCTACTGACAAACAGTGTTTGTATGTCTATAACTTAGACTTCGGTAGTGTTTATAGATTTGTATTGATCAGTCGAAACATTCTCTATGGTGCTCTAATGAGCAATGTATATATTTTAGCATAGGCTCCACTAAGGTCATGAAGCATGGCAAAATTAACTAACCCATAAGTGGATCAAACTCAGGATTTGTTTTATGAATAGTGTGGTACATTAGTGATATATTCAGCTATGAGCTTTAAATACTTCTCTAGTAGTACTGAAGTACTACTTTAAGTACTTCACTAAAGCTTTAAATACTTCACTACCCAGCTGTGAGCTTTAAGTATTTCACTAGAGCTTTAAGTACTTCTAGACTCTTGTAGAGTCAGGTGGTGTTTATCTTAAGTCAAACTGATATGCAAGAAACAAGTACTACAAAGCGTGATTAAGATGGTGTTGTTAAGGAAAACTCAAGAGAGAAAAGAAGAGTTTTTGTTTTTTAAGCATTTTCCTGATGTTCTCTCATTAAAATATATTTTAAAGTTTGGGATTCAGATGGGTTTACCGGTTGAATACTACCAAACAGTTAAGGAAGAACTTATACCAGTTCTCTGTAATCTCTTCCATAACATAGAAGCAGAGGGAATACTTCTTAACCCTTTCTAGGAGGCCAGCATTACTCTAATACCAAAACCATGATAAAACATTACCAGAAAAGAAAACTAGAGGCAAATCTGTATCTCATGAATATAGATGCAAAGCCCTAAACAAAATATTAGCAAACAAATGGAAAGTCAATTAATGTTATCCATCACATAAACAGACTGAGGAGGAAAAATCACATGATTATTTCAATAGTTGCAGAAAGCAATCGACAAAATCCAACACCATTTTATGATAAAATTCCCAGCACACTAGGAATAGAGGGAGACTTCTACACATTGATAAAGAATGTCTAGAAAAAAAAGAAAAACAAACAAAAAGGAAAAAACAAGCAACAAACAACAACAAAAACTATAGTTAATGTCATACTTAACAGTGAGAAACTAGAAGCTTTACTGATAAGTTCAGGAACAAAGGAAGGATGCCTCCTCTTGCCATTTCTTTTCATTGTTGTACTGGAAGCTCTAGCTACCACAACAAGACAAGAAAAGGAAATGAAAGGAATACAGATTGAGAAGGAAGAAATAAAATTGTTTTTTATCAAAGATGACATGATTATCTACATAGAAAATCCAAAAGAATTGCAAAAGAAAACAAACCAAACAAAGACTTCTGGGACTAATAGGTGGCTATAGAAAGATTGCTGGATACAAGGTTAATATACAAAAACCAATCATTTTTCTATGTAACAGCAACAGACAAGTGGAGTTTGAAATTAAACTATCATTTACATTAGCATCCTAAAAAAAAGGAAATATGCAGGTATGAATCTAACAAAATATGTACAAGATCTAAATGAGACAACTATAAAACTGATGAAAAAAATCAAAGAACTAAATAAATGGAGAGCTTTCCCATGTACATAGATACAAAAACCTCAAATTTGTCTAGATGTCAGTTCTTCCCAAATTGACCTATAGATTCAATGCAATCCAAATCAAAATTCCAGGAAGTTATTTTGTGGGTATTCACAAAGTCCTTCAAGTTTATATGGAGAGACAAAAGACCTAGAATAGCCAACACAATATTGAAGGAGAAAAGCAAAAACAGGAGTACTGGCACTGCCCAACTTCAAGACTCACTTTAAAGCTATAGTAATTGAGACAGTGTGGTATTGGTGAAAGAATAGACAAATAGATCAATGAAACAGAACAGAGCCCAGAAATAGATGCCCATAATATGGTCAAATGTTCTTTGACAATGGATTGGACATAGTCTTTTCAACAAATGGTGAGGCAACAACTAGATATTCGTATGTGAAAAAGAAGAGGGAGAGGAAGGAGAAGGAAAAGGAGAAAAAGAAAACAAACACATATGTTATACACTTATCACAAATTAACTCGAAATGGATCATAGACATCTTGTAAAATGTGAAACTATACAACTCCTAGACGATAACCTAGGATACAATTTATATGCCCTGGGTATGGTGATGTCTTTTTCAATACAATCCTAAAGCACAATTCATGAAAGAAATAATTGATAAGCAAATGTTATTAAAATTAAAAACTTATGCTCTGCAAAGGACACTGTGAAGAAGATGAGAAGATAAGTCACAGACTGGGAGGAAATATGTATATGAGACATATATGATAAAGGACTGTTAACTGTTATATACAAATAACTCTTAAAATTCAACAATAAGAAAAGAAGCTGATGAAAAAACTGGACAAAGGATTTGAACAGACATTTCACCAAAGCAGATATATAGATGGCAACTAAACATATGAAAAGATGTTCCACACCATGTGTCTTTATGGAATTACAAATTAAAACAATAATGAGGTATTACTGCACACCTATTAGAATGGCGAAAATTTCAAAACACTACCAACACCAAATGCTAGTGAGGATGTGGACCAACGGGAACTTTCATTCATTCCTAGTGGGAATGCAAAATGGTATAGCCACTTTAGGAGACAGGCCATTTCTTGCAAAAGTAAACATACTATTACTATACCATCCAACAATTATTTTCTTTGATATTTACCCATATGAATTAAAAACTTAGGTCCACACAAAGCCTGCACATGGATGTTTGTAGCAGCTCTATTGTGACTGCCAAAATTTGGTAGCAATCAAGATGTCCTTTAGAAGGTGAATGGGTAGGGGCACCTGGGTGGCTCAGTCGGTTGAGCCTCCGACTTCAGCTTAGGTCATGATCTCATGGTCCATGAGTTCGAGCCCCATGTCAGGCTCTAAGATGACAGTGAGGAGCCTGCTTGGGATTCTCTCTCCCCCACCGCACTGCTCACACTTTCTCTCTCTCAAAATAAATAACTAAACTTTAAAAAAATTAAATGGGGTGCTTGGATGGCTCAGTCAGTTAAGCATCCAACTTCAGCTTAGGTCATGATCTCATGGTTCGTGAGTTGGAGCTGTGCTGACAGCTCAGAGCCTGGAGCCTGCTTCAGATTTGTGTCTCCCTCTCTCTCTGCCCCTCCCCTGCTCATGCTCTGTCTCTCTCTGTCTCAAAAATAAATAAACATTAAAAAAAAAAAGAAGATGATGAATGGGTAAATTAACTGTGGTAAATCCAGACAGTGGGAAATTACTCAGCACTGGGGAAAAAAAAAAAAAAAGAAAAAAAAAACTATCAAGCCATGAAAATACATGAAAGTGGAGCACCTGGGTGGCTCAGTAAGTTAAGTGTCTGACTTCTGCTTCAGTCATGATCTCATGGTTTATGAGTATGAGCCCTGCATCCAGCTCTGTGCTGACAGCTCAGAACTGGCTTGGGATTCTGTCTCCCTCTCTCTGCTCCTCCCCCACTTTCTCTCTATCTCTCAAAATAAACTTAAAAAAAGGAAAATAAAATATATGGAAGAAACTTAAATGCATATTATTAGGTGAAATCAACCTGAAAAGACTATATATTGCAAGAATCCAATTATACAACAATCTGAAAAAGACAAAACTATGGAGTCAGTAAAAAGTGGTTGCCAATGGTTGGTAGAGAGCAGGGAGGGATGACTAGGCAGAACTCAGAGGAGTTTAGGGCAATAAAACTATTCTGTGTGGTAGATATATATCCTTACATATTTGTCCAAACCCTTAGAATGTACCACGCCAAGAGTGAACTGTAATGAAAATTATGATCTTTCGATGGTGATGATATGCCATCATAGGTTTGTTAATTGTAACAAATGTTACCCTGTGTGGGATGTTGATAGTGGAGGAGACTGGAGGGAGTGGGCTTATGGGGGTATATGAGAACTGTGTACATCTTGCTCAGTTTTGCTATGAACCTAATTGCTCTAAGATATAAAGTACATTGAAATTGGGGAAGCCAGAATGAACACTAAAAAAATTGAATTTAAGATAGAAAAAAAGGACAAATAGCAAGGCAGATCACACACACATGCATGTGCGCACACACACACACATTAAATATTGGCTTCTGCTGTCCCTTAGGAATAGAGCAATTTAAATAGACCTGGGGAAGGCAGCCTTTGCTGTCACAAGAATGGTTTTATGTATCAGTTTGTTAACTTTGAAATATGCCCTTGGAGCCCTCTGCCCAAGATATAAAATCTGTAGGCTTGGGTAAGACCTTCACTTGAGATTTGTTTATAGCTTTTCCATATGAGCTTCTGTCACTCTACTTAGGTTCCATCAGCCATAAATTTTCCATTCGGAAATTCCTCTTGATTTCTGAACATGAAACCACTGCAAGCTATGGGCAGTTTGGGATTTCTTTTTCAATTTCTTCAAGACCAAGGAATATGCTGTACCACTTAGACTATAGCCATGTATTAGCAATCTATAGTTTCTGCCTTTGACGGCTGACAGCTCAGCAAGGGAAAATAGTATTTTGAAAGCTGTGGGAATTCAGTCATCAACTTTGCTCTCATGGGCTCTCTTCCAGGGTATTGGGCCTGATTAAAGGAAACGTTACTTTTGGAAGCATGCATTGTTATCCAGCTAAAGTAAAAGCAAAACAAAATAAAACAAAATGAAAAACAAAGACCGCAGCACACCTTATTATGATACATCAGAGTCCCATGTTAGCAATCTTGCATTTCCCTATGTGTATACATTTGTTCTCTTTCATTCTCAAGAGTGTGTGTGTGTGTGTGTGTGTGTGTGTGTGTGTGTGTTTATGTGGGGAATACCAAATATAAAATCCAGATATAACTGAATCACACATCCAGATGAAAAGATCTCTATTTGCATAAACAGATAGGAGGCCAGATCTTAGATTTTTCTATCAAGGTAGGACAGAGAGGAATTATTGTAGATACAGGAACAGAAGTTATGTTCTAGGATCCACAAATCAGATGTTTAGAAGTCAAAAAGAATAACACCAACAATCCAAGGTTTACTTTTTTTCATGTGTATTTGAGGAAATGGGGGAGAACATAGAGAGTAAAATGTATTTTTAAACAGAAGCTGCTTGGCTTTAAGTCTGCAGGCAGATGAAGGTGGTTTCTTTAAGTGATACCATAAAAATTGGTGCTCAGACACAGGAGACACAAACCAAACTTTTATCTTAAAAGCAGAGGTGTGCTCATGCCCCGCACTTGGTGAAAGAAGGCCAACTCACATTGGGGCTGACATTCACCTGCTGATAAGATGGCTTATGTGAAGCTTTTTCCCAAACAGCCAAGAGGAAGCAGGCTTGGCCTCGCACCTCACCAGCCAAAGCCCAGATTAAGCTCCATGATGGTTCACTGACTGGATTCCCAGTATTGCAGCTGTGCTTGGAGGACAGGACTGAGCTGCCCCTGTGAGACCAGGTGCTATTATAGCAATCTCAAGGACTTGTGTGAAGATCAATACATAACTGACAGAAAGAGAAATTTGAGTGTAAATGGGGCATGAGGCAAGGAGGGAGAAAGAGGAGGGAAGTCTCAGTGAAGAGATGCCTGAAAATCAAAATACAAACAAGCAGGGGCGCCTGGGTGGCTCAGTCGGTTAAGCATCCGACTTCAGCTCAGGTCATGATCTCACGGTCCGTGGGTTCGAGCCCTGCATCGGGCTCTGTGCTGACAGCTCAAAGCCTGGAGCCTGTTTCAGATTCTGTGTCTCCCTCTTTCTCTGACCCTCCTCTGTTCGTGCTCTCTCTCTGTCTCAAAAATAAATAAATGTTAAAAAAAATTAAAAAAATACAAACAAGCAAAAAGTGAGAAACAATCATGCTAAAAGCACAGCCAACAATTTAAATAAGGAATTTTAAATGTCCAAAGATACCAATGAGAAGATACCATTCATAAAAAAAATAAAGGATATTGATAAATAAGCAGACAAAAGCAAAAGGGATGGAGATTGGAAGGCCATACTTCCGATGTAGATGGGATACTTTAGTCTGGAGTTACAGGGAACAGATTAGAAGACACCAATATTGATTTACTAGGCATTCAGTAAGAAGAGAACAGAAAGGATGGCAAAGAAGCAAGATTGAAAGAGATAATGGCTGGGAATTTTCCAAAGTGTAAGACATAGTCCACAGCCGAACCCAGAGAGCTGAGTGCCAAATAGAAAGCAGATTAAAATAAATTTATAACTATACACATTTTAGTAAAACTACAGAACATTAAGGTTAAAGACAAAATATTAATTAGCAAATAAAAAATAACATTATCAGATAAAAAGAAAAATTGCATACATATGGCTGCTAATAAATAGCAAGCTTCTCTTCAACAACAATACGAGCCAGAAGATAGCAGAGTAGCATCTTCAAAGTGTTGAGTTAACATAACTGGCAGTTCAGAATTCTGTAGCCAGTTAAACTGTCATTCAAGAGTTAGGATGAAGTAAAAAAAAAAAATCAGACTAATGGGAGTTTCTTACCCATAGACTTTCTTGAAAGAACTATTAACAGAGGTACTTCAACATAAAGAAAAGGCAAGAGTGTAAGAATCTGGTGTGAGAAAAAATAGCATGATAAAAAGTAATGAAATATACTTGTTCATTTAATTCAATATTTACTATAATTAATAATTTATTTGTGCTTGACACATTTAGAAAACAATTTAATAAGGAACATGTGGATGAAGTGTTAAGAGAGTTAAAACACATGGGGGTCCTTTTCTACTTGGGAGGAACAGAGTGGAATGAAATAATTTTGGCTTATTAGAAAAATGTACAGTGAGGTCCATATATTAAAATTTTAAGTGTAACCAGTGAACATTTAAAATTCTTATCTCAAATTTACAAACCAATAAAGCAGAAAAGCATATTTTATTTATTTATTTATTTATTTATTTATTTATTTATTTATTTATCTATCTATCAAATTGGCTTACATACAACACCCAGTGCTCATCCCAACAAGTGCTCTCCTCAATGCCCATCACCCACTTTCCCCTCTCCCTGCCCCCCCATCCTCCCTCAGTTTATTCTCTGTATTCAAGAGTCTCTTGTGATTTGCCTACCTCCCTCTCTGTTTCTATTTTTTTTCCCATTCCCTTCCTCCATGGTCTTCTGTTAAGTTTCTCAAGATCCACATATGAGTGAAAACATATATCTGTCCTTCTCTGACTGACTTATTTCACTTAGCATAGTACCCTTCAGTTCCACCCATGTTGCTGCAAATGGCATGATTTCATTCTTTCTCATTGCCAAGTAGTATTCCATTGTATATATAAACTACATCTTTATCCATTCCTCAGTTGATGGACATTTAGGCTCTTTCCATAATTTGAATATTGTGGAAAGCACTGCTATAAACATGGGGGTACATGTGCCCCTATGCATCAGCACTCCTGCATCCCTTGGGTAAATTCCTAGTAGTGCTATTGCTGGGTCATAAGGTAGATCTATTTTTAACTTTTTGAGGAACCTCCACACTATTTTCCAGAGCGGCTGCACCAGTTTGCATTCCCACCAACAGTGCAAGAGGGTTCCCATTTCTCCACATCCTGTCCAGCATCTATAGTCTCCTGATTTGTTCATTTTAGCCACTCTGACCAGTGTGAGGTGGTTTCTGAGTGTGGTTTTGATTTGTATTTCCCTGATGATGAGTGACATTGAGCATCTTTTCATGTGTCTGTTGGCCATCTGGAAGTCTTCTTTGGAAATGTGTCTATTCATGTCTTCTGCCCATTTCTTCACTGGATTATTTGTTTTTTGGGTGTGGAGTTTGGTAAGTTCTTTATAGATTTTGGATACTAACCTTTTATCCAATATGTCATTTGCAAATATCTTTTCCCATTCCATCAGTTGTCTCAGAAAAGCATATTTTAAAAGAAAGGGATAAAGATGGGGTGCCTGGGTGGCTCAGTCAGTTAAGCGGCCGACTTCAGCTCAGGTCATGATCTGGTGGTCCGTGAGTTCGAGCCCCGCGTCAGGCTCTGTGCTGACAGCTCAGAGCCTGGAGCCTGTTTCAGATTCTGTGTCTCCCTCTCTCTGACCCTCCCTATTCATGCTCTGTCTCTCTCTGTCTCAAAAATAAATAAACGTTAACAAAAAAAAGAAAGAAAGGGATAAAGAAAACTTTGCCCAAGCAGGGGCACTTGGGTAGCTCAGTCAGTCTGACTCTTGATTTTGGCTCAGGTCATGATCCCAGGGTCCTGTGATCAAGCCCTGTGTTGGGCTCCACGCTTGAGATTCTCTCTCTCTCTCTCTCTCTCTCTCTCTCTCTCTCTCTGTCTTTCTCTCTCTCTCTCTGTCTCTCTCTCTCTCTCAAATTAAAAAAAATAAAAAGAAAAATTTACCCAATCAGAGCAAAAAACTAGAAAAAACAAGTGTTAATAAATAAATAGAATAAATGCTAACAGAATAAGCCTGTTTATAATAGTCTTTCAGATTAGATTTTTGAAACTCAGCTTAAACGCTCAGCAATGTTGCTTGCAAGAGTTCTTACAGAGAAATTCACAAAAAAGTCTTTAAAATAGGAGGTATGGACAAGATAGCCAAATATAAATGAAAGAAGCCTGGTGTAACAATATTAAGATCAGACTAAATAGAGTTTTAACAAAAAAGAATCAACAGTTTCATAGAATGACGTTGCAATAAAGAGTGATTGATTCAGTAACATGAATGAAAATAGCTGCTTTGCTGACAGTCTAGCACCATGAAACAGACTTCATCTGTTCACACAGCTTGACCATCTTTAAGACATCATCTTCAAGGAGACCTCTGGTAGTCTCATCTCTGTCTTTCTCATGGTACTTCATATGCTTTGAAACTTGGAGTCCGTATTTTTTTTTAGAAGGTAAAGATTCTTCAATGTCAAATATTCTCATAAACAGTTAAGTAATTAAATATTTAAGCAGTTTTGTCCAATAGGTTGACCAGTCTATGGTATCAGGACATCAATGGCTGAAATGTGGTCTTCCGTTGTAAGGTTTGTCTCAGTCAGAGCAGTGACTTATGAAAGAACAGCAGAAATAATTTGCTCGAAAAGGAATAGAGAAAGTGATTCTTTTGATGTCTCTTTTTATGATGATAATTCTTGACAGAATAGCCATTTTATCAGTAAATGAATTCCAAAAGGAGAAGAAGGATATTGAATCTGTCTCTCTACATTTTTTTGTTTTTCATAGAATCCTCACATATAGAATGGAATTTGGATTAAAAAATAATAAACTGTAAAAAAGATATCACAACAGAGCCATTTAATTTCTTTTTGCTAACACTTTATTTTTCTGTCTAAAACCCCAGAGTGAAGGTAAAATATAGCATTATTGCCGAGAACAGTAAAAACATTTTCCCCTTTATGCTACCACACTAAAATGTGATTTAGATGTAAATATAACTTCTATTTCCAAATATTAACTTCAGGATGCACTACAGACCAGTTATTCTCACAAAATATGTATCGCAGAGATATAGTTCAAGAACACACTCATAACACTTCATCCTCAGCATCCTGATTGCTATAATACCTCCAATTCCATAATCCACAACAGAGAAGACACAAATGCCATAATATGTCCCAAGCAGATAGATCTGCCTGTGATTGTCGTCATTGATGGGGCTCACTTAAAACATGGATTTCTCAAATTGTTCCTGGGTTTAAGATGTATTGTACTTCAGCCTCTTTGTCAGTCTTTGTCCTGTTCTCTACTTTCATTGATTCAGTTTAACTGTCTTCATTTTTTTTCCTGCCTAGACACTCACCACCATCTCTCAACTAGTCTTCTTTCACCTCTCTCTTCTGGGACCAACATCTGTGTATTGCACATGGTAGTACTTGTAGTGTGCAAATGTGACTATGTGCCTGCTTTAAAACTTAAGTGTTTTTTGTTTGCTTGCTTGTTTGTTTCCATTTCCCACCTTATTCATCTTTATCACAGTTCTTTGTGTTGTTGTTGTTGTTGTTGTTGTTGTTGTTTATTTTGAGAGACAGAGACAGCAGGGGAGGGGCAGAGATTACTGAGAGAGAGAATCCCAAGCAGGTTCCATGCTCAGCACAGAGCTCACCACGGGGCTCAATCCAGGACCCCGGGATCATGACCTGAGCCAAAATCAAGACGTGGTCGCTCAACCTGCTGACCCAGCCAGGCGCGCCTCAAAACAATTCTTAAAGGTAGTTATTTGTAGGTTTTGGTTTTTGGTTTTAAATGGGATTTAGAATGCAAGTCATCCAAATTCCCACAATAGCTAAGTAGAAAGTAGGATCTGAATTTAGATTTATCTCCAGAACCTAGGTTCTTAATTATTATAATATAATACCTCAATGTGCTTTGTTGTATATCCTCTCTCTTACATCTGATGTCTATCCTGTCTCCCTTCTATCTGAAATGAGCAGCAAATAGCTCTGTAGATAACTATGCTTTCCTGTCCCTCTTGAAAGTCATTCTAACTTGCCCCCAAGCTCTTCCATTTTCTCTGTTTTCTGTCTGTGTTTCTACATCCTTCATCTAAATAATTTTGTTCTTTCTTTTCTTCTCCTGTCTTCTCCTTCTACTCATGGGCTTCCCCTAATGCCAAATTCTTGGAGTTGTACTTGAATTTATACTCTCTTTTTTGACTGACGTTTGTGTACCAGTCTTCAATTCCATGCTAATGACTATTTTCCTAAATGGATACTTTTGTTTTAGAGTCCTGTTATCACCTCTCACTCAACAATAGCTAACTGAATGTCCTTCCGGGATCCATATGTACCATTTTTATTTTGTAAATCTATTAATTTTTTCCTATAGGATCTAGAGCAAGTAACCCAATTTGATGTGTCTCCATATGCTCTCTTTAAAACAAATAGATAATTTCTGCAGTTTCTACAGGCTCTGGAGTTTGGTGATTCCTTGTTCCAATCCACCAGAGATTCACCTTTAAATTTTTAAAGTCAAAATTTTGAAGTTTCTCGTACTTGGCTCTTTAAGGGTCCATCTCTCTGACTAAGTGAGATCATAGTTCTCATTAAAGAAATAGTCTGGTAAATTTTCAGCCTTGATGACTTACATCCTGACCCATCTTATTATATTAAACCTCTATCTTGAACACCCCATTCCCACTTGGAAATTTCTGTTTTCTTAAAGCCCTCCATTTTGTGAAAAACTACATTTTGCATTTCTGTCTTCAACAGTGATCAATATTGCTACTTATGAGCCTCATCTATAAGTCAACTTCTTGAGTACCTATTTTGTATTTTATTTCCATTTCACCCTTCTGGATAATAGCCCCTAAAGCATTGCAAATTTATGCTCTGCTTTAGAGACATCCAACCTGAAGCCAGTATGTTCTTAATGATTTCTTCTTCATTATTCTCCCAATCATTTACATCCTTCATGTTTTTTTCTTTTTTTCCTTTTTTCTTTATTTTTTAAATTTTATCTTTTAGTTTTTAAAATTTACATCCAAATTACTTAGCATATAGTACAACAATGATTTCATGAGTAGATTCCTAAGTGTCTTACCCATTTAGCCTATCCCCCCTCCCACAACCCCTCCAGTAACCCTCCGTTTGTCTCCATATTTATGAGTCTCTTCTGTTTTGTCCCCCTCCCTGTTTTTATATTATTTTTGTTCCCCTTCCCTTATGTTCATCTGTTTTGTCTCTTAAAGTCCTCATATGAGTGAAGTCATGTGATTTTTGTCTTTCTCTGACTGACTAATTTCACTTAGCATAATACCCTCCAGTTCCATCCACATAGTTGCAAATGGCAAGATTTCATTCTTTTTGATTGCCAAGTAATACTCCATTATATATATATATATATATATATATATATATATATATATACACACCACTTCTTCTTTATGCATTCATCTATCAATGGACATTTGGGCGGTTTCCATACTTTGGCTATCCCGTGGATAAATGCCTAGTAGTGCAATTAATGGGTTGCACGGTAGTTCTATTTTTAGTTTCCTGAGGAACCTCCATACTGTTTTCCACCAGCTTGCATTGCCACCAACAATGCAAAAGAGATCCTCTTTCTCCACAATCTCGCCAACATCTGTTGTTGCCTGAGTTGTTAATGTTAGCCATTCTGACAGGTGTAAGGTGGTATCTCATTGTGGTTTTGATTTGTATTCCCCTGATGATGAGTGATGTTGAGCATTTTTTCAAGTGTCGGTTGGCCATCTGGATGTCTTCTTTGGAGAAGTGTCTATTCATGTCTTTTGCCCATTTCTTCACTGGATTATTTGTTTTTTGGTTGTTGAGTTTGATAAGTTCTTTATAGATTTTGGATACTAACCCTTTATCTGATATGTCATTTGCAAAAATCTTCTCCCATTCCATCAGTTGCTTTTTAGTTTTGCTGATTGTTTCCTTTGCTGTGCAGAAGCTTTTTATTTTGATGAGGTCCCAGTAGTTCATTTTTGCTTTTGTTTCCCTTGTCTCCAGAGACATGTTGAGTAAGAAGTTGCTATGGCCAAGATCAAAGAGGTTTTTGCCTGCTTTCTCCTTGAGGATTTTGATGGCGTCCTGTCTTACACTGAGGTCTTTCATCCATTTTGAGTTTATTTTTGTGTATGGTGTAAGAAAGTGGTCCAGGTTCATTCTTCTGCATGTCGCTGTCCAGTTTTCCCAGCACCACTTGCTGAAGAGACTGTCTTCATTCCATTTTATATTCTTTCCTGCTTTGTCAAAGATTAGTTGGCCATATGTTTGTGAGTCCATTTCTGGGTTCTCTATTCTGTTCCATTGATCTGAATGTCTGTTCTTGTGCCAGTACCATACTGTCTTGATGATTACAGCTTTGTAGGATAGCTTGAAGTCTGGGATTGTGATGCCTCCTGCTTTGGTTTTCTTTTTCAAGATTGCTTTGGCTGTTCGGGGTCTTTTCTGGTTCCATACACATTTTAGGATTATTTGTTCTAGCTCTGTGAAGAATGCTGGTGCTACTTTGATAGGGATTGCATGGAATATGTAGATTGCTTTGGGTAGTATCGGCATTTTCACAATATTTGTTCTTCCTATCCAGGATCATGGAATCTTTTTCCATTTCTTTGTGACTTCTTCAATTTCTCTCATCAGCTTTCTATAGTTTTCAGTGTGTAGATTTTTCACCTTTTTGGTTAGATTTATTCCTAGGTATTTTATGGATTTTGATGCAACTGTAAATGGGATCAATTCCTTGATTTCTCTTTCTGTCGCTTCATTGTTGGTGTATAGGAATGCAACCAATTTCTGTGGGTTGGTTTTATATCCTGCAACTTTGCTGAATTCATGAATCAATTGTAGTAGTTTTTTTGTGGAATCTTTTGGGTTTTCCATATAGAGTATCATGTCATCTGCGAAGAGTGAAAGTTTGACCTCCTCCTGGCCGATTTGGATGTGTTTTATTTCTTTGTGTTGTCTGATTGCAGAGGCTAAGACTTCCAATGCTATGTTGAATACCAGTGGTGAGAGTGGACATCCTTGTCTTGTTCCTGACCTTAGGGGGAAAGCTGTCAGTTTTTCCCCATTGAGGATGATATTAGTGTTTGGTTGTTCATATATGGCTTTTATGATCTCGAGGTATGCTCCTTCTATCCCTACTTTCTTGAGGTCTTTTGTCAAGAAAGGATACTGTATTTTGTCAAATGCTTTCTCTGCGTCTATTGAGAGGATCATATGGTTCTTGTCCTTTCATTATTGATGTGATGAATCATGTTAATTGTTTTGCAGATATTGAACCAGCCCTGCATCCCAGGTATAAATCCCACTTGGTTGTGGTGAATAATTTTTTAATGTATTGTTGGATCCGGTTGGCTAATATCTTGTTGAGGATTTTTGCATCCATGTTCATCAAGGAAATTGGTCTATAGTTCTCCTTTTTAGTGGGGTCTCTGTCTGGTTTTGCAATCAAGGTAATGCTGGCTTCATAGAAAGAGTTTGGAGGTTTTCCTTCCATTTCTATTTTTTGGAACAGTTTCAAGAGAATAGGTGTTACCTCTTCCTTAAGTGTTTGGTAGAATTCCCCTGGAAAGCCATCTGGCCCTGGACTCTTGTTTTTTGGCAGATTTTTGATTACTAATTGAATTTCCTTACTGGTTATGGGTCTGTTCAAATTTTCTATTTCTTCCTGTTTCAGTTTTGGTAGTGTGTATGTTTCTAAGAATGTGTCCATTTCTTCCAGATTACCCATTTTATTGGCATATAATTGCTCATAATATTCTCTTATTATTGTTTTTATTTCTGTTGTGTTGGTTGTGATCTCTTCTCTTGTATTCTTGCTTTTATTTATTTGGGTCCTTTTCTTTTTCTTTTTGATCAAACTGGCTAGTGGTTTATCAATTTTGTTCAGTCTTTCAAAGAACAAGCTTCTGGTTTCATTAATCTGTTCTACTGGGGTTTTTTTGTTTGTTTGTTTCAATAGCATTAATTTCTGCTCTAATCTTTATTACTTCCTGTCTTCTGCTGGTTTTGGGTTTTATTTGCTGTTTTTTTTCCAGCTCCTTAAGGCATAAGGTTAGGTTGTGTATCTGAGATCTTTCTTCCTTGTTTAGGAAGGCCTGGATTGCTATATACTTTCCTCTTATGACCACCTTTGCTGCATCCCAGAGGTTTTGGGTTGTGGTGTTATCATTTTCATTGACTTCCATGTACTTTTTAGTTTCCTCTTTAACTGCTTGGCTTACCCGGCAGGGGAGATACCATTCATTCTTTAGTAGGATGTTCTTCAGTCTCCAAGTATTTGTTACCTTTCCAAATTTTCTTTTGTGGTTGATTATGAATTTCATAGCATTGTGGTCTACAAATATGCATGGTATGATCTCAGTCTTTTTGTGCTTACTTGGGGCTGATTTGTGTCCCAGTGTATGGTCTATTCTGGAGAATGTTCCATGTGCACTGGAGAAGAATGTATGTTCTGCTCCTTTAGGATGGAATGTTTTGAATATATCTGTTAAGTCCATCTGGTCCAGTGTATCATTCAAAACCATTGTTTCCTGGCTGATTTTTTGAGTAGATGATCTGTCCATTGTTGTGAGTGGGGTGTTGATGTCTCCTACTATTATGGTATTACTATCGATGAGTTTCTTTATGTTTGTGATTAATTGATGTATATATTTGGGTGCTCCACATTTGGCACATAAATGTTTATAATTGTTAGGTCTTCTTGGTGGATAGATCCCTTGATTATGATATAATGCCTTTCTGCATCTCTTGATACAGTATTTTAAAGTCTAGATTGCATGATATAAGTATGGCTACTCCGGCTTTCTTTTGTTGACCATTAGCATGATAGATGGTTCTCCATCCCCTTATTTTCAATCTGAAGGTGTTTTTAGGTCTAAAGTGGGTCTCTTGTAAACAGCATATAGATGGATCTTGTTTTCTTATCCATTCTGTTACCCTAAGTCTTTAGATTGGAGCATTGAGTCCATTGATGTTTAGAGTGAGTACTGAAAGTTATGAATTTATTGCCATTATGATGCTTGTAGAGTTGGTCCTTTCTAATCTTTGTTGCTTTTGGTATTCATTTATATATATATATATATTTTTTTTTTTTCATCCTTTCCCTCCTCAGAGAGTCCCCCTTAAAATTTCTTGCAGGGTTGGTTTAGTGGTCACAAACTCCTTTAATTTTTTTTGTCTGGGAAACACTTTTATCTCTCCTTCTATTTTGAATGACAGCCTTGCTGGATAAAGAATTCTTGGCTGCATAATTTTCTGATTCAGCACACTGAATATATCCTGCCACTCCTTTCTGGCATGCCAAGTTTCTGTGGATAAGTCTGCTGCAAACCTGATCTATCTTCCCTCGTAGGTCAGGGACTTTTTTTTCCCTTGCTGCCTTCATGATTCTCTCCTTGCCTGAGTATTTTGTGAATTTGACTCTGATATGCCTTGTCGATGGTCAGTTTTTGTTGAATCTAATGGGGATGCTCTGTGCTTCCTGGATTTTGATATCTGTGTCTTTCCCCAGGTTAGGAAAGTTTTCCACTACGATTTGCTCACATAACCCTTCTACCCCTATTTCTCTCTCTTCCTCTTCTGGGACCCCTATGATTCTGATGTTGTTCCTTTTTAATGAGTCACTGATTTCTCTAATTCTTAAATAGTGCTCTGTTGCCTTAATCTCCCTCTTTTTTTCTGCTTCATTATTATCTATAAGTTTGTTCTCTATATTGCTGATTCTGTTCTGCCTCATCCATCCTTGATGCTGCTGCATCCATCCACGATTGCAGCTCAGTTATAGCATTTTTTATTTAATTCTGGCTATTTTTACTTCTTTTATCTCTGCAGAAAGGGATTCTAATCTATTTTTGACTCCAGCTAGTATTATTATCGTGATTCTAAGTTCTGGTTCAGACATCTTGCTTGTATCTGTGTTGGTTAAATCCCTGGCTGTCTTTTCTTCGTGCTCTTTCTTTTGGGGTGAATTCCTTCGTTTTGTCATTTTGAAGGGAATAAAAGAATTAATGAGGTAGAAATAATGAAATTAAAAAAATTAGAGTTAAAAAATTAAAATTAAAAATTACACACACACACACACACACACACAGAAATCGAATAAATAATGCTAGATCCTAGGTGTGTTTTGGTCTGGGTGTTGAAAGTGGTTTGACAGATTAGAGGGAAAAAAAGGGGGGGGAGGAAATTGAGAATTTGAAAAAATGAATACACTGAAGTAGACTAAAGTACCCTGATGGGGGTAAAATAGAATTTGAAAAAATGTACACAAAAGTAAAGAATATAGTAGAAAAAAATAAAAATATTTAAATAAAATTTAAAAATAAATATGATTTTTTTCTTTTTATGTATTTAAGAAAAAAGAAAAGAAACAAAAAAGAGAATAAAGGTTTTTTAAAAAGGTAAAAGATTAAAAAAAAGAAAAAAAGGAAATCGTTTGAAAATTTGAAAAAGTGAATACATGGTGGTAGACTAAAATAAAATGATGGAAGTAAAATAGAATTTGAAAAAATTCCCTAAAAGCAAAAATATAGTAAAAAATTAAATAAAAATATTTTAATAGAAATTGAAAGTAAAAATGAAGTTTTTCTCTTTCTGCATTCAAAAAAAAGAAATGAAAAAGTGAAAAAAAGAAAAAGAAAGAAAAAGAAGGAAATTGAAAATTTGAAAAGGTGAATACACTGAAGTAGACTAAAATAAAATGATGGAAGTAAAATAGAATTTGAAAAATTTTACACAAAAGTAAAAAATATAGTGATAAAAATTAAAGAAAATATTTTTTTAAAAAATGAATTTTTCTCTGTATTCAAGAAAAAGAAAAGAAGTGTAAAAGAGAAAAAGAAAAAAAAAAAAGAAAGAAAATTGAATAGATGAACCTGCCAGCAGATTGAAGTAGGACTGAAATTACTTAGTTTTCCCCTAGAGGTCAGTCTGTGTAGCACTTTATAGTCCATAAACTAAGCTGGCGGTGAGACTTGTGTTCTTGAAGAACAAAGTTGGCCCAGTTGGGCGTGTCTCAGTGTAACAGCTCTGCTCTCCACTAGGTGGCATTGCTAGCCTACTTGGGTGGATTGTTGAGGTGCTTCTAGTTGTGTATGTACATGCAAGGGAGTGGTGAAAATGGTGCCACCCAGCTACCCACTGTTCTCCCGGATCAGCAATTGCGCACCTGTCGTCCTCTGTCTTTAGCTCTCGTCCACTCCCCACTTTTTCACTTTCTGTGACCAGGCCCCAGGCAGTACCTCTCTCCCAAGTTTTGTGTCAGATGCGGCTATTTTCCCCGGCCCCTTACCTCTGAAGGACTACAGCTTTGACCCCTTCCACCTCTGCGGAAGGGTGTCACCGAGCAATGGCTGAATACTGGCTGCACCCAGGAACGCCCCAGAATAAGTTCACGATAGTATAGCAGCAGCTTTTCAGGGATTATGGAAAATCACAACACATATCTGGAACCAGGCTTCACCCTTAACAGCCTTGCCCCAGCACCAGCGAATGTGGCCACCTTCCGTGGTCTGCTGGGACCAGGTGACTTCAACAGTCTCTACCAAATGTCCTTCCTGCAGTGGAGCCGCTTTTCCCTGTGTGGCCTGAGAACCTCCTGGACCCCACTCTGTTCCTGGGGATTCACCTTTCCCACCAGAACACTGCCAGGTATTGAGCTGCAGAGTTGCAGACTTTGTGCTCCCCTTGTTTACAGTCTTAATGAAATTTAAACCCTCTCCTTTCTCCTTTCTCCTTTCTCCTTTCTCCTTTCTCCTTTCTCCTTTCTCCCTTTTCAGTTTAGTCCCTGTGGCTGCTTCCAATTTTCCACTTTCTCTCCAGCTCCTATTGGGGAGGGGTGCTTTTCCCGTATTCTCCACCCCTGTCTCTGTCCTCTCTCCACCCGCAAAAGCACCTCCCTTCCTGCGGCTTCTCACTTCCCAAGTTCCCCTCTCTGCGCTGCGTACCTGCTTAATTCTGTGGTTCGGTTTGTGCAGATTGTTGTGTTAGTCCTCCAATCAGTTTTCTAGGTGTGTAGGATGGTTTAGTGTTGGTCTGACTGTAATTCGTGGATGTGAGACACATAAAAAACTTCCATGCTGTTCCACCATCTTGGCTCCTCCCTACATCCTTCATGTTTAAAAAATTATTTATAGATACCTACAAAATTAAATTGTCAAAGTTCTCTCCCTTCTAATCCTTCTGAACTGTACATTTAAATAGCTTTTAATAAAATGTTTATTTATTTTGAGAGAGAGAAAGAACGAGCAGGGGAGGGGCAGAGAGAGAGGGAGAGAGAATCCCAAGCAGGCTCCATGCTGTCTGTAAAGAGCCTGATGCAGGTCTTGATCTCATGAACCTTGAGATCATGACCTGAGCCAAAATCAAGAGTCAGAAGCCTAGCCAACTGAGGCACCCAGGTGCCCATAAATGGCTCTCTTAAAGTATCAATTTAATTATGCCACTTTCCTTCATAATCACCTAACTCTGAATTTCTGCAAATTAAAAGTATGTTTTAAAGCCCTCTATATGTCAGTTGTCTAAATGTATCTCTTTTTACTCTTCAAAACACAGGTAAGCATGTCTGTTTTAGTTAAGTCTATCTTCTCAGTGTTCTCTAAGAAATTTTATAGAACTCTGTGGTGGCACTATGATGCAACACTCAGATCCTTCTTCAAGGAAAAACATTTTGCCCCAATTGTTTGGAGTGCTGTCCTAAAACCACTTCAGCTGTCAGTGCACTCAGGGCTCACATCAGCTGCAAATCTTCCCTGCCCAAGGTAGCAGCCTTGCTTCAATAGCCCATTTCCAATGACCAGTTAAAGAGGAAGTATAGAGTAGTACCAGCCACTTTTTAAATATCTTGATTAAGATATTCTACACATCACAAAATAGGCTTACTAAAGGTGTAAACTTCAACTATTTTTGTAAACGTATAGTTATGCAACCATCACCACCATTCAGTTTAGAACATTTACATACCTCAGAAAGAACCCTTTTGTGGAATTAGAGTCAATCCTCACTCCTACTGTAAGTCCTGAGCAACGATTAATCATCTTTCTCTCTTTGTATATTTGCTTTTTCTGGAAATCTCTTATAAATGTAATCCTATAAATGAAGTATTCAGCTGTCCTTAATCCATTCTCTTCAACACAGCCAGAGTTGTATTTCTAAAGCACTTATCATTATATCCCCATGATTATACCTTTTTTTAAAGTTTATTTATTTATTCTGAGTGGGGGGAGGGCAGAGAGAGAGGGAGAGAGAATCCCAAGTAGGCTCAGTACTGTCAGTGCAGAGCCTGATGCAGGGCTCGATCTCACAAACCATGAGATCATGACCTGAACTGAAACCAAGAGTCAGACGCTTAATCCACTGAGGCACACAGGTGCCCCTGATTATACCTTTTAATGCATCTTCTTTTCTAGATAGTCTAAAATCTGTTTTACATATAACATGGGAGCCTTTTCATTATCTGACTAGAACTAACATGCTCATTCCATTTCCAATTACGCTATTACATTTCAGGCAAGTTTGTGACATCATATCTACTTCTTATCTTCCAAAATTCTCAAATATCTCTTCATCTAGGTATTCTTCTCTGACTCAACATGATATTAAGTTCTTTTTATTTGGTACACAATTATTTTTAATTCTTACTTAGACCACACTGTGTTTCAATTATTATTTGAATATGTCTTTCTTCTACATAGTGAACTTTTTGAGAACAGGGGCCAGGACTTCTGCAAATTTTTACTTTTGATATAGCAAATCTCCTGATCCACAATAGGTACTAGATGAACATTTTCTAAATGAATGAGTAAAAATTTAAATGCGTATATTGATGAGCTTGGGGTACAAGGAAAAAGGAATAAGTTGTTCCTGAGAATTGATTATCTGCATTTAAGTCAATGCACTTGATCCTGAAACTTATAATAATTAATAGAGAACAACACATGTGATAGTTTCAGAACTGCTGTGTACTTTCTGTCTGTCTGACAAGTAATTTGGTTTTCATAATGTATAAATTGTGGATAATATTTTCCTTTGACTGGGCTCTTGAAATTTTTCTAACAGGGCAGAATCAAACTACAGCCAACTTATGGTGAGGAGCTCTTCAAACCATTACTGAAATTGCCATTAAGATACACCTGCTGCACAAGGTATTTAAAAGAATGTCAAAGACTATGCTTCTCAGTTACAGAAAACAGGCTTATCGCCTTTAGAAACCATTGAGGGTATTCAAATTCTCTCCCTGTCACTTTCTTTTAATGCTTATTTATTTTGAGAGAGAGAGAGAGAGAGAATTCCGTGCTGGGCAAGGATGAGGGGCTCAATCTCATGACCCTAGGATTATAACCTGAGCCGAAATCAAGAGTTGGATGCTTAACTACCTGAGCTACCCACATGCCTCTCTCCCTGTCACTTGTAGGCAGAAGAATTATTTTCACATCAGCTGCTTTATCCTGGCTACATGGACAGAACCAACACATTGAAGACCAAGTTTAATTCATTCATCCCCAAGAGGAACATAAAGACTATCTGTTGTGATACTAAATTCAAAAGTATACTCCAATCAAAAATAGTTTTGCTTTATCTTTTATGCATACATACAACACCATAATATATATTCAGCAAAGATGTATTACTGTTTCTGTCGTATCCAAGGATATAAAACACATAGCTATTCCAGTGATGGCGCCTTTCAGTTCTTTCTGTAAAGCTTGTTTGTACATGTATGTTTTCATGGACAGACTGCAAGTTAAAAAGCTTATATTCTGTCATTTTCAGTGTCAAATGCATCCAATATCAAACATATCAAGGCTGATCACATCATTATAAATTGCTGATAAGGCTTCTTGTTACCCTTCTATCACCACTGTCACAAATTACCACAAACTTAGTGGCTTATAACATCCATTTATTATCTCCCAGTTTCATGCTGAGATGTCTAAGCACAAGGAGACTCAGTCAGATCCACTGTGCAGAGCTTCACAAGGTCTAAATCAAAATGCTGGCTGAGCTGGCCTCTTATCTAGAAGCTCTGGGGAAGACTCTGCTTCCATAGACCATCAGGTCGTTGGAAGAATTCAGTTCCTTGTCATTTTAATTCATTTTTAAACGAACTAGAGCATGTTGAATCCCTGTTCTTAAAATCTCTGACGTCGTCTTCTGCTACCAGCCAGAGAAAAATCTTGTAAGGACTCATGTGATTATATTAGGTCCACTTGGATAATCCAGGATAATCTTACAATATTACAGTCAAGTAACTGATACTTTTACTTAGATCTTCAAGATCCCTTTCACTCTGTATTTGCAGGAGTAACACCAGAGGATCAAGATTATGGGGGTAAAATTCTTCCTCCTACTGGCTCTTAACTGGAAATGATGTAAGAAATTAATTGCACATGAAGTTCTTTCATTATTTTAAAAGTTATTGCCCCAGTAGCCTGTTGATACCAACCATAAAGACAAATGAGGCTTATATTTACTGTGATTACTTCTGGGCACATGTCTTCACCTTCTAACCTCCAGCAAGACATTTGTAATCCAATAAAGAATGCGAATGGGGATATTGGACTTGGTATTGACAGTTTACATGTGCTTGTTGAGGATATCATCAATAGCCTCTGTTGAATCATTGGATTTTAGAAGTGATTATTCCCGCTTGCTAATGACTCCATGCAATATTTTTTGTAAGTGAGTTTTGAAAAGCTTTGCCTTTGCACTGGTAGCAAAATATAGTGAGAGCTCTAAAATTTTCTCTCCATCTAAGGATATTTGAATTTATGCATATCATCCATAACAGATAGTATGTGCTTCGCCTAAGTGAAAGTGGCAAAACCAACAGAATTTGATTTCAAGATGAAATAGGAAATAATTATTACAACCTGGGTTTAATATAGATTGCATTTTAGCATCCTAAAGATCTTTTCATATATACCACATTAAAACTGAAATAAATGAAGCCTATACGAGTGCTAGTTTTATTTTTCCTCAAAGAAGTATTCCTACCTTCACCTTATATATTTTCTATCAAAGGCACTAGATGAAGTTTATCTCTTCGTTTCTTGAAATCCAGAAGTGTTAACTCAGATTATTTAATATATATTAGGTGTATGTACAGTGTTCTTAGGGTAGATGAGTGTTTCCAACAGAATATTTTCAATACCTTTTACTGCACTAAATAAAGGAAAATTTTGACTCAGAGAGTGGAAGAATTTGACTGAAGCCAAAAACTGATGCCTTCTGACTCAGCTTTGCCTCTAGATTTGGGGGTTAGAAAGTCTGCAGGATTTGGCCATTGGGAGGCAATTAGAAGGTGAATTTAAAGAACAGATAAGCAGTAGAGATGTAAGTCACTCTGAGGGCAGGAGGTTTTACCTAAGTGGATTTTGGAGAAATGGAACTAAGTCATCTCTTATAAGTTTAGCAGCCATGAAACAAGAGGTCATGTGACAGGATGAGGAGGGAAAGAAGGACACGGGAAGGTGTCTTGTTCTGTTTTTCTTCTCTGATAAGGATCATCTGAAAGTGTTTGCAGCCATAGAACAAGCAACAGAGAGAAGGATATAGAGGAAGTTGGAGCAAAGTCAGAGAAGAGATAGAAGAGAATAAAATCAGGAAACTTCAGTGAAGAAATTTTCTGTAGAAAAGAGACAGAATACTTGTCATTTCAAAGCAGAGGAGGGTTCATTTGATAGTTTGCACTGCATGAACTTTATCACTTAGGTGAAGCTAGGAAGGAAGAGGATCTATGGAAACTGAGTCTTTTGCACTTCATAGATGCCACCGAGGGATGACAACACCCATATATATGTAGAAGATGAATTAGTGCATTAGTTACGAGTTCAGGTACTATAGTCAGACTCTATATAAATCCTGGTTCTTACCATTTCAGTTATTGACATAAATTTCACACATCATAAAATCAGCCCATTAGAAGTGTGCAGTTCCATGTTTTTAGTATATTTACAGAACTGTGTACAACCATCACCACAACCTAATTTTAAACATGGCATCCCAGAAAAGAACCCATTAACAGTCATTAGCCTTTCCCTCCTCTTCTCCCACAGCTGGGTCCCAACCCCTGGCAAGCACTGACCTACTTTGAGTTGTTACAGATTTTTCTATTCATGGCTGTCTACATGAAAGCAGTCATGCACTACATAGTCTTTTGTGGAGGCTTCTTTCACATACTGTAGTGGATTCAAGGTTTACCACCTTGTAGCACGTATCAGAACTTCATTCCTTTTTATTTCTGTATCATATTCCATTTTATGGATGTACTATATTTTGTTTATCCATTCATCAGTTGATAGACTTTTAGATTATTTCCAATTTTGGCTTTTATAAATAATGCTGCTATGAACATTTCCTGTAAGTTTTGTATGGACATGTTTCATTTCTCTTGGATGTATACTTAGGAATGAATTGCAGAGTCATGTGGTAATTATAGGTTTTCCAAAAAGGTTTATCATTTACCCTTTGTTTTATTTTTATTTTTTTAACGTTCATTTATTTTTGAGAGAGAGAGACAGAGACAGAGACAGTGTGTGAGCAAGAGAGGAGCAGAGAGAGAGGGAGACACAGACTCCAAAGCAGGCTCTAGGCTCCGAGCTGTCAGCCCAGAGCCCAATGTGGGGCTGGAACTCATAGATTGTGAGATCGTGACCTGAACCTAAGTCGGACACTTGACTGACAGAGCCACCCAGGCGCCCCACCATTTACTCTTGTATATTATTTAACATCACTGAGATTCAGACTCCTGATCTTAAACTGGATGCGGTAATTGTACCTATTTTCTAGGATTTGAGGGAGGATTAGATTATATAAGTAATATAAAACTTGGCACATAAAAAGTGAGTAGGAGAGTACTTTTATTTTTACAACATGACTGGGTACAGTAACAACAAAAAGTTTTCTGATGTCTATGGTGTGTGTGTGTGTGAGAGAGAGAGAGAGAGACAGAGAGAGAGGGAGAGGGAGAGAGAGAGATTAACTGTAATTTGCTAGAAGGCAGTTTCAGTGTGGCCCTTGCACATGTTTTCTAGTTATGTCCCTGTTAGATCCCTGTAAGTATTTTTAAAATTTCCTTTTAGAATTTCTTACTGTTCCAAATATCTCTCATTTTTGAATTAGTCATTATTGCCTCACCTATTCACTCCCATCTTTGTCTATCCATCTAGAACTAACTCTGAACCATCATAAACCATCCATCAATTCTCTGAGCCCCTAGTAACCATCCACTTCTATCTGGGAGACTTTGGTCTCAACTTGGCACTGTCTCCCTTCATTTTACTTTTTTTCTGAGCATTGACATATCCAGGTCTATACTAAGATGATTTTAGCAAACAATCCACATTCCTGTCCTTAGCTATCCCAGACCACTCCCAGTAAGTGGATGTGGGAAAGAGGATAATGCCTCAACTTTCAACATGACTAAGGGGCGGGCGGGGGGGGGGGCAGTAAAAACAAAACAAATAAACCAGTCGTATTAAAGACCTAAAAGCAGATTAAAATTACTGAGTTATTTATCTATTTGCCTTCCATTTTCTCAATATAAAGTATTTCGCATGGGTATTCTTTCAATAAGAGCTTGAGTCATTGTAGAGCTAATATGTCTCCCTGGAGGTTATTATATTTTGACTTTTGGCATTTTCTGGATTATGCTATTTTTGTGTTTTAGCTCTTCAGTGTATTTATACCACTTCCGAATTCTATTCAAACGCCTTAACCCAATGCAGGATGGCCTTTTGTGGTCTCACCCCCCGTGTACCTCTGTCTACCTAGTTCAGACACACAGGCCACAATTCAGCCGAAACAGAGAACTTCCAGCTCCCCCTGAGCCCTGTGCAATATTCTCTTCCTCTCTGAATCTTATCACATCCTGCAATCTCTCTCAGGAACACTCTTCCTGGGGCTTAAACATTGTCTTGACAGGGGCACTCTGAGTAGGGAGAAAATAAACTCTTGTAGCACGTTAATTCAGATTCAGATTTGGGAAGGGCATTAGAAAGAAGTGATAGATCAAGTACAACATAACGACATAAGGACATGTCCTACAGGTTATGGCAAGGGATCCTTATTAGCGTGTTCACTTTTTTCTTTTTTTTTCTTTTTTTTTTTTTAAATCTTGGCCTGTTTAGCCAACGCCCAGGAGTTCTCTTTTTCTCCAGTGACTTACTCAGTGTCCTCTCTCCATCTCGCCATACACCGTTTCCTCCCTGCTACACACAGGAAACAAAGTGATTGCTGCTGCACTTAAATTCTCTCTGTTGGCTCCCAGGAGGAACATAAACCCCCTGGTGTGACCACTCCACTCTCAATGATCTGGTTCCTGGGTCAACCCCCAGCCTCATTTTTCACCATGTTTTATGTGCACATGCAATTTTAGTCATCATGAATCCAACTTGTTCTCTCCTGACTCGTGATTTTGTGCCTTTCCACATTCTTCTTTCTGGAATTGTGCCATGTGGCATCCTAAGCACTAGAGACTTGCAGTAAGTAAAGTCCTGTTCTTTTGCTACCTGAATCAATTCCAAATCTCACCCCATCTGCTCATATTGTGTCTCTATATTGTAGCATTTACTGCCTTTTTTACTCTATATTGTTTGTCTTCTGCTCTACATGAGACTTCCTTGAGTATGAGGATTTTATGTCTTTTATAGTTGTACATTCAGGACTTTATGTAGAGAGTGTGGGACATAATAAATACTCAACAAAGGATTGCTAAGCCACAGTGAATTAGGACCGAGGATTCCAGGACTCCCAGCATCAATACTGACTCAATCTAACTTGGGCTGATGCTTGACTAGATTAACTAAGTAGGTATCCAAGCCATATAGGACCCCTAGAATGAGGTTAACAAGGCCCCATGGGTCTCAGCAAAGGGAGTCATGCAGTGAGATAGTCAGCACTGCTAATTAGGATGTATGCAATGTTTACTCCATCTTCTCGTCGTGTTTGCTTCTGTGAGCATATTTCCTCGCAGAATGGAAGGGGTGGGATTAGACAGTCCCTTGGGTCTCTTTCATCTTTACAACCCTGTTGATGAAATCAATTGGAAAAGAAATCATTGCATTGTTTTGAAACTGTAAAAGCAACTACCATAGTGAAAAGAGGAACTGTATACTTGGGACAGATCCAGAAACACTAAGAAAATCCATCCATATTTTTATTATTAAATTGTTTTTAATGTTTATTTATTTGAGAGAGAGAGAGAGAGGGAGGGAGAGAGGCAGAGGAGCAGAGAGAGAGAGACACACACAGAATCTGAAGCAGGTTCCAGGCTCTGAGCTGTCAGCATAGAGCCTGATGCTGGGCTGGAGCCCATGGACCGTGAGATCGTGACCTGAGCTGAAGTCATACACTCAACCTACTGAGCCACCCAGGCACCTCAATCCATCCATTTTTGATGTCAATTTGATAGAGTTGTTCAAACACATCTCCTCCTTACTGTTTAGTATTCACTGACCACTATGGGCATGAAATCATGATTTTTTTGACTCTAGAGTTCGAAGCCACTTCTGTTTTAAGTTGTTCTTAGATAAAAATAAGGTAAATAACTTACAGACTTTAAAAAAAGCAATGCATTATTAATTACTCTTTGCATGGATTAACTATGGAGAATTTTTTGTTTACTTGATAAACTTTATTTAATATATTCTTAAAGATTTCTTACCCTGACATGTGTTCTCCCCACTCACATACCCTGACTGTAATTCAAGAACAAAAAGTGGCTTTAGAGTCATGGGAATTTAGAGGAGCTAAGGAAAGTAGAGAGCATTGAACTAAGCCCCCAGTCAAAGAAAATTCCCTGTGTACAGAAACATTTACCACTGTCAGTCTGGTTATCTCAGAAGTTAGGAGATCATGACCATATAGCATATCAATTCATTTTTGTTCAACAATCCTAACTACCATAAAGACTTTCTTTGTGGGGTATCACAGTATGCCTTTTTGTACCCCTTGTTTATTGGTCTCAGGATTGTTCCCTTTTTATCCTAGATCTGCCATCATGGGATTAGACATAACGCATTCAATTTGCCTTTCAAATATTTGAAAAAAGTATCTTGTCACATTCTTTTCTTCATTTTTCCCCCTTTATTTCAACAACAATCAATTGAGTGCACAAATGTTTTATAGAGACCCCTCCCTGTCTTGGCTAAAACTTGGGTGGTATGACATAACCCAGGACAACCTCTGTAATTTATATTAACAGTAACTTATTAAAGGACATGGTAGTCATTATAATGCATGCTCCAGGGGATGAGTTTAGGAGTTTGGCGACTTTGCAAGCAGCAGTCATGTGGGGACCAGTCCATCTATTTGGGATGGGTTAATTGCTTAGCAACATTAAAAAACCCTTTTAACTGTGCAGAGGCATATTCTCATCAACTGAACTGGATAACCTCACAACACTTTTACGCTTAACTAGCTGGAAAATAAAACCTGAATATTATAGACAGTGCAAGATATTTTACCTTAGAAATGTTTATCTAAATAGACCACTACAAACTAGTGCAGGCACTCTGGAAAACAGTATGGAAGTTTCTCAAAAAATTAAAAATAGAACTATCCTACGACCCAACAATTGCATTACTAGGTATTTGTTCAGAGGATACAAAAATGCTGTTTCGAAGGGGCACATGTGCCCCAATATTTATAGCACCACTATCAATAATGGCCAAATTTTGGAAAGAACCCAAATGTCTATTGACTGATGAACGGATAAAGAATATGTGGTATATATGCAATATAATGCTACTCAATGATGAAAAAATGAAGTCTTGCCACTTGCAACAACATGGATTAAACTAGAGGGTATTATGCTAAGTGAAATAAGTCAGAGAAAGACAGATATTATATGGTTTTACTCATATGTGGAATTTGAGAAACACAACACATGAACATAGGGGAAGGGAAGGAAAAAAATGAGATAAAAATAGAGAGGGAGGCAAACCATAAGAGACTCTGAAATACAGAGAACAAACTGAGGGTTACTGGAGGGAAGGTAGGGGGAGATGGGCTAAATGGGTGATGGGCATTGAGGAGGGCACTTTTGGGAATGAACATTGAGTGTTATATGTAAGTGATGGATCACTGGGTTCTATTCCTGAAACCAACACTACACTGTATGTTAATTAACTTGAATTAAAAATAAAACCCAGGGGCACCAGCATGGCTCGGTTAAGCAACCGACTTCGGCTCAGGTCATGATCTCATGGTCTGTGGGTTCCAGCCCCACATCAGGCTCTGTGCTGACAGCTCAGAGCCTGGAGCTGCTTCAGATTCTGTGTCTCCCTCTCTCTTCCCCTCCCCTGCTCATGCTTCACTCATGCTCTGTCTTGGTCTGTCTCTCAAAAATAAATACGCGTTAAAATTTTTTAAATAAATAAATAACTAAAATCCAAATATAAAAAAAATAGATCATTACTATGAGAACATCCAAGACAACATAAAGTAACATGTGAAACCAATAGAGTTGACTACTTAGGAATATCCGAGATGATGTGAGATTCAAAAGGAATAATAGCAAAAGATGGACGGAATACAAGAAAAAGAGGTGGTATGTGTGAATATTAGAGACAGTTGTTCATGCCTATGTCCTGTATTTCACACATTCAGGTACCATAGCATGTGTCAAGGAAGATATTTTTAAGATCTAGATAGAAGAAGAAACAAAGGAAAGGAAGGAAGGAAGGAAGGAAGGAAGGAAGGAAGGAAGGAAGGAAGGAAGGTTAAAGGAAGGAAGGAAGGAAGCAAGAAAAATGAGTTAGGGGAGACTTGGTGGCTCAGTTGGTTAAGTGTCTGGCTTTGGCTCAGGTCATGATCTCACAGTTCACGAGTTCGAGCCCTGCATCAGACTCTGTGCTGACAGCTGAGTCTGGTGCCTGCTTCAGATTCTGTGTCTCCTTCTCTCTCTGCCCCTCCCGGCTCACACTCTGTCTCTCTCTCAAAAATAAACATTAAAAAAAATTAAAAATGAGTTAGTCAAAGGGAGGAAAAAAACATTTCTCATTATCAAACTGTTATTTTAGATTTAGTTAAATTGGTGATTCATGAAGGTGAGACAGAAAGTGCATACATGGCAGGGATATCAGGAGAAGAAGAGAACTGTTGTTTATTGAGTGTGTGCTATGTGCCAAGTATTATGCCAGGGGCTCTGCATATGCTGTCATTGCTATAATATTAATTATTATGGTAATTACCCTTTATCGGATATGGCAAATGGAAATTTGGGAAAAACAACAAAGATCTAAAAGCTAGCTATAATCCCCACCCAATGTTTCCCTTTAAAAGTTCAACCCAGACAGGATTATATCTTATGCCTTAAATGCTTTCAGGTCATACTGTGTTCTTCCTTTTTAACACTTAACACAATTTTATTCATTAAATACTTGTATAATTTTTGCTAAAAGCTAGTTGCCCCTACTAGACTATTAACTGTATTTAGGTAAAGACTAAAACTAATAAAACAGTTTTATTTTTTATTGTTAATTTTCCAGGACCTAGCACAATATTGAAGCATATTTTAGGTGCCTAATAATGAGCTATTGAATAAAGGAACAAATCCATTAATTGATAGCTTTGCTAAGTCGGCTGTGTCTTAATCACACGCACACACGCGTGCACACACACACACACACACACACACACACAAATCATAAACTACAGTATTTGATCTACGTAGATTGAAAATACTGTTATTTCTAAATGTGGCAGAATGCCCTGAGTCCCAAACGGAAATTTAAATTTGACTATCTGTGCGTATCTTTTGAATTTGATTTATTTTCTCCTTATTTCTACTTTATTTTTAATGAGCTGATATGCAGATTGCAAATGGATTCTATTTAGGAGAGAGAGGAGAGGAATATTCATATGATCCCTAGGAGAATAGGTGGAGGAAGGAGTAGGAAAATCACAGTACACTGTGGTGGATTTGGAATCAGATAAAGCTGGGTTTCAGCAGTAGCTATCAAACTGGACTTAATTCCCCCGAGACTCAGGATCTATACCAGTGAAATGGCCAGAATACCACCAAGCCTATAGCATTGCTTCAAGAATTTTCAGTACTACATGCTAGGTGCTGGGACCAGTATTGACATTCACTAAACACTCAGTAGGTGGTTTGCTGTCACAATTATCATTATGATATTAATAAGTATCACTGGAGAAGGAGCACTTGGGTGGCTCAGTTGTTTAAGCCTCGGACTTTGGCCCAGATAATGATCTTGCGGTTTGTGAGTTCCAGCCCTGCATTGGGCTCCACCCTGACAGCGTGGAGCCTGCTTGGGATTCTTGCTCTCTCCTCTCTCTCTCTGCCCCTCCTCTGCCTGTACTTTCTGTCTCTCACAAAATAAATAAATAAACTTAAAAAAAAAAGTATTAATGGAGAATAGCATCATAATGGCTTCTGCTCCATAGTGTATCTGTCCCGATGATCTGAGAGACTTTTTTAAAGTCTGATATTAGAAATACAGAGCCAGAAGCTCCAAAAAGCAAAAACAAAAACAAAGCCCAAAAAACATTATCTTAAACTATTCTCTATAATTAGAGGTGCAAGCATTCAACTCTAAGGCCAGGTGACACATTGCAGGGCAGTCTTAGAAAGATAATGTGTTCACTTCTGCTTGGAAGCCAATATTGCTCTGGAACCTGAGAGTGTTGGGCCCTTGGCAGGGGCAGTTCTTTGATAACAGATGCTGACAGCAACGACAGTGATACAGAACCTTGGTGAGGATAGCTGATTAAAAGAATGAGCACAGGACAACATCCAGGGCACTTGAGAAACCACCCTGAGAATTCCTACAAAAAGTGGTTTGCAGTAAAGTCAGAGTGCTTATACTATAGGTGGGTAGAAAGGAGCCTTTCAGGTAGTGGGCTTCTGCACCATGCATTTAGAGAATAATGTTAATGCCATCTTGCTTACATATTTGTTCTGCCAAGGCTTATTAACAGTCTGGTTGCATGAAAAAGAAATGTTCCAACTGGAAGAAAGCTAGTCAACACTAGAAAGCAGAAAAGGAAAGCTGAACGCGCCAAACCCAGTCAGTGTCCAAGAGGGAGAATACCTTTGCCTAGTGATGCTAGTTATTTGGACTGAGCCAGAAAGCTTTAGCCAGCATCCTTCCTTCTCTCCCTATCAGCACCATGAGCTCACATGCTGGAGAGGTAAATCTGAGTGCTAGACAGCATGCTGTTCTCAGAATTGTTCCTCCCTTCACATAGCTGCTGTTTCAAGGTAGGTTTCTAATGAGGATGCTTGCCTCACATGTGTCTCTGTACTTCTTTTTTTTTTTTTTTTAAACAATTATTTCTTTTTTTTTTTAATTTTTTTTTAACATTTATTTATTTCTGAGACAGAGAGACAGAGAATGAACAGGGAAGGGGCAGAGAGAGAGAGGGAGACACAGAATCTGAAACAGGCTCCAGGCTCTGAGCTGTCAGCACAGAGCCCGACGCGGGGCTCGAACTCACGGACCGTGAGATCATGACCTGAGCTGAAGTCGGTCGCTTAACCAACCAAGCCACCCAGGCGCCCCGTCTCTGTACTTCTTTATAGTCAATTCTTTCTGGAAGCAACTCAATCACTCTTGCAAGGAGGGTCCTGAATTGGCATGCTGACACTTTGCCACACTTCGATTCAGATTTGTGCAAAGCAGGGGTAGATAGAGCTCAGAGACAGACTACCTGCTTCAAAAACATGGACTTTTCACTATTAATTTTATTCAGAATATTTTAGCTCTCCTCTCATTAAAAAGAAAAATAGCTACATGGCAGTTACGCTCACATTTAACCAATACCTATTAGTAACAGATTCCAAAAGCTTTTCCTAAATTTTATAAATTGTTTCATGTCAACTCTAGGTGTTCAAAAAATACATTTCACCCTTGAGCCAACAAGTTAAAATTCGTAAGAGCCACATACTTCAGTATGTTTGAAGACACCATGATGTACTAGACAAAGAAAAGGAACAATCTTTGCCTGCTGCCTTTCCTATAATTGCTGTTTGGCCTTTTTTGCAAGGTCAAGTTACATGCAAAACATTAGAGGCCTCTTGCCATCCTTTATCTGCAAGGATTAGTCACAAAGCCTCTCTTCCAACACTTTCCAACTTCAAAGTCTTTGTTCTAAAGATATATGATACAGTTGAGGTGGGTGGGGAAAGAGATTCGGGGAAGATGACCTAAAAGAGGGATATTATTTGATGTAACTTTCTATTTTAATCAAACAAGACACGGTGGAGGCCTGACAAGTTATGTCAGTTGACAACACAAATATGAAAAAATGCTTTGTATGGAGAACCAGTTGGACTCTGGCTTTGTCTGTATGCTCTCACATACAAAACATAGTGTGATCTTGTGTGCAAAACAAAATTGTGCCCTTCTTTAGAGGATTAAAACAATCACTGTATAGAAAATGAACTGTCAGATACAAGAGAGAAGATTGAAAGGGAATTGAGATGTCAGCTCATAAATATTGTGTGGCAAAAAATCATCTTCTAGTCCCCTAAAAGTAATAATGGCTAACAACTCCTGTAGGGGAAACCAGGCACCTCTTTAAGCCTTTCTGGAATGTTAACAAAGGTCTTCAAGCTATAACCACCCGTCTTCCCCTCCCCCACCCCCCACCCCTCCTGGCCCAGTTATGTCATTACACTCCACTATAAAGACATTAGGTCTCTGGCTTTTATTCTGATTGATATTGGAAGTCAAAACAAATTTTGAACAGGAGACTCTTTTCAAAGGATATTTGTGTTATTGGTCAAGCACCGTCTTTTTCTGGGGGGGTGGCGATAAAGGGAGGGTTATCAAGATCAGAAAGGCAAGGAATAATTTAGTAATGTATTTAAAGTAATTCCAATGAGAGAAAATGGTGGCTTGAACTGGGTGGTAGGTGCTTAAGGGGTACAAAATGAATCCTTAATATATCTTGTACTTAAACTCTGTGGATTTTGTCAATGGATAAGATATGGGAAAAAGTAAAGAAAGGAGTAAGGATGAGTTCTAGGGTAGTTGCCCGAGCAACCAGAATAATAAAGCTCCCATTTACTGAAATAGCCAGTAGGAGCAATTTCTGTGTAGGTGGTGGGATGGGAGAGGGAGGGAGGTTGGTGAACTTTAGGAGTTAGGTTTTAGGCATGTGAAGTTTCACAAGTCTCTCAGATGTCCACATGCAGATATTCACCCAATAGTTGAATATATAGAGTCCGCTGTCAGAGAAGATGCCTAGGACCTTTCTTTGATTTTGCCTCCATAGCCAATAGACATTGTCTTGTTGAAACAAAAATTGTTTTTGGATGAAGTTGAACAGTCAAGGGAGATTTTACTTAAGGCTATTGTAATAGGTGAGAGAAACCAGAACTGAACTCTACTGGACCAAAAGGCTAGAGAGTTTTTAAGAGCTGGGGTGGGGACAGGGAACTCTAAGGCCATTTGCCGTGTTTGTTGATTGACTAATGGAAAAGTAAACTTTCTTTTATCTTCATGACAGGAGGCAGTTTTACAACTTAGAGCAAGGCACCCACCAAAGTTAGGCTCCTACCCTCCCACAGAGGATTTTTAAAAGGTTTACATCTCAAAGGGGAAGAGAAAGAGTTTATAATAACAAGTTTTCTAAAGTAAATGTTCTAAGAAAAGAGAGGGGAAGGGCTTCTGTGGTTAGGCTACCTGGATTCTGGAAGGATAGGTTGGTGAGAGGGAGGTCAGGGGCCTAGAGGCAGGAAGAACCTGTTTCAATTAGTCAAACTGAAGAAAATATAAAGGTTCTTTTGGTCAATCTTCGATAGGGTGCCCATACAATTCATTGCTTAAGTCAATATAGTCTGAGAGTGATATTATTATCCATTGATAATAGGTACGGCAGGGCTGGCCCCATCAAACTTTAATGAGTTGTTATTCTACCTCAACATTCCTTATGCCATTTTCATTCAACTTAGAGGAGAAGATATCATAAGATATAATATATCTGTGAAGATAAAACTTACCTTAAAAATACTATCTGACCAAATGACCATGAAAAAATGTACTGACACCAAAGCTTTCTGAAAGATCAATTATGGAGATGATTTGGTTTGATTCCTTCTTCGAGATCCAGCCCAGATATTGCTTTCTGTCTTCAGAGGTCTCTAGGTGTTTCTCAAAAATAGGAGTCTGCATTTTTCTGTTTACTTCTCTCTCCCCACAGCAAAACTTAAAACACAGTGAGGACTTCCTCTTTAATCACTGTTACTTCAAAACCTAACAGTGTGCCTAGTACATAATAGATGGTCAACAAATATAGGTTGATTGAATTAGTGGAGAGAGTCAAAAAGGGAGTCAAAGTTGGCACCAACATGCTAAGCCTCAAAGACTGCAGAAACAGTTGTAAAATAAATAGAAATGGAAATGACAGAAGGCATGGAGCCTGCTGTTTTATTCCATATGGGATTCAGATTATAGTATACAGGCTGGGAAGAAGAAAGACTAATATATTTACCTAATGGTATCCATAATGCTATTTGTTGCATTACGTTCTATATTTTCTTCCTGTGGAATGTGTTTGTTTCCCATTAGTGCTTCATGAATTAACCATAACTGCCACCAATGTAATTAAAATATTGATTGCCAAAAGGAAGTGAAGATTCAGCATTAATTCATTCAGCAAAAACTTATTGAGTCCTATTATATGTCATTCCTTGCAATAGGCTCCAGGAATATATATAATAGCAAGTAATTATCTTGGCTGCACCAACTTAGGGGTAGAATTGCATTATAAAATAGTACAAAACATCATTTTATGGCTTCAAACTCACCAAATATGTTACAAATTATCTTCTCTGACTAACCCTGGTTCCAAGCAGTAAGTACCGTCTGGTATATTTCACAAGTGGCATTTGTGTGCAGGTATGTAGTTGCCAAATGAGGTGTGGGTGGATTGTTGCAGGTGTAGACAGGCTGGGGAAGAGGGTAGTACCCAGAGATAAGGCTGAAAAATGAAGTTGAGACAAGATTGTCCAGTGTTTTGAACACCATGCTTGCATTTGGGCTTTATCGTGTTGCAGTGAAAATGTGATTAAAGTCTTTGTATGATTAGATTTGTAGTTTTGAAGAAATTGAGAAAGGCTTCTCCAGTGGCAGTGAGGAGGATGGGGTGCCTGGTCTGGTGGCTGCCGTAATTGTACAAGCAAGAGATGATGAGAGCTGATTTAGAGCAGTGACAGTGGGAAGTGAGAAGCAAAAGAGTTAGGTGGACATTTCTGGAGTAGACCTATCCAACCTAGTTACCTATTGAATGTTAGGCATGAAGAAGAGGAAACTGTCAATGATGCCTGCCATTCGTTATGATTCCTTACAATAGTTCCCTTATATTGATACCGAGCCCCAGCACAATCTGGCCTCTACCTACCTCCCTGACCTCACCTCATCTTCTTACCTTTTCTTATTCCCTCCAGGCGTACTGACCTTCTTACTCTTGGAATACAGCAGACAAGCTTCCATTTGAGAGTATTTGTATTTCTCTTCCCTTTCCCTGGAGTGCTTTTCTCCCTGCTATATCTCTGTGGCTGAGGTCCTCAAATCCTTCATGTCTTACTTTCTGAGGAAGGATCCCACTTATCACATATCTAAAATTACACACACACACACACACACACACACACACACACCTACCTACCTTGGCACTGCCTATCTGGTTGCCTATATTATTCTTTTCTGAGCTATTTTTTAAATATAATTTATTGTCAAATTGGCTAACATACAGTGTGTAAAGTGTGCTCTTGGTTTTGGGGGTAGATTTCTGTGGTTCATTGCTTATATACGACATCCAGTGCTCATCCCAGCAAGTGCCCTCCTCAAAGCCCATCACCCATTTCCCCCTCTTCCCAACCCTCCCACCCACCCTCAATTTGTTCTTTGTAATTAAGAGTCTCATGTGGTTTGCCTCCCTCTATCTCTGTTCGTACTTATTTTTCCCCTTCCCTTCCCCCATGGTCTTCTGTTAAGTTTCTCAAGATCCACATATGAGTGAAAACATAGGATATCTGTCCGACTCTGACTGACTTACTTCACTCAGCGTAATACCTTCTAGTTCCACCCATGTTGCTGCAAATGGCAGGATTTCATTCTTTCTATCGCCAAGTAGTATTCCAATGCAACTTGAGCTACTTAAAAATTTTTTAAATTTGTATTTATTTTTGAGAGAGAGCATGAGCAGGGGACTGGCAGAGATAGAGGGAGACAGAACCCAAAGCAGGCTCCAGGCACTGAACTGTCAGCACAGAGCCTGACAGGAGGGTTCGAACTCACAAGCCGCAAGATCATGACCTGGGCTGAAGTCAGGCACTTAACCTACTGAGCCACCCAGACACCCCCATTGCCTCCCTTTTTTTCCCTTCTCAACACTAATGCAATCTTGTTAAGACAGGATTTCTGTTTGTTTTGTTCATGGCTGTCACCCTAGTGACTATGAGATGGCCTTTAGATGCTAATTAGTAAGTCATTTAATAAATTAATTTCTAGATAAGCTGAGTCGGTGGATGTTGGCCCCAGTTTCTAAATGCTATTTTCTTAAATTTCAGGTGATCTCTGCCCCTTATTTTTTTTTTTTGTATTACATCTGTAACACAAAAAAAAACTTACACAACCATTCACACATACATAGACACACTCAGTCTTACATGTACACAGACACATGCACACCCATGCGCATCCACACACACAAAAACTTCCTACTTCATGAGATTATCTCTTGGGACTGGATATGGATTTTGGTCTATGGCATTGATGTTGTATTAAGCATTTGCCTAATGCCAAACTTACAGCAGATACTTTGCTAATTTTTAAAGCAAGCTGCAGAAACAGAAAGAGACTTAAAAAGGGCATGGTTGGGGCGCCTGGGTGGCGCAGTCGGTTAAGCGTCCGACTTCAGCCAGGTCACGATCTCGCGGTCCCTGAGTTCAAGCCCCGCGTCGGGCTCTGGGCTGATGGCTCAGAGCCTGGAGCCTGTTTCCGATTCTGTGTCTCCCTCTCTCTCTGCACCTCCCCCGTTCATGCTCTGTGTCTCTCTGTCCCAAAAATAAATAAACGTTGAAAAAAAAAAAAAGGGCATGGTTATGTCTGTGTGATGGCAAGGCTTCAACAGAGGTAGTGTTAGAATCATAATGGATGTGGAGCTGAAAACTGGATTGAGTGTTGGGAGGGAGAAATATTCCAAAGGTGTGATTTAAATACTTAATTTATTTTGTTTATAATCTACCAGACATGATCTGAGACCTCCAGGTAGAAAGGAACCAAGAGAACTCCATTTTTTAAATGTTTATTTATTTTTGAGAGAGAGAGAGAGAGAGAGAGACACACACACACACACACACACACACAGAGCACGAGTGGGGGAGGGTCAGAGAGAGAGGGAGACACAGAATCTGAAGCAGTCTCCAGGCTCTGAGCTGTCAGCACACAGCCCAATGCAGGGCTTGAACCCACGGACCGTGAGATCATGACCTGAGCCGAAGTCAGACGCTTAACTGACTGAGCCACCCAGGAGCCCCTATAACCATGAGAATTCAAATTGGCCCCCATTCATTCATGAAATCAAGCCAATGTTCTGAAAATAAATTCACCAAGCCAAATTACTGAAATTTATTTTTCCATATAGTAAAAAATCTGCCAAAACTCAATCTTACTGATGAAGACTTTGCTAAATAACTGATCTATGAAATTCAGTAATTATGATTTTAACAAAATCGTGGTTTAAAATCTTTAATAGGAACATTTTAAGAGCTTCACGAGAATATACAATTCTTATCTCTTTTACTGAAATACAAGTTTATGAACAATTCATTATATACAAAGTATTAATATTACAATTAATATTACAATTACAATATTTCAAAATGTCAATTCGAGATTCTGCAAATTTGATTACTTATATGAACATCTTTTAGGTAGATGTAACTTAAACTTTTATTCATTTTGGACTTGTAATCTTTCTTTTTTATTAAAATAAATTTTTTAATGTTTTTATTTATTTTTGAGACAGAGAGAGACAGAGCATGAGCAGGGGAGGGGCAGAGAGAGAGGGAGTCACTGAATCCAAAGCAGGCTCCAGGCTCTGAGCTATCAGCACAGAGCCTGACGTCGGGCTCAAAGTCACAGACTGTGAGATCACGACCTGAGCTGAAGTTGGGCACTGAACCGACTGAGCCACCCAGGCGCCCCGGACTTGTAATCTTTACAAGTTTTAGGGGTCATATGGCAGTTTCAGGTAGCTTTGTAAATTTCAATTGTTGTATCTAGAAATTAGTTGCTACAATTTATTATGCTCAATTTATTATGTGATGTGGTTCCTTCTGTCACTTCCTACTTTATTTTTATCCATGGAATCCATTATATTTGTCCCTTCAGGGCATCTATGCCTTGCTTCCACACTTGGACACTTTTGCTTTTTGATAGTGAATCATTCTTCTAACAAGTAACGAGTCGATGTTTTCGATTGCTTCCTATTAGAAACCAAAATTTCAGCGTTTCATAAATGATGTAATTTCTTCAACAACTTCAAATTCCTTTTAGAGGCTTTGGAGTATTTTCTAACTTTCTTCCTTTGCTTTTCTTTCTTCTTTTTTTTTCCTTTTTTTTTTTTTTGTAATTTCCCAAATGTAAAGCAAATCAGGTATAATGTGTTATTTTAGCAATTAATTCTAACTATAATTAGGTTAAATTTAAATTTGTTATTAAAAGTAAATATTTGTGGGGTGCCTGGGTGGCTCATTCGGTTGGGCGTGCGACTTTGGCTCAGGTCATGATCTCACCATTTGTGAGCCCGAGCCCCACGTCAGGTTCTGTGCTGACAGCTTGGAGCCTGGAGCCTGCTTCGGATTCTGTGTCTCCCTCTCTCTCAGTACCTCCCCTGCTCACATTCTGTCTCTCTCTCTCTCTCAAAAATAAATAAACATTTAAAAAATTTAAAAATAAATATTTGCACATATATAGTTTATTATAATTTAAATATTTATAAATATAAAAATATATAAAAATATTTGTATCAGCAGTATACAGTTTTGTTAAAGCTTAACAGAATCATCAAAATGTTGGAAACCATTTTGGCCATTAGCATATTTGGTAAATTTAACCAGTTAATCAATTGACAAACTGGTGGCCTAGAAAATGTCCTTCAGCAATTACTTTTGTCTGAATTAATCATTCATCACATTGGTTGATCTTCTAAACTTCATTGATGTGAATGGTTATATCATAACATTACCAGTTCCCTGAGGAGAGAAAATTTGTCCAGGATTAGACACCTAATTTAACCTGGATGAAACAGAATCTTCCTCAGAATTTCAGTTACCAGGAACTGAAAAAGAAGACAGTTATCTATGGGGTCCCTACGATGCCTTGGCTACAGATGGAAGCCAGGAGAACCAAAGGAGACACACAGACTCAAGTGGTAGAGAAAGCCAATTTGACAAAAAGAGAACAATCAGATAGGTATAAAAGAACAGATATAAAATTAGAAAAAAAAAAATCTCCTGAAAATAATTGAGTGTTGGTCCCAAGTTTTGTTCTTGAGGCTTATCAACATTTGCATCTCAGAATGCCTTGGGGTACAGAGATAACCTCACTGTGATAATGATAAGTTTCTCTTTTTGGTAAACTGATGAGTTTAGGGTTTCTGTCATTTTCAAATTAAAGACATGAAACAGATTGACCTTGAGCGAGTCACAAAATAATACTGATAGTAGCAGTGACTGTGATGATGACGAAACTACAATAATTTTTAAGATGCTTTTCATCTGTTTTTTACATTCTTGGATAATCTAAATGTTTTGTGGTATTTTTTTTAGCAACTGCTGAATAACAAGCAATGAGCTAGGTGTTGGGAATACAAATATGAAAATAAAGTCTCTCCATGATAGACAAGTAAACAATCATACATTAAGAGTTATGACAAAAAATATGCAGAATTCCAATCCAGAGAAGATTAGAAATTGATCCCTCTTCCTCTTTTGCAGCAATATTTCTGTTAACAAATGAATCTTTGATGTATTTATATCAACTCCAATAATTAGCTTATAACAACAAATGGTTCGTTTTTATGAGATGCATTAACAACTGTTGGTAAATAACATTCTTGAATTTCACAATGTGGGTATAACTCAGAAGTTTTGTGTATTGTGGTAATTAAGTTACACATGCTGTTTAAGAAGTGAATAGCCTTTCTAATAAAACTAGAAAATTAGTAATAATCCATGGCATTGTAGAGCAGAATCGGTTTATAGTCACAGCATTTTCTTCATGAAATTGTCTTATGTTCAATATCTATGAGTTCCAGTTATATGAAATATATATTAACTTTATCCTATGTAGGATAACTCAAAGGACAGCTTGGGTTCATAGTGGCATACATCAAAAGGCTGCTCCTGGGGCCCCTAGGTGGCTCAGACATTTAAGCGGCCAATTCTTATATCAGCTCAGGTCATGATCTCATGGTTCGTGCAATCGAGCCTTGCCTCAGCTCTGTGCTGAAAGCATGGAGCCTGCTTGGGATTCTCTCTGTCTCTGTCTCTGTATCTCTCTCTTTTTGTGTCTCTCTCTCTCTATCTCTCTCTTCCCTTACTCCATTTGTGCACTTTTCCTCTCTCTTAAAAAAACAAAAAAACAAAAAAAACCTTCTCCTTATAAAGTCCTAGGAAAAGATGAATCAGATGTGGGCCATATATGAACTATTTCCTTCTAAAGCCATTCATAAAATCATAGTTTCCACACTTCTTTCTTGTTTTAAAAAATGAAACTAAGCGGCGCCTGGGTGCCTTAGTCAGTTAAGCATTCAACTTTGGCTCAGATCATGATCTCATGGTTCATGAGTTTAAGCCATGCATCGGGCTATCTGTGTCAGCACAGAGCCTGCTTCAGATCTTCTGTCTCCCTCCCTCTGCCCCTCCCTGCTCTCTTTCTCTTTCTCTCAAATGAATAAAAAGTAAAAAAAAAAAAGAGATGAAAGAGAGAAAGAAAGAAAGAAACAAAGAAAGAAAAGAAAGAACTTACGTGACTCTCACATTTGAATGGACTCACATGATTCTGGGCTCTTAATTTTGATTTTTGATTGCCTTAATATCAATTTCATGGCCATAGATACTATTATAATCCTCAATAAAATAATAAATAAAGGTTTATGAATGTTGAGACGTTTCTTATGAACTGGCAAAGCTTTTTGAAAAGTGATAATGATGAGGGTGGTACAAGGTACAAGGAAACAGATACTGAAAACCTCACATGGGAATGTAAACTGGTATAATGTTGATATAGGGCAAGTAAGCAATATATAGCAAGAACCACAAAAAAAAATTTTAATAAATTTTAACCCGGAAAATTCTCCACTAGGAATGTACCATTGGAAAATAATCATTAATATGGATGGACAGATAGTTATGCACAGTAATGTTCATTATATAATTCATAGTAGTTAATTGTTGGTAGCAGCCTAAATGACAAAAGATAGAGAAGTAATAAGGAAAAACAAAGGTGGTGCATGTTATGATCAGCAAATGCAATGTGTTTTTCAGATTATTTAATAACAATGCAAATCTGCTTGCAATTGAGTATTTGGATATAAATGCAGCATGTCTGCATACACATATATGAAAATATGATTCTGATTTTGTCCACTTTGCCTCTATAAATACAGGAAATATCATGCCATGTGCGTGGCAGAGATTGCCAATGGGCACCAATGTCTGCAGCTCCCCTTTTTTTCCCGGACACACAGCTAGACAACATGCCCTGGTCCCATTTCTCCTTTGCAGTTAGATGTGGCTTCACAGCTCCTAACGTCCCTCTTGTGTTATCTTTGAAAAGTGTTTAAAAGACAGTTTGGTAATGTGTGATACCTACTGATTGTCCCATCCCCATAATATCTGGATGATTTTGCCCCTATTGTCTCTGTCTTATCACTTTGGATTCCATCTCCTATAGTGTCTCCTCAGGATGTGGCTTTATCCTACAAAGGAGCTTCAGTTGGTGAGTTCTGAGAGTTTACTGGGTCCACACCTTTTATTTCGTTTTAATCTCCTGCACTCAACTGCACACAGGAGCCTTAAAAGCCCTTTTTGGTTTGGACTGACATTCTTAGACTGGACTACTATAATTTCTAGGGAGCACATGTAGACTATTTTAGCTTATTCTGGATAACCAGTCATCAGAGGTCCCAAGGCTTCTCCACACAGTCTCTGATGTGATACGGATCTTGCTGCCTTCAGTGGTTTTCTTCCTGTCCCTCATATTGTGAGGCTTGTGGGAATACTTAGTATTTTTGTAGATGTTGTTTGGGGCATAGGGTTTTGCTCTGCTGGTTGTGGTTTCAGTTTTATGGGAGGAAGTGGAGAAATTAAAAACAGAGTAAAACAACAACCAAAAAAACCCAAAGAAACTATATGCCACAGTTATCAACAGCACAGAATCCTGAACAAATACCACTGTGTGGATACAATATAAAGCACAGTGGGTGAAGTGGTACAGGTAGAGGAATTATGGAGGTAAAAATAGGAACAGTAGATGGCGTTATTAAAAATAGTCCATAGTGCTGGGTAGGAAATGGGAAGGAAACTGATGTATTAAGACACCTGAGTTCGAATTCTAGATTAACCACTTTTATATTATTTTTGGTGAGTAATCTTGTATCTTAATATCTGGTTTTTTTCTCACATGTTAAATAGTTGAATATTGTTCCCTTTTGGCTTAGACTTCTTACAGTTTTTATGAGAGGGACATCTACTTTATGTGTTTACTTACATTACATTTATATGGTCAGCCCTACTCAAAAACTAATGGTGGTTTTTCTTTCCAGAATAAAATCTGATTTATTTACCATGCCATTGAGTGTCTAGCACCAACATTCCAGAATTCTCCTTTTCCCTGCCCTCCCCTAAACCCTCTCTTCTAACTGTGCCGAGGTAAAATCCCAAATGTATATCAACAATTTTTTCACTCCTCTGCTCTTGCTCATATGTGGCTTTCTTATCTAGTTCAGACAGAAAATCTTTGGCTCTAGTCTGCCAGTTGAAACTTTACCTTTTCAACTCACCAACTACTTCCCCGAGGAAGACATCATGCATTAACCCCAGCGAAAAAAAATTGTCTTCCTTCTCAGATAGAACATCTATTGATCACACTCTGCCCTAAATTACTGCCATCTGAATATACGTTTGGTGCTTCATTACAGTTCAGGCAGAGCCGTGCACAGCAGTGTAAACAAATCAACCTTAGCTTGGAGGTCAGACCTGGTGATTTTGCCAATTTACAGGACCTTAACCAGGTTATTTAACTACTCTGAATTTAACATGAGGATGATAACATCAAAATATTTTGTAAAAATTTAAGATAATCTTCATTCATCTCAATTCTCATGCTCCACTGCTCCTGTTTACTTGACACCTTCAATTAACATGCCCAAAATAATATTTGTGATATATATATATATATATATATATATATATATATATATCCAAACCATGTATCAGCCTCATCTTACCCACTGCTAGAATTACAGAGAAAAGTCACCCAGTTACTCAAGCCAAATGATTAGGATGAGCAGACCCTTCTTATTTGGTTTCCACCCCTCCCACTTCCAAATCGTCAGCAAACACAATTTCTCTAGCTCCGAAATAGATCTTCCTCTCTCTACAGAGACACTAGCATCTTACACTGGGCGAAGGCAGCCCCCTACTTTTTGCCCCCAACAGTCTACTTCCTACCAGAACAACCAAAGTCACCTTAAAATATATAAATTACATCATGTAACCCTGATTCCCTAAAACCATCTAATAATGTTTCTCTACTCTTTGAATGCAGTCCAATCTCTTACCACATCCTACAATGCCCTACAGAATCTATGCCCTGTGCCCCTCTGAGCCCACCTCCTTCAGTTCTTCCATCTGTATTCTGCTTTAGCTACCATGGCCATATTGTCATCTCTCAAACACTCCAGGATTGTTCTTATTTTGGAGCCTTTAAATTTGTTTCTTTTGACCAGAACACTCATTTCTCAGGCTTCCTTGTTGCAGATCTTTTTACTAGGCAGATCTCTGCTAATTTAGTTAACTGCAACAAACATTTATCATACTATGTACATACAGCACATGATATATATGCTATATTATGCCAGACACATCTAAAGGTCATCAATAATTGACAAGATCCTGTTGTCCTGGAGGTTCCAGTGCGAGAAATATCAATCAAATGTCACAAAACAATAGCAAACTTGAAACTGTAAACTGGCATAGTTTCTTTTAAGGAAAGAAACTTTGAGTCTCACACCAAAAATCATTATCCCTGTAGTAATATTGACAACTGGAACAGGTGCGGTTCCAAATTAATATCTGTCACAGGTGAGCAAGAAGGATATAACAAATGTTTCATTTTATGAGACATCATCATGATTTAAGCTGTATCTGTTGCTTATTGTGGGTCTAATGTCATATGCATGTATCATACTCATTACCAAATTTAAACTTTTGTTTATGCTGTTTTCAATGGTTGGTAATCTATGATTATCCTAATATATTCCAAATTCCTTGGATACTTGTGAATTTTTTTCTAAGGTATATCTGCTCATTGTCATATTCCTCTATAAACCTTTATCACTTATTATCCAACTTATCATATAACATACTTTTATTTATTATCCTTTTTACTAGGCAAGATATTAGCAGATATAGGAACAAACTTATTTTTTATGCAGTGAAAATACTTTAAATTTTTTTTTAATATTTGTTTATTTTTTTGAGAGAGACGAAGTGTGAGCAGGGGAGGGACAGAGACAGAGGGAGACACAGAATCCAAAGCAGGCTCAACACTCTGAGCTGTCAGCACAGAGCCCAACACGGGGCTCGAACTCACGAACTGTGAGATCATGACCTGAGCTGAAGTTGGACGCTTAACCGAGTAAGCCACCCAGGAGCCCCTGGATATGCTTTACTTTAAATAGTAGCATAATCTTCTTGTATGTATTGTCCTCAAATACATTCTCATGCTTGCAAAACGAGTTCTCAAGAGGTAGTTAATTAGTTCCTTCTAAAGAATAGAAATATATTCTTTATTGAATATATTGATATAAAAGAGAGTAAATTCTGGGGGTTGAGGAGGAGTCTAAATTTGTTGAAGCACAAACTGAGAAATCCAAAGAAGCACTATACAGAAAATGAGACCAATCTCAAAAGTTAAGGGAAGGATCAAGAAACAAAAGCTTCTGTAGGCTTTTGCAGGAAGAGCCAGCAAACGCTAACAACTTTACATATTAGTAGATAGTGACATGTAATTACCTTGGAAGTTCTAAGAGTTTTAGCAGCAAGGACTTTCAAATCAGACCAGATTAGTACAAATTTTGGTCTCAGAATCTGCTATATGTGTGGGCTAGGGACAAGCTAGTCAAGTTTATTGAGCCACAGTTCTCTTACCTTTAAAAATAAGAATGGTGATACTACTTTGCACTGCTTGTCTGAGAATTAAACCTGGTAATGTATATTCTTGGCACATATTCGTTGTATCCATTCAAAATAGTTAACTTGAAAAAAGTTATTTATGGGTTAAATAGGTGAGGAGTATTGAAAAGGACACTTATTGTGATGAGTGCCAGGTGTTACACGGAAGTGATGAATCACTGAATTCTCCACCTGAAACTAGTATTACAGTGTATGTTAACTAACTTTAATTTAAATAAAAACTTGAAAATAAAAAACACAAAAGGTATTTATTACCCGCTAGGCTCTACTCTGAGCAGTTCATGAATAGTAATCCCAAGCCCTTGAGAGAGGGATTGTTAATATCATTTTGTAGGTGAGGAAACTGAGGCACAGAAACCTTAAGTGACTAGCCCGAGATCACAGATCTTATAAACAATTTTGCCAGCATTCAAGCCAGGACAGTGTGGCTCTCATGTTTGTGCTGTTAACCCTGGGCTATAGTGCCTCTCAAGTTACGTTGGTTCCCATCATATGTCTCCTCGAAAAGTTTGCTGACAGAAACAATTGACTGGACCGTGTCTAATTAATTCTATATTTTCAACTTAAAAATCCTACTCTGTCAATGTTAAATTTTCTCCATGGTGCTCCCTTTTGGTTGAATAAATAGCATTGAAAGATCCCCTAATAAAATGTTAGTTTTCCCAGAAATCCTGAATCAATGTCCGTATTACACTGTTCTATCAGGGCTGTGGGATGAACATGTGGTTCCTGAGTGGCACTCTTTCTGCCCCACCTGTTGGTCGAGAGACACTTGTGAACTAGAATTTATAGCACTAGACTTAGAATTACAACCAATATATGAGCAAACTGTGTGGATGATTCAGCACAGTTGAAAAGGCTTATGACCTATTTCACTCTTTATTCATACGTGAAAAAGCAATTTACAAATCTAGAAATACTAATTTGAAGAACGCTTTTTTTCTACTTTTCTTTCTTACGTTCTTTTTTCCTTTAAGAAGGTAATTCTAAGTGAACAGAGTTCTAACTTCTGGAAATATGGACAATAGAGCACTAGTTTCAACTTTATGTTGTCATAAACAAATGAGAATAGCCTGTTTATTATTTGTTTGTGTGTTTTATAAGCACAGCCAGAGGCTTCTCCTTACCAATTAGTAGCTGCAGTGGCTCCATGCATACAGATTGTAGGAGAACAAATAAATAAACACCGGGAAGGTTCTGGTGCTGAGAGACTGGAAGTACACCTATTATAGGCTACTGTGTTGCTTCTATTTCCTGTCATTGTAGTTCAAGTCAGCAAGTATATTTTGAGCATCAATATCAGGGAGTGGAAAAGCAGCTCTGAAGAAAGAATATGGGTAGCAGCTAAAAATGTAAGAAGATGCCTGGCAACATTAGTGTTTTCTACAAATATAATTGGGCCACTTCTTGTCCCAGGCACTATCCTAGTACTGGTAAGGTCCTAATCCCAAAGACTTTACATTTGAATTGAAGAGAAAAATAGCATACCTTTAACAAATAAATAAATGGGATAAGCAGAGTCATACATGCTCTGGAGATAACAGGGTGAGGAAATAGAAATGGTAATTATGCACCTATAGCATTATGGACAGATTTTCAGAATCTTACACAATCTGTAAGTTACAAATTAGGTTGCTCTCCTCTTCCTTCCCCTCCCTGCACTTCACTCATCTCCAACCACAGGGCTCCTTGCTATCGTTCCAACACACCAGGCGCTCTCCCAGATTGGTGTCTTTCACTAACTGTCCCCTTTGCCTCACATTCTCTTTCTTCAGCTTTGAGACTTTTTCGTCTCTTCCCCATGTTTGCTCAAATGTCAACTTCTCTGTGAGCTGATCCTGACCACCCAGTTACTCCATCCACCTTACCCTGATCTACGTTTTCTTCTTATTTTTTTGTGACTTATCACCTTCTAAAATCCCATCTAGTTTACTTATTTACTGTTTTACTGTTGATTTTTATTGCTCCTTATCCCTATTAGAATATCAGCTAGACAAGGGGAGGGATCTTTGTCTATTTTCTTCACTGATGTCTCCCCAATACATAGAATTGTGTCTGGCCCCTAGTAGGCTTTCAGTTCGCTTCAGGAGGTAAAAACAACCACTTAGTAACCATAACAAAGAAACGGGTTCCAAGAGAAGGTGAGCAGTACAGAAGACATATAACCAAGAGCTAAGAAAACATGGGTACTGGCACCAAGAATGGAGATGACTATGATCAAGTTATGGTTTTCCTTAGAGTTAAAAGAGGCACTAATGCAGAATGCAAGTGCAAAATAAGGAGAACACGAAAATGTGCTGGGAATGAAGAATAATATGATATTTGAAAATGGATATGAATGTGGAACAGCAGAAGCACGGAAGACCCACTGGTATACCACCCAGAAGAGAAAATACTACGTAGCTCTGCTTTTGCCCAAGGATTACATGTGTCTGTTGAATATAGAACAGGAAGTGTGGATTGAAAATGTATGTGACTGGAGCAAACGGTAATAATATGGTCATGGCACAACTAGAAAGTTTGTCTATGAGAGTACAGGAGTTCAACCTGCCATATAATGGAGTGTCTTCAGAGTGGCATTAAGTAACCTGAATATTACCTCGCAAAAAATTGGGAGTTAACTGTTTTGAGGAGTGTATTCATATGATAGAATCATACCCCCTGGTGGCACTTCATCCACTTATCCATCGTCTACTAATTCAAGTAAAAGATATATTGAGGACCCGAGATGTACTTAATGCCATGCTAGACATTGTGGATACAAAATGACTATCACACAGACTCTACACCGACGGGGCTCACATTCACTTGTGAGATAACTGAGCTGGATATTAAAGGTTAAAATACCGCCATAAGTAAAGAACAAAATAAAGTGAAATAAATGTGAAAATAAAGTGTGAGAGTGCATGACACATTCTCAGAATAAGTTATCCATCACATTATAGGAAAAGCATAGAAGGTGTTATGGGCTGAATTGTGTCAAAGAAAGAGACTTTTGTAATTATATAGGTAGGAGCCAACAAGGGAATAAAATAGGGAGTCATAGTTAGAATGAAGATGTGAAGGTTTGTAAAGAGATTAAGGGTATACAAGGGAAGGTAAGGGATGCATCTCCTGTGGGGGGCTGGGAGGATGGGGCACCACAGTCATGCAAAGGGGATAGTCATGGTCTCAAGGTAGGAGAAAGAAATTAATTTTGGTCAAGGTTGATATCAATACACATGTGGGAAAGCTGCCAGTTCACAAGTGGGCTTTTGGATGTTCTTTGGTGAGTTTTAAACTAGATAAAAACATGAGCAAATTAACATTTTATTAATAATATTCTTTGTGTCATATGAAGAATCAAAAACAGAAGATACAGATTAAAGTTGAATCAGGGGAGGGAATGAAGTCAGGAGATGGGGGAAGGTTAGTTCTGAGATTCTTGAAGTAGTCCAGGCATGAAGTCATGACCTTCAAGTAACTAAAAAGAAGCAGTAATGACTCCTCACAAAGAAATAAGCATTCTTTTATCTGAAATAGAAGGTATGCTGAAAGCAGTACAGAAAAAGGACCGCTTCATAGTAGATCTCACCTGGCCATGACTTTCTAAGCAATACATTTTATTTATGTGTCTGAAGAAAGTTTATTATATAAATAAATATTAAAATGCTAAGAACAATTAGCTTTCATGTTTCCTTCCAATGTAAATGGCATGAACTTCTTAAAAATATATTGATACACATAAAGATAAGATAGCTCTCTAAAATTCCTTAAATTACGAAGAGTAAAATGCACAATGAGAGAGACTTGGCCCATGCCATTTACTCTTCTAATGTGATATTTGTAACAGACAAAAAAGTAATGTCCTGGAATGCTTCAAGAGAATTACTGTTAACGCACTTACCTGCAGAAAGAAAAACAGAAACTAAAGCAAAACCAACAAATATTTTGTGGGATTTATGCTTAAAAATATTATTGTGTTATCATACTTGTCAGTGGTATTGACATTTCATTATAATTGAAATAACTTTACTAGCTCAATACAAAAATGTAAACAAAAAGAAAAATAAAAGTGTATACCAACTGAGAGAAAGTGTATGCCAAGTGAGAGAGAACGAAGAACAGTAAATGAAGAAAAACTTGACATTTTGAGTCCGAAGACCTGGATTCAAAAACCTACTCTTATCAATTACCAGCTGAGTGATATTGGGGAACTTTTATCACTGAGTTTTGTCACAGGTGGGAGATAGGCTAGAGGTTAACCACTACACTACTGAGTTCATAAAGGTAGGCTGTAAGGATAAAAAGCCCAAACAAGTATGGTGATCCATTCTAATAATGGCCCCAATTTTTCATATCTCCCCGTATCCCTGCCTGTTGGCTCCTACACTGACTCAGGGCTTGAGTCTCTTTAGCCGGTAGGTTTTTGGCAAATTTGACATAAACAGAAGTTGGAAAAATGACTTGTATATTGCTGTTTCCATTATTGTATTCTTGCCAGTACCATGGGAATATGTAGAAGCTAGCGCAAAGGAGGGATGTGAGAAAGACACATGCAGAAACATCAAGGCCATCCACAACCATCCGGCCAGGAGCCAACCATAAACAGACGAGGAAGCGTGGCCAATATCTGCAGGGACACCTTAAAGACTCTCAGATGACTGCAGATGTCTGAGTGCTCGGGCAAAACTAAGGAGACCACCTTCCAACCCACGCAATCAATCATAAACAATGATTTCTTCCAGCAACTACATTTTTTTGGCCGTTTGTTACCCAGTATTCTTGTGATGATAGCTAATGTAGACAGTAAGGAAGACAGAATATTCAGGAAGGACAGAAGAATTGATGGCTGTAATGAGGCATATGTGGGGAAGAAACCCTTGCCACATGTAAGGTTCACAGCATATGCAATGAACTCCTGAAAACTTAGGAAACTTAACCCCTCGTCTTGCGTGCCTTCTGTAGAAAAGAAATGACCATTAGCATTACAACCAACCACACCAGCAGAGCAGAGACAACCCAAATCTAGGCATCAGGGTGGAAAGATGGCCTTGGAACGTTTTGTTTGTATGTAAGCTGATGCTGTGTTTTTGGAATGCTCTCATACATAATCATTAAATGGCGTATATTCTGGTTGCTTTTTTTTTTTAAGCTTCCACTAAGACAGTGTATGTTATATACACTGAAACTAGACGACACACTTCTCATCAGCCAGAACAATAAAGCATTTTCAATGTGTTTTACAAATTTTCATGCTAGGATTCTAAACATGGTTTCATTATTACATAAGACTGAAAAATTAATAAATGTATTTTCATATAGAGAATGACAGACCTTAACAGAGATTATCTCCGAAATAAGTTCTAAATGGTATTTTTTAAGTAAGAAATATTCGAAATACAGAATTTAGGAAGGAAATGGCCCTATAATTATTTTTCACAAATAGCCTTATGCAAATAAATTGGCAGATATGTTTTTAATTCAGGATAGGAATGATACAATGTATAACTGATGTGGTGATATTAAGATACAGCATATATAAAAATATCAGATAAAAAATAATGTAGAAAGTAGAACAAGAAGGATATGATTAAAGCTAAGTTATCTTTAATCATTCAATATGAAGGGCAAAAGGAGATGGTTCTTAACATGAAAATGAAGAAACCAAGGAAAAGTGTGATAATTAAAAATATTAGATAATAGTGAAAACTGAATATATCAATAGTCACTCCAAAAAATACATGCATTAAAGTTACTCATTGAAAGACAGTCTCAAATGGGATATAAGACAGTCGGCTCTAAGATATTTATAAATAGAATATATAATGATTCAAAAAGTTTGACAATAAAAAATACTGGGAAAGCACTAACTAAGGATAGCTGGAATGCAACACTAATACAGTCTGAAAGGCATTATTAAGGATGAAATATTCCTATTAAGGGCAGAATGATAGAATGGACTACTCAACCTAAGGACATAACAACTCAGATCCTTGACTGAGTCTTTAACAGCTGAAATTAAAAATTAAAAAAAAAAAAAGCACAAAATTACAAGTAGAATTTAATGAATCTAGAATCAGAGACAGAGATTTTTTAACATCCCTCTCTCAGAAACTAAGATAAATTTTAAAAATAAATAATACCTTGATTTTGTAAATATGTATATCTGATTTCAACCATTAGAGGATATATATCAATCAATCAATCTGAGAGATTCCATTCCATTCAAATACACATAGAACTTTTATCAGAATTGACTAACTCACTTAAATAAAATGGATAATACCTTAGAACAGTCATTAACTGATCAAAAATGACTCGAGAAGAAAAGAAGCATCAGTAGGCTTATAATCATTAAAGAAAGTAGATGCATTAATATTTACTACCACTTTCCTGTCCACACGTATAAGCATCAGGCACAAATTGTTTTATAGGAAATTTTTACCAAAACCTCAAGAATCTGAGAACCCTCATCTTACACAATTGTTTAAAGGATAGAAATAGAAGAAATGACACTTGATACAAATGACTTTATACAGACACTTCATATAAGATACTTTATACACTTTTGTAGACACCAAGACACATATAGCTAGTATAGCTTAATATAAAAAGTGTACGTGATGGGTAAAAGAAAATATTATAGACGAATTTTACTTACAAACGAGATGCAAATACCCTACATAAAATTTTATCTAACTATATCACAACAACGTAACAGCTATTCTAGGATCGCAAGGATGTTATTTTTACTGTAATTCCTAGGACCCTAACCCCAAATTACACATGAAGGAAATATTACAAACAGACATGTTAGTATTAGACCTGATTTTTTATATGGGCCTATCAACTATTTCTTGTGTAGTCACAATTTGGAAGAGTTTGACAGTAGGGATTGGTTTTAATGAGTACAACTTATTATTCAGTAGCTTTTCTGGATATATATTATATATATATAATTATAAATATATATAGTTATAAGATATATATTATATATAATTATAAATATATATATAATTATAAAATATATATATACATAATATATCCTGTATAAAACTATCTGTCTGGTAAGTAAGACAAAGAGATTGAGGAATTGAAAATGAGAAGAATGGTTTTAACAGGTTGCTCCATGTCAATTTACTAGCAGAATGACCTTGAAGTACGTGACTTAGGTTTCAGATTTACATCTTCCCTCTAACATAGCCATGCATTCACATCTTGGGTGGTTTCAGATTATACAATGTCAATGCCTGTTACAGTTTCATGAATGCACATTAAGACATATTTACTAACGTGCAGTTCTAGAGGCAGAGATTCAATAATAAGGACATTATACCTTCAATGTTATGAATATGCTAATTTTGCTATAAAAATCAAGCAAGGAAACCTAATTTTATGTTTAAAAATAAATGTGCAAAACAAATCTGTTGAAACACATAAATACAACTGGATAACTAGGGGAATATTTTGCATAGTAAGGATACCTCCTGAGGCTCCGGTGCATATTATAAAATTCATATTATAAATTTGAGGTACCATACTGCATTAAGTGACTACAAGAAGAAGGTCAGGTTATGAGTTTTAAGCAGATGTACATTAATCTGTGCTCTGCATACGCCAGTGTTACATTTGTGAAGAATAAGTCACCTGATGTTGTGTCACCAAGAAAATTCCTTATGCCAGGTTTCTGCTCTTTAACCTTTCTCTGAATGAAGGGGAACCCGGGCAGTATAATAACTCAGTTATTATACATGAAATAGCATGTTTATGAGATGACATATTTGAGGTAGTATATGAAGTCAAGGTTGTACTCACATCGTGGCATACTACACTTAAAGTGATAGAAAAGTTGTTTTGTGACTGTTTATGTTCACTTTACAATTCGTGTACCTGATTCGGGATCTGTATACCAGGGATGTTATTAGCACATTTTTCAGTCATAGCGTTTATTAAGTCATCAAGCACTCAGTAGGTAGCTAATATTTCTCTCTGAATGTTAGAGCATATGAGGACTTATTAGGACTCTTGTTTTCTGCACTCTAGTCAGGAAATCACTTTGTCTCCCTCTCTGCCAGTTTTTCCTTTTTATATCCTCCTATGTTAGAGACAGTTAGTGTTCAACATTAAATATATTGTACATATTATATATACACACACATATGTACACATATATATGAATGTGTGTATTACATTTCTCAAACTGCTTTGTTCTGTGATTGGGTATATGTCTAGTTCTTGCAGTGAATTGTGAGTACGTGTGTTAGATCCCACTCTCAGATCAGAAGTATCTGGTCGGCTTTTCCCCATGCTTTCTTCCCCCATCTGGCAAATGGGTTTCCTTAAAGTCAGAAGATGATGGAGCCATGGGAAAAGCAGTCTTATCCTTGATTTATCAGTTGGAGGTGAGGTACTTATAGGACATTTACCCAGAAGAGCTCAACAACCTGCCTAGGATTACAAAATAAGCAATAAATAAGTATTTTTTTGTGTGTCAAGACTATGAGAATTCTTTTGGTATTTACTAAAGAAAAGTACCCATTTACTAATCTCCCTTCCTTTCCTCCTTCCTCTTAACTTTCAACTCATGTTTAGTGATCACCTAGGAGCATGTATTATAAATGTAATCAGAGAGAGAGGTGAGAGTCCCAGGCTCTGTCTTCAGGCAGCTCCAAGTAACATAGTGAAATAATGGTGAAGAAACCAAAAATTACAATTCATTCTGATGAGTGCTGTTATGGGGTTAATCCCTAAGGATGTTGGCATGCTAAGGACTCTAGGGGATGCATCCTCAGAAAAAAAATGATGCTTATTCAGAACGTTAAAGGGCAAGAAGGATTTATCTAGAAGGAAGGGGAAGAAAGGCCAAACCCAGGAAAGAGCAAGTGTTTTTCAGAGTTCCAGCCAATGTCTAACAGGATATTCTTTTCTTCTGGACATTTGCTCAAGACAACAGTCTAGTAGTCATTCCTGACCACCATTGTCTTCTATTCCCCATGGCCAATGCATCATCCAGTCTTGCCGTTCCATTTTCTTAATGCTTTTTGCATCCGTCTCTTCCCAATCCACCTTCTGAGAACTTAGTATGGATAACCTTACATCTCTCATCTTAAGGCTTTATAATTGGTCTCTAAAATTCTTCTTTACCACTTTCTAGTAGTGTTCCATCCAACAGTCAGAGCTGTCTTACTAAAATTTAAATATGTACATATCTCTTCCATAGTTACAGCTTTTAAATGACTTCCCATTGCCCTCCAGAAAAAAAAAAAAATCCAAACTCTTTAGTACGGTGTGTAAATATGCTTTATGCTACGATCTCCACTCACTTTGGTGACATCATTTTACCACATGCCACCACACCGTGTGCTCTATAGCCAAACCCATTGTCTGTGCTTAAGGCTAAAATAACATTTTACACCAAAATATTCTATAACTTCGCTGTGTACCTGATGACAACAAAATGCAAGCTGACACAGCTTTAAAGTGGATGATGTGCAGTAGGGGTACCTGAACAAGGGAAATGCATACTATTGAGAGCTATGCCATGAAAAGCCTTCGAAGCCAAATTAAAGAGTCCAGACATCCACAGACTTCAAACAAACCCCGGGACTTGTGTCCATGTCAACACCAATCCCACACGAACTACTGATTGTTAGAGACAACTCGGTCACAAAACATTCTTCTTGGAGCTCTTGATTCAGATATCTTTATGCCATGCCTTTAGAGTCTACATTTTTGTTGTTGTTTTGAGATCCTGAAAGAAGAGGAGATTTGTGCTGACTTCTTCCCAGCTTTGTCCTGTTTTCTTATCTCCCTAAGAGAGGAGCAGCTGCTAACAAATTAGTTGAGGTCTGAAACACTGACTTGTCTTTTTGGCAAGAAGGCAACATTGCTGTGAGTTCAAGGGTACTGTACTCTTTTAGACCACCTCTGGGTTTCTCATCTCATCTTTGGATGTACTGAATGAGTCTTGTTGACCAGAGCATGCTCCAAAGTCCTTGTTGACTTCAGCCCCTTCCTACCTTGACTTACTTTCTCAGTGCTGCTAGTCAGAGGACTAAGGTTTCATGTGGGATGAGCTGGTATAATACAAGTATTTGTTGTTTTTGTTGTGAGATAGATATATCTATATCTATATCTATATCTATATCTATATCTATATCTATATCTATATCATCTATATCTATATCTATATCCCTATATATCTATATATATCTCTCTATATATAGATATATATGGATAAGGATATAAATTTATTTAATAAATTCAACATAAATAAATGAAATTCAAAAATAAATGAATATATATGTGTGTATATATATATATATATATATATATATATATATATATAAATTTATTCATTTATTTTTGAAATGCTGTCGTGTCCTAGTTTTGAGGCCAGTCAGTGCCCCTTCTTGGGCAGCTGATTATATCCATTCCTCAACTACTTCCCTCATGGGGGTGCTCATGCTCCAGGACACCCAGCCTAGCCTAATCACTGTAGCACCAGGTACAAGACAACTAGGGCCACCTTTATGGCCTGGAGCCCATAAAATTATTCAAATTAGCTAATCCATGAAGGAGTCCATGAAACCTAGCTAACCCCACCCAGAAGGCCATACAAAAGCTGCCTCCTATAGCTCCAGTTTACTATTTCCATGCCCCTGGCTGCATCCTCCTGTGTGGTCCTGCCTAGAGTCCTTTCCTTGTTCAGAACTCTAAGTAGCCAAGAGTTCTAGCTTTCATCTATCAGAGTGTCATTGTGCCATGTTTTTGCCATTAAAAAAATAATAAATCTTATGGAACAGGTGATAAGAGAGAAATAGGAAAGTGTGTTTATTTAACCAAGATTAATGTTCTAAACCGATTTTTACAAAAGTTCTGTAAAAGGTGTTCCCAAGGGCTGCTCAGGTTTGCCAAAAAAGACTATACCTTTGTTTTCCATATCACTTCCCTTCCTTGAATGTAGTTCTTGTAGTACTCCCACCGGAGATTAAAAACAAAGTCACTATAAAAGGCAGGGGAGGATTTCAGTTTTTCTGTGTCCTTGATCACAACGTCATCAAATTATCAACAAAGGTTCACCCTTTGCCCTGGAGTATTAGTGTAGGGCTTATAAATTGGACAAGTGCATGCACAAGCACAAACATGTGGGGCAAAGCCCGATGCGGGGAGACCCGGATTCTTATACAGCTCTAGTAGTTAGCATCAGCTGACATAGTACTGTGAGGCATTTTGTGTTTTAGTTTTTGTATCTCTTTGTTATGTGGAGGGTTTTTTTGTTTGTTTAAAGTTTATTTATTTTGAGAGAGCGCAAAGTGGGAGAGAGGCAGAGAGAGAGAGAGAATCCCAAGCAGGCTCAACACTGTCAGTGCGGAGCCTGATGTAGGGTTCGAACTCACGGCCAGAGCTGAAATCAAGAGTCAGATGCTTAAGTGACTGAGCCACCCAGGCTCCCCTTCTATCTCTTTGTTTAACTGAAGCTAAAGGACTGTCTAAAGGAAGGTTATTTTAACAGAAAAATAGGTGGTTAAGTGGAGGTAGGCTACCATTGAAGTACAGACAGAGCTCAGGGAACTTAGTTAAGATAATATTTTGTAGATAACTACGTAAAAGGTCATACTGCTTTTTTCTAAGGCAAAGAGAATTCTAGAAATATTTATTTGTGGTTAAGAAAGCACTGAACTTCTGCAACATTTGAGTGTCAACTCAGATCATCACTGGAGTAAAAATATCTCCCAATACAGTATAACTATCTAAATTATGAGTAATGAATAAATAATCTAATAGATACTTATAATGTCCTGGATTCTAGATGACAGTATACTGTATGTGAATAGATGACTGAGAGACTCATTCTTCACCTACATGTATCATCAGAAAATGCTCCAGAGAAGAACTAAGGTAATAACTGGGGCAACAAATGTTTTACTTTTGATTATGGCTTAAAAATGTCTTTCAAGGGGCGCCTGGGTGGCGCAGTCGGTTAGGCGTCCGACTTCAGCCAGGTCACGATCTCGCGGTCCGGGAGTTCGAGCCCCGCATCAAGCTCTGGGCTGATGGCTCAGAGCCTGGAGCCTGTTTCCGATTCTGTGTCTCCCTCTCTCTCTGCCCCTCCCCCGTTCATGCTCTGTCTCTCTCTGTCCCAAAAATAAATAAACGTTGAAAAAAAAATTTAAAAAAAATGTCTTTCAAGCATGGATCTGGAAAGCAATTTGGCAATGAATTGCATATGTTATAAAGATCAGAAGCTGAATGAAAAAATTCTAGTGGGTCCTGAGGAATCAAGTTTTATCCTGATAGGTGAATTTCTCTAGTATGGTATTCACATAGTCTTCCATATGGAAAAAGAAAAAAAACTGGAGAGAAGAAATTAAAGGAAAGTATTTTCAGTGTATGCTGGTTTGTTGCTCCTTAAGTAAATATTTATTAAGCTTTATTTTTATACTGTATCTCATTGGAAAGTTATGACAATCCTATAGAGAAAATATTTTCTTTTCTATTTGCAAGAGTAAAATTGGGCTCAGGGGGTTATGTGGCTTTGCCAAATTTACATTGTTAACATGTGACAGAATCAGAACCAAATTCTTTAAATCCTGTGCACTTTCTAAGACATCATGCCACTGTTAAAGACAGAAGGGAGTCTCACACCAATGATCCTTGGAGAAGAAACTGTAAGTTACCAGAGGACCAAGGAAGTCTGGAGAATATATTCTGTAATGAGACTTACTCTACACTGGGGTGTTTAGCATCTAAAGTGTAAATAATTGGATTATGTTTATTGGCTGTGTTTTATAAAACCGTTACTTTACAAAAATTCTCCATGTAAATAAAATCAGTCTCTATGAAAAGAGAAATCAAGGGGAAGAATTTTTGCCTACCATTGAGCCAGCATTTTAAGAAGCATATACGGATGATGGGTCCAAAGGGGTGGAGAATTACAAAGTGGGGTGACATTTAGAAACAAGGCTAGAGAAGGATTATCCAACCTATTTTTTTTCCATATGGAAATTCCCTTCTGGAATCCTCCTCCTCTTCCAGAGCTACAGAGGATGATGGATCCAATTTGAATGATAACAAGCTTTCTCCATCCAGCCTTATTATGGGCTTCTCCAATTCTCACCTTCTATGCTGTCTGCGTTTCTCTACGTACCACTCATAATTTTCTTATTGAAAATGGGAGCCCTTCTAAAATTATGAGCTCTTCTAGCCTCATGGAATAAGAGTAGGCAAAGGGATATATTGGACATGACGGAGGAAGGCAGGAGTAAAATTTAGGAACTAAAATTTAGTGGTTTAGAAATGCAAACAAACTTAGTTCTATAGCATTCAAATTAAATTTTACTTTTAATGTGACTTTTTATGGCTGTAAGAAGTTATTTAATGATATTATTTAAGCAGTTTGAATGGAAGTAGGATTGATATTAATGCATTAAATATGAACTTTTACTTAAAATAAATTCATTCTTCAAAATGAGGCTGAGTATTTTTTTATAAAGTACTACAATATTCAAATAACTAAAGTGAGCATGAGTTAGGTCTTAAATATGCTTATAGGTTAATAACAAGCCCATAAATGACTAACGAATGGCGAGGAGAGACTGCAGAAAAAAACTCATCTGTGTAATGATAGCACCAGATGATATCTGAGGACCATCAGTTTAATGTTTTTCTCATGATTTCACTATCTATTAACCATTACTTTAATATCACTTCAAGTAATACTAACAAGAATTATTGTATAAACATGTGAAGAAAACAGAGAAACAATAAGCAAACTCCATAGATGTCTCAATGGCTTGTATGTAATGGGCCACAAAGTGTTGTAACAGGTATGGCTCTTGGTGTTTCTTTTGTTTAACTACAGATTTATTAATCACACCACCACAGGACCAATATAATAATAATAATAATAATAATAATAATAATAATAATAACAATAATATTTTGGTTTAGGTGAATAATGAAAACTTTCATAGAATGACAGACAGAAACAAAAATGTCGTATGTAGAAAGCATATGATTAACTAGATATAATTTTAACATACACACTTGGATCACTGCAGTATTAAACCAAGAGAAGCATGTGTCTGTGAGTTCTAAATATTCTAGTGTCATTCGGTATTTGTTTTTATTACAAAGTCATCTTATAAAAGTTAACTCAAATTCATTTTTAGTTTTTGGGTTGTTTGCCTGTTTTTAATAAGTTGTTCTTAGAAACATCTTAAAAGAGTAGAAAAGGATGTGGGCTTTGGAATTACAAATCTGGGTTGGAAACTGAGCTTATCTCTAACAAACTGTGTGACTTTGGACAAGTATCTCATCCTCTTTGGGTTTTAATGTTTTCAACCTTCAAATTAGGGATAATTTATAAGACTGAAAATTAAAATATAGTGTGCTTGGTTCTTTGCCTGGTATATTATTAATAGCTCATACTGTACATTAGTGTGTGTCTTTCATGTTTTATAGCAAGAACCATATATATATATATATTTCTCCTTTCATAGAACTTAACACAGCAATACAACAGATGTGTCTGCTAGTGCTTATTATTCCTATTAATACTAATCCCCACATTACTGCATGATGGAAACAGCAAGAGAAAATTTGAAAAGCTAGTTTAAAAATCTTCTTTGTCTATACAAGATTGCTATAAGTGGCTTCCATCTACTTAGAAAAATGATGTCAATCTGTTGTTTTAATTCTCATGCTGTTGTATCATGAAATGCAGTATCATTTTGATTTTCTGAATGGGGGTATCTTAGATTAGGCAAGTAGGATGTATAAAGAACCCCATGTAGAGATTTAGACTCAACAAAATCCCATAGAATTTTTAAAATTTGTCCACATAGCCCTAATACTTTCCAATTCTTCATCTTTAAGTGTCTATAATAATTTTGTGCTCCTTCCCTAGACTAGGTAGATATCCACAGGTATATCCATAGGAAACACATTTTTATAATCTCCTTCCCAAATGTTAATAGGTTAACAAATGTTTTCAACACATCCCCTTACTGGCCCTACACTTTCACCTGGATATCCTTATTCACTCTTAAGACTACTCAACCATTACCTTCACCAAGAGTCCATTCTTTAGTGAACTTGCCAATCTAGATTCTATACCTCTGTCCTCACCGCTTTCTTGCACATACCTCTATCCCCACTGAAATTATTTCTTGGCTGAATATTGCTCTCACCAGGTTGTATCTTTTTTTTTTTTTTTTACTTATTTATATCCATATATCAACTGGTATCTGACACAGTCAGTATTCAACAAGTGCTGTTAGATTAATAGAATGGAGGATTTAATGGAAGAAGATGTGATGCTCATGTCACTAAGTTCCTAAGCAGGTGACCGACCATATGTCTATGCCCAATCCACTATAATAATAGTAGCCAACACCAACAAAGCACTAAGATGTTCTGACATTGTGCCTGGAAATTTATGAGCAACATTTTGTTGTTCCTATGGGGTAATATTAATATTATCAGTGCCACTTTAGAGACAAATAAAATTAAGTTTAGCAATGTTAAGTAAGTTGTCCAAGACTACAGTACTTATTTGATACCCAAGTTAACTGGGCTCTGAAACATGTTCTCCTTCTCCCCACCATGATGCCTTCCATCTTTTATTAAAACTCCAAAAATTCTATGTATATAGTTTTGACATCCACATATTTATGAAACATGAAAGGCAATACAGTTTTCTTCTATTTTGATCCGTATGATGACTTTTTAAGATAGAACCCCCTGTAAGAAAAAAAAAAAGGTGAAGCCTTCCATTACATATTTTATCTGCAGGCGTGCCTTTCATTTTTAACTAGATAACAATCCAGTTGGTAAAATAAGGTATTTTGTTAATCAGATACTATGGATAGTGATTGCCATTTGGTATTTTCTACTTTCAAAAAAAGAATGAAAAAGAGAATCACTGTACTCACAACTCACATTAAGAACTAGATAAAGCACAGTTTTTATGTGGTGATTCCAAAGGTTGTTCAGAATCTGATAATTCTTCAGGATATTCACAATGGCAATATTCTTCACAGTAATGTCAGGGAGGTGAGAGATAAAAAGAATTTTGTTGTTGAAATTCCATTTCAGTGAACTGTGGCTTACTAACATTGTCCTTTAAAAATATGCCCCAAGACCTGAATTCTTTTAATTATTTAAACACACGTGCACACCACACACACACACACACACACACACACACACACACACACAGAGTCTTTATCACATTTCACAAATATATAGTTATTTTGAGAGAAGGCATCTTCTCTTTGACATTTTTCAATCTTATTGAGCATTACTCACACAGGGAAATCCATGGGCATCTGTCTTCAATGCAATCATTTGTAACCCGTTTGGATAATTGAACTGTCAACTTGGCCCCAGCCAGGATCCCCTGGCCATTAGAACATTTGTTTGCTTTGTAGTAGTCAGTGCTTTCATTTTCATATGCCTTGTTAGTGCAAATAGCACTGCCTCAAAACTATTAAGAAGAAAAAAAATGCTCGGTGCCACACATGAGATTAAACTGCCAAAATAATGTATATGTAATCGGAATGATAAGTAATCTGTCACCAAATCCGACATATCAGTTTTATTTCTCTTACCAGAAATGTCCAGCCTGACTTATTTATGCTAGAGCTGTCTTTGTTAAGCATAAATGTTTTAAATTTTAATTTTTCATGTGTAGTATATTGATGTTTTGTAACCTGATTTGTTCCAGAATCCTACCAAAAAATATTCACAGCTGGATGGAAATATAATGCATTTATGCAATTCTAAGAATTATTTATGCTTCTTTTGTTGTTGCATGTATCCTTAAAAAACAGAAAGGCTAAAAATATTCCATACAAATGCACATTCCCTTTGAAAGTTCTTTTTGCAAATGAATTTTGGATTCTATTTGACCATGGCTGAGACAAGCCAAGATGTCAAGAAATTTTTGGATCACAAGGAACTAATGTTATCTCAGATTGAGCAAGAAGAATACAAGTTTCCTTGTAGAAAGGCAACAATACAGTTGCTTGTTCAGTCTGTAAGCAACACAGACTACACTGAAATTCACTGCAAGAAAGGCTTCACTTCCACAGTTTGGGGAGAGAGTTGTTTTTTGTCTGACTTCCTCCTTCTTAGACACTTGCTAAACCACATAACCTCAAGTTTTGTTGTTGGAAATTGCCATAGTTACAAAGACAAGGCTTGTTGTCAATGGAAGAATAAAATAAAGTTAAATGCAGCCTGTTTCTGTTACTTAGAACAATTATTGTTTTTCTTTACAACTCTCTACAGGAAAATTAAAAGGAAACTTCCTGGTTTTTAATCACACAGATTTAACTGTTCAGTGCATTCTTCAATGAACACTTAATAAAATACAGTACTTGAAGTGACTTGGGGTTTGCATCTTATTTAACATTAACAGTTTAGATTATTGGGAAGATAATGTTTGCACGTTTGCCATCAAATCTGCCAAATTTTTAGGGTGTTAGGGCTTGATATCGTCAAACCATAAACATGATATTTGATAACTTAAAAACTTAAACTTCTTTCAGATTTATACTGCTATTCATGATTTTCACATAATAGTAGGAGTGAGGAATCCAAGAGAAGATTTGGAAAGGAGTAATTTAGAAACTAGAAGTTTAAGATTGAGTCTCCCTCATTTAGAGATATAAACACAAAACCTAATTTTATTGTCTTCCTTGAGCCACAGTAACATCTATGTCTTAGTCTATGTGGGCTTCTATAACAAATATACCAGACACTGGCTTACAAACAACAAACATTTATTTCTTAAATTTCCAGAGGCTGGGAAGTCTAAAACCATGGTGCCAATAAGTTTGGTGTCTTATGAGGGTCAGCTTTCCAGCACAGCTGACTTTCTGCCTTAACCTCACATGGTAGAAGGGACAAGAGTGTTCTCTGGGGCCTCTTGCCCTAATCCCATTCATGAGGACTCTTCCTTTTGACCTAATCACCTCTCAAAGACTCCACCTCCTAATACGATCACATTAGAGGTCAGGATTTCAACACAGGAATTTCAGGGGGACACAAACATTCATAGCATAGCATGCTGTCACACACTAAAGACATAATCTGAGATGAGCTCAAGATCTCCCTGAAACTCAGTGCTGGGTTGCATCAGACACTAGGAGTAAACAAGAATTGAAGATCTGGAAGCATTTAGTCATTTATATATCCTCAGAAGGCATATATAATTCCGGCAGCTTCTCTGAAGTACTAATTCATTCATTTATTTATTCATTAATTTTAACAAACATTTGGTGAGGACCTGCCATGTACTAGTTAGTGAAGATCAATGCAGGGCTTGTGTAAGCAGCAACCTATCAAATTTAAATTGAGGACAGAGGGAAGATTCTAAAGAGCCCTAACTGTAAAGTAATTCTGAGTATAGGAAGAAAGTAGACCAAGGATATATGCAAACAGTATGTTTGGGCGGGCATGGCTAGGGAGAAAGGAGGGTTAAAGTTGATACATACAAGCATATTGTGGAAGAGTGGGTAGTTAACCAAAAATAATTCCAAATACCAAAGTCATGGTAAGCTTAACGCTAAAGAGTTGTTTCAAAATATTCACAAATATTTACTATAAAAAGAGTAGCAGAACCGGAAGGAAGAGCCCTGTCATTAAGCAGGATCTAAAGTTGAAGTTAGTTGTGGGAGGGGAGGTCAGATGTCAGGGGTGGGAGCTCATTAGTTTTAATCACAAGAAAGCCAAGTCAGAGAGAGCACAATATGGATGTGAGCTTGCCCTGGGATATGTCTGTTTGGGTGTTTGCCTTAGGTAGACACTCTCTACTTTTTCGAATAAAGGGAATATATTGTTTCAGATTATAAAATCATACATATTTATTTTCTACAATTTCCTATATTCTAAAGAGTACAGACTCAAGACTCAGGTAGTCATTGTTTATGATTACATGGCTTCCCTTCCCTGAGGCACATGCTGCTTTATACAGGAAGAACACATCCAATATAACAGTTTGCTTACTTTCTTCACTTAATATCACCAGTGGTTTCTCCAATAAATATAATTTCAGTCACTGAAAAGAAAAGTTCATTTTTTAGCCTGTGAAAGCATTTGATCTCTTTCAACTAATATCTCTGAAAGACTCATAGACTATAATTTAATTAATCTTCACCTGATTGATCTACATCAAAGAAAAATATCAGGATCAAAAACCTTTCACTTTACAAATACAGTTGCTGGATAAAGGCAAGGGGAAAGTGTTACCAAAAAAAGTACCTTTACTCTCTATGTTCACTCTGGTTTGCTTTTTACCTCCTTGTTTTTCACTGAATGTCCGTTCGCCTCAACCACAGGTGCCTAGAGTAACTCATCGAGGGTATAGATATTGTGGTTTCCTATGATTTTTCAGATTGTTGTCCACAAAATGTCAAGTCCATCTAGAGATAAACATAGAACAAAAAAACATATTCCAGAATAAGAAAATATTAAAATATAAATATGCATTTTGTATATATATAATATTAATAAGCTGTGTATTGATACAAATACACAGTTTATTTTTGTCTTCTACAAAAAGGCTGTATTTCTCTATTGTGGATGTTAGGTGAAACAATGTTCTCACCAGTAAATCTTGGCTGCTAATGAACTATTAGCAACTCCTTCTCATACTTGCTAAAATTTCATGCCAAGCTCCTAGATTACCCTATGCAGAACAGTTTATTCCTTTCAGATGGTTTATACATTAAATCCAGCCAGTATTGGATATTTTGCAATGTATTATTATTAAAAATAGTCTTAGCACTAATATTAATATACATTCAACAAGCCTCTGAGAAATGCTATTTTTATTCTTAAAAAAAAACACAGGTATTACATGATAGATAAGACTGCAAGATAGATAGAAATTCAGTCCGATTTCCTGCAGGTCTGTAAGAACCTTAATGAACTTATCTCCTTGACAACTTGTGATTTAGCTGCCCAGATCCACCTTTGAGAAAAGTGATATTCCCCAGTGTTACTCAAGAGCATAAGATGAGTTTTAGGTTGCCAAAACTTTCATTAAAATTTTATGTAACCATTCTCTAGAGCATGGAACTTGCATAATACCTTACTATCCATGAATTATGCATGTCAGTTTCTATATTCACCCTATTTTTATGTTTAGTCTTTAAATGTATTTATAACAGGGTTCCCATAAGCTCATTATGCTGTAAATATATTAAAAAAAGAAGTATACTGTGTCACTGGTTGGAAACAATAAAAATCTTAAGGAGGGTCAAATTTATATGCATTAATATGTAACTAAAAACCCCTATCTGTGGTTCCCCATCAGAAGTTGAAGTCATCCAAAGACATAAACTAGAGATTTAATGAAATCTCTAGTACATACAATCCCCAGACACTGTAACTTAAAATTTAGGGAGTAAATTTATAGGGTTTAAACATTGAAAGTATCAAATAGGAAAGCAGTCCTTAATTCTCAAAGCCAGAATCAAGAAATCCAAGGTAAAATTTTACTTAAGACAAGGTCCCTTTTATGCTTACACATTGTTTTAACTCACTGAGCTTATATAGTGCTGTGTTGGGAGGCCCAAGACCATCCCAGGTTCAGTGATATTCTAGAAAGACTCACAAGAATCAATTCAAGATTTATTATAGCAAAAGAATAAAGAGTAAATGCAGCAAAGAATGACAGTGCATGAGACAAAATCCAGAAAAACCAGACCCCAGCTTCCAAGAGTATTCTCCCCGTGAAGTCACACATAAGGCATACTTGATTCCTTTAGCACCCAATAGTGATAAACACATGTGAAGTGTCTCCTAGGGAAGCTCATTTGAATTCAGTGCCCAGGGTGCCTGGGTGGCTCAGTCAGTTAAGCATCTGACTTTGGATTTCGGCTCAGGTCATGATCTCACAGATTGTGAGTTTGAGACCAGCATCAGGTTCCATGCTGACAGCACAGAGCCTGCTTGGGATGCTCTCTCTCTCCCTCTCTCTCTCTGCTCCTTCCCAGCTTGTGCATGCATGTGTGTGCATGCACACACACGCACACATGCACTCTCTCTCTCTCTCAAAGTAAATAAACTTTTTAAAAAAAGTAATTGAAATTCAGTTTCCAAAGTTATTAATGGGAGAAGTTCACGTAGACCCCCTCTGCCTAGTTTGTACCAAAAATCCAAACTCCCAGAAGGAAAGCAGGTGTTCAGCATAAACCACACTGCTTGTACAGCTTAGGCAGAGGGAACCACTCTTCTTGGTTCTGGGAATAGTGGGAATTCTTCCATGCCCAAGTTCCTAGACGCTAGCCAGGGGCCAGTCCTGCAAGCAGGCCTTTCTATGTTAATTCTTCTGTGCACATATGCCATTTTAGGAAATTCGTTGTTTTGATTCATATGTATTTTTTTTCATATCACTTAAGACTAATTTTATCTTAAGGGAAAATATGTGTTCAAATGCAGATGGGAAGAGATGTGTGGTAGCACATCCTTATACAGAATTCCAATCATATAGATTGAATCAAATCTTGAATTCCAGTCATATAGATTCAGTCAGGTCTTGAGGAAATAACCTCCAGAGCATAGATAATAGTAAAATAGGAAGTGATGAGTTTTTTTTATATGTATTACTTTTGTTTTTAGTTTTACTTATTTTGAATAATGGCTGTTTTTGACAGCTGGCTTGAAAATTCCTGCAAATTACCCTTCCATGAGCTGTCTTTGTCATACACGCCATTAGTACAAGCACATGTCAATCCTCTGCTCTCATCATGTCTGCTAATATTCTACTAACCACCTCTCCAAGTCAAGGGATGGGAAGTATACTCTTTCCATGAAGATAGGGGAGAAGCCTGAAAGATTTGCTAAAAAAAAATCTCTAATGTAATACACAAATGCCTATTCTGAATAGCATTTTACAGTTTTTATAGTGTTTTCACGTACCTTAACCTTACTTAATTCTGATTTAATTTTATGGATAAAAAAAGTAAGCCCTGGTTTGGTTCTTTAACCGGTATCATCCATTCAATGGTAGGATATAGGCAAGAAGCAGGGAAGGGAGATGTTTCTTAGTTTTTATTTTATGTAGGTGCCCTAAATTTAAACTCAGAGCAATATGTCTCAACAAAGAATAAGGCTAACTTTGCCAAGAGGCTTATAAACTCTCACCGGACTTTGAGTTTATAGTTTCTAGGCAACTTCCTTCCAAGATTCTGTTTAAGATCTCTTCCAGTGCATGATGCTTCTTGAAATGGAAGATTTCCAAGTCTGTAGTCCATGGGGCTTGTTTCCAACGTTTAAATGCCTTGCAGCCTCTAACAGCTCAGCTGTGTGAGCGTATTTTCAGGCTGGACCACTTATACTAATCCTGTTTGGAGATCACTAATTCCCTTTCATCTTGGAGAAGTGTAGGCTGCTCCTGAGGCCAATGAATATATGTCCTACTGTACTTGAGAAGTTCTATCTGATATGATGTTATGACCACACTAGTTATGAACTAAAAACAGGAGGTGATATGTCAATGGAGAGAACACTTGTGTGATTTACATTCAGTTACTCTCATCACCAGAATTATTTTAACTCCTCTTTAAAAAACTAATTGTAGGGGCACCTGGGTGGTTCAATCAGTTAAGCGTCAGGCTCTTGATTTTGTCTCAGGCTGTGATCTCACAATTCATGGGATCCAGCCTTGTGTCAGACTCAGCACAGAGCCTGATTGTGATTCTCTCTCTCTCCCTCTCTCTCCTTTCTCTGCTCCTCCCCCACTGGTACACGTTTTCTCTCTCTCTCTTTCTCTCTCTCTCTCTCTCTCAAGATAAATAATAAAAAACAAACTTAAAAGAAATAAACTAATTGCCTCAGAGTTTTATCTCTCGCAGATTATAGAACCTCATAGAAATGACTGTCCATTCTCCTTTAGTGCTGAAGAGTCTCCAGGAGACATTTCATGAGTAAACACCTTTAGGACTTACAGATTGTCTATACCACAGCCACCACTCCTCCCTCTAATCTGTTCTTCTCCTTGTTTCTGGGTCATGTTCATTTGTGTCTTATCTTCCAAAATAGCTTTTAAAGCCTTTCAGGATAAGACCTTTATTTACCTACCCACTGCATCATTTCAGACTCTTTTAAAGCATATACTCCAGTTCGTAAAGGAGGACAGGACAACAACAACTACTATCTACGTTATTTTTTATAGCACTTAAATTTACTCCTCAGTCGGGGATGTATGTGCTTATGCAGAACTCATTATATCCACAATTATTTCATGCCAACAAATATTCCAGGGATGCTAGCATAGAATGCCTTCTGGAATCTTGCCTTAGGTCTAGAATTCCCCTCTCTTTCCCATCTCTTTGACCCTGCCACAGCAAACTATCTGCATCCCTGTCCCCTGTTCCACAGTTTGTTTTCCAAACTGCTGGATATTCTGTCTAGAGTTGCCATCTTCAGCCTGCTGATACTTAAAATCAGTTTCAGCATGACTTCCCGTAGAAAATTGTCCTTGATCCCAAAGTCTGGGTTAGAGACCTATCTGCATTTTCATCTATGATATAACTATGTTTACCTTGATATTTACTATACTGTAATTATTGAGTAATATGCATGGCTCTACTAAATTCATAAGCCCCTTAAGGACAGGAGACCTATTGTACCCGGCTTTTTGTTTGTAACACAATACAGGTCTAGCAAAATATAGGCCCTCAATACATGCTTACTGAGCATATCAATGAAAATTTAAAAAGTTGTAGAGATGCTTCTGCTAAACAGGTTAATACAACTGCAGGTTTTTCACTTCCAGTGTGTTGTTTTTGTTTTTGTTTTTGTTTTATATATGCTTTCATCTCTGAAGAATGCTCTGTTCCTCCCTCTCGGCCTAAATTCTATGGTCTCTCCAGGCCCTGAATTAGGGCCACCCACCACAGGTCAGGAGGGATTCCTTCATCCAATGAACCGCTCTCTTGAACTTTGTATTCTGTTGCCTTAATAGTCTATGCTATATTTTTTCATTTTATATTTTAGGAACTTTTTTTCTGACTATAAAATGCATGATTAATTTGGAAATTAGAAAATATAAAGAAAAAATAAAGATAATATGTATTGCCTTAGGTGGTGATGATCATTGTAAACACGTAATTATGTATAATTAAAAGTAACAACTTTGTGTGAATTTTCATTAATATTACATCATGTGTCCTTTCCACTTTACCACATGGTCTATGAAGTACAAGGGAGGAAAGGATGTACATAGACATTTCACCACTTGAGACTGTCACTGACATATTTGCACACTGGACATCCTGGCAACCATCTTGGCTCTGAATGAAAGTCTAAAAAGAGATAAAGAGACAAAGAGTAAGGAAAATAAAGTGCTATACTATTTTAAATGTAATCCTTTTGGACAGCTAAGCCGGACTAAGATTTCAAGGGGTAATTCTGTACACTCCATGAAGTTCCAAGGGAAACAGCCGAGAAAAAAAAAAGAAAAAAGAAAAGAAAAAATCGTGTCTGGAATAGATAGCCATTGATAGTAAAGGTTGTGAGATTAAGATAAATTGTTCTATTTGAAGCCTTTTTGGTTGTTGAATTTCACCAACTCACTCACTCTCTCTCCTCCCCCCCACCACGACTGCCTCCCCCAATAAATGCTAGTGATTTGTTGTCGCCATCGTCACTATATTCTTCTCAATTGTTCCACACCAAACATCTTCCTGGGTTTCTATTACAGATCCCTGATTATCTTTGGCAAAATAAGTCTATTATTATGATTTAAGTCAAGATACTCTTCATGATGAACTTGGGTTTTTCAATTCTGTCTCCTGTACTTCCCTTTGAATATTCCGTATGAGGTCTAGGTTGCTCATCTATGGTCTGAAATTTGAATAATAAGGGCAAGGCACTGGTGTCAATGAAAGAAGCAGGGATTTGGAGAAACAGTAAGAGACATTTAGAAGACAAAATTGGCAGGAATTAGAGTAATCAAATATTTGAGGTGCCCAGACATAGAAAGCACTCAAGTACTGCTTCTTAATACGATTCTTGACAATATTTCAGTTCATAATTTGAACAAAAGGAGACTATTATATGAATATAAACTATGTGAATAAAGATTTTTTCCCATTACAAAGCTAATAAGTGGTTGTTACTGGAAGTTCACACAACATAGAAATGTAGAGGAGAGCAAAAGCAAGTAATCATGTTTTCACACCCTAAAAAGAGCCACTATTAAGGGTTAGGTCATTATAGTCCTTCTGTTTTCCATATTGCACCATCTTATGAACTGTAAGAAAGTACTTGAATTTAAAGTGGGAGGTACTAAAACACAGTTTGGGTTTCGGGAACTGTAAGAATAAAGCAAATGTTTATATCTATATTTGACAAGCCAGATGTCAAAAAGCATTTTGTTTGCTTTCCTAAAATGTCTTCCTTATTCCCAAAGGAGTCCATTTTCCTGCCCTGCAGTCACATAAATAATGTGGTGCTCTGAAGATGGACATCAGGTGTTGCTGGGGAAGCAAGAATCTTGTACCATTCTCACTGGGCTCACCCTGAAAACATCAAGTGCAGTCACTTCAAAGTTAACAAGAGCATTGCCAACCTGCTCAGTGTAAGGACAGAGGCTCAGGCTATTCCTAAGACAGATGTGCCTGTGGATTGAGCACAGCTTGATAGTTAACAGTTGAGGAACTAACTTCCCAATCGCAATGTTTTTTAAAAAAAAGAAAATAGGGGTGCCTGGGTAGCTGAGTACCTTAAGTGTCCAACTTCGGCTCAGGTCATGATCTCACAGTTCGGGTTCATAGGTTTGAGCCTCTAGGTGAGCTCTGCAATGACAGCTTGGAGCTTGGAGTCTGCTTCAGATTCTGTGTCTCCCTCTCTCTCTCTCTCTCCCCACCCAGCTATCACTCTGCCTCTCTCTCTCTCTCAAAAATAAATAAACATTAAAAAATTAAAAAATAATAATAAATAGAAAAAAGAAAGTACATAATAAAATGCTTGCCTAGTCCTCTTTACTGCTTGAAAATACACTACTTTCTTACTTGTGAGAATTCTGAAAAGTATCCTTTTTTTTTTTTTTTTTTGAGAGTATGGAGAGGGAACACAGGGATATACTCTTAACAACATACCTATCCTTGAATGGTGGAAATTGTGCTTCATTATTTCCTTACTCTTAATTATGATTCAGTATCTCCATACTCTACAGTGAATAAAAAAATATGAAAGACAATGGGAAAACTCCACATATATATTATTTCAACATCTCCCAATCTTCTCCTTGCCCGGAAGTCATTACAGTGAAGGAGATGAGTAGAGAAGATACATCCACACTTCACCAGATAGGTGCAAGGTGTACTCAGGAAAGTTATCTCTGATCACCCTATGAAATTACAAATGCTGCCACATATAGCCCCTTTCCCCACTGTATTTTCTTCATAGTACTTCCTGTCTTCTATTACATTTTTTATATGTATTTATTTTGCATTTCGTCTTCCCCCCCTACTAGAATACAAGCAGCAACAAGGCAAAGATTTTTATTTACTATTTTTCAAGAGGCATATTGCTTATAATACTTGACGTACTATTATTTTTTAAGAGATTCCATTTTTTTAAGTTTATTTCTTTATTTTGAGAGAGAGAAAATGCAAGCGCATGCATGTGAGTGGGCAGGGGAGGGGCAGAGAGGGAGGAGATAGAGAATCCCAAGCGGGGGGGGGGTCACTGAGGGGCTCCACCTCACGACTATGCGATCATCACTTGAACCCCTGAGCTGAAACCAAGATTTGGTCACCCAATTGACTGAAGCACCTAGGAGCCCCTTGATTTACTATTCTTCATAAATATTTGTTGAATGAATAAACCTCAGTTTTCATCAGTTTAAACATGATCGAATTATTGATTTTGTCATGATATGACACAAATGGCTACTGATCTGTATGTATATTCATTCATTACTTTCAGTCACAGCCTGTGATATTTAGTCTGTGACTAAAAATAATTTACTTCTTCCTTTCCTAATTTGTATGCTCTTATTTGCACAACCAGATCTTTTAGCACAGCTGAACATGAGTGGCAGGAAGAAATACCCTTGACTTGTTTCAGATCTTTTACCATGAAGTATAATTATACATTTTTTTGTAGATGCCTTTTAATCAGGTTGAAGATTGAAGAAGTCTCCTCTATACCTAGTTTCCTGAAAGATTTAATCAGAAATGGATAGTGGGGTGGTAATGCTCTTTTGCGTGTCTATAGAGATAATGTTTTTTAGTTTGTTAATAATGGTGAATTGAATTATTGATTTTTCCTATGTTTTTATTGTAGTAAAATACACACAACACATATTCCACCATCTTATCCACGTCTAAGTGTACAGCTCACCTACATTCATGATGTTGTCCATCCATTTCTGATTCTGTTTTCATCTTGCAAAACAAACTGTGCCCATTCCTCTCTCCCCATAGTCCCTGGTAACCACCATTCTGTTTCCTGTCTCCATGACTGTGACTATTTTAAGTACTTCATGCAAGTAAAATCATACAGTATTTGTCTTTTTGTGACTGGCGTAGTTAGCACTGTGTTCTCACCATTCCTCCATGTTGTAGCATATGCCAGAATCTCTTTCCTGTTGAAGACTGAATAATATTTGGGGGTGCCTGTGTGGCTCAGTTGGTTAAGCCTCCAACTCTGGATTCGGCTCAGGTCATGGTCTCATGGTCGTGAGTTCGAGCCTCCAGTCAGGCTCTGTGTTGATGGCGCGGAGCCTGCTTAGGATTCTCTCTCTGCCCCTCCCCTGATCACTCTCTCTCCCTCTCTCCCTCAAAATAAATAAACTTTTTTAAAAAGCCTGAATAATATTCCATTGTGTGTATTACTAGCACGTTTCATTTATTAGTCAGTGGACACTTAGGTTGCTTCTGAGTAGGGAAAGGGTTAACATTAGGCAGGGAAAGATAAAGGACCTTCTGGAGACAGACTGCAGCTGCAAGTGGGAGGCTGAGGAAGTGGCAGCGGAGTTTGGGGGAAAAGAGGATAAGATAAGCATGTTCCGGACCTGCCTGAGCTAGGTACCATGCATGAAGTCTCACAAAATTTCTGGTAAGGTCCCAGTAAGAAGTCAGGAACAAAAATCCTTGGCGGCTGCCCTATAGGGACCCCTCTCACTCTTGAGAGCTTTGTACTTTCTCTCAATAAACTCTATCGCTTGGCTCATTCTCTGTTGTCCACAGGATTCATTCTTAGACTCCGTAAGACAAGGACCAGTTCTCTCCCACACTCCTGTAACACTTTTACCATTTAGCTATTGTGAATAATGCTGCTGTGAATATGGGTGTACAAATCCAATAATAAGGCAACTGTGAAAATCAGATTCTCCCTTTCACCAGGTTTGTGTGTGTGTGTGTGTGTGTGTGTGTGTATTTACTTTGTTTGTTTGTTGTAGGCTATCTCTGTGCTTAAGATTAGCTTGTGATATAAATTTAAGGTCTTCTCAGGTCTTTCCTGAGAACTTCCTTGGGCATACATAATCACTTTTTAATTTTTCTCTTATACACAGTTGTTTTTGAATGACCTAGCTTTTAATATCTAGCTCCCAAAAAGAGGATAAAGAGAAAATTGAAAAGGGGGATCGGGGGAAGCTCTGGGCACTGGATCTTTAGATAAACTCCCCTGGAAGTCACCTCAGTTACACAGGGAGAAGCTGCAATCAGTGGTCAGAGAATAGATTCCCAATATTTGGAGGACAGGTTCCTTTTTGTTCATCCTGGATCCGGCAAGCTGTGTGCAGGCTGCTCTAGTAACATGTGCATGGCTGCTTGCCACATGGCTAGGGTCAGGGAGGTTGAAAGCCACTACTGTGCTAAGAGCTGAAATTGACTGAAATGAACCACAATTTACTCTCCAAGTCTTCCCCAGGAAGTTGTAAGAGTTCAATAGACTCCAGAGTTCTAAAATAGTTGTATCAGATAGATTCTTACAGGGCAATTGTTGTCTAGCTCAGGACATAGATTTCTGGAACTTCCTACTTCATCATCTTCCCAGAATCCTCTTTTACATTATTGATTTTTTAATGTTAAATTAATTTTTCACTCCTTAGCTAGACGCCATTATGTCATGATGTAATATACATTTTGCATATTGTTGAAATCAATTTACTAAAATTTTAGACATTTTGAAAATTTGGATATTTTGAACCTATGTCTATAAGACATATTGGTCAGTAGCTGTGTGTGTGTGTGTGTGTGTGTGTGTGTGTGTGTGTGTGTAATATGGTTTTGTCTGATGATGATGGCCTCAGAATGAGTTGGGAAATATTTCCTGATTTTCAATTTCCTGGCAAATTCTTACCGCTATGTAAGTTCTATTTCCTCTTTTCCCTGTTGTTTTTTTCCTGGATTTTCCTAATGGTGTTTTTGTGTACAATCTAAGTTTTTAGCCTTGTTTGTTTTACTACTACTTATTTTTAAATGTGGCAGATTCTTACCAAAGAGGCAGTATTTTGTGACCAGTTGGTATTAAGGAGGAGCCAGAAAATGTCTTGGCTAGTAAAAAGTAGCACACAAAGAAACCTCTATTTGAATCAGGAATTTCAGTGTCTCTAATAGATAATTATATTGCTTCAGTTGACAAAGAATGATGAGTAGCTATAAGTAGGTTGCCAAATATAGCAAATAAAAATACAGATTACCCAGTTCAAGTTGCATTTCAGATACACAATAGTGTGTGTGTGTGTGTGTGTGTGTGTGTGTGTAAGAAATGTCTCATGCAATATTTGGACTATATTTATACTAACTAGTATCCTTTTTATTAAATCTGAAATTCAAACTTAACCTACCCTATTTGTTTTTTGTTTTTTTTTTTTTTTCTGAAAACCCTACCCACGGGGTCACTCACCACTCACCAATTTTCCTGTGTGGTGTGACACATTTAGCCAGATGGCATGTCTATGAGTCTCCCTCTTGATGCCATGCCTCCTTCAGCACTTCTTCCCTTGACATGCTGTGTGTTCAAAGCTGAGCCAAGAAGGATCCATAGACACTTAATGCTGGACACACCTACACAAGTACTTCTGGTGTCTGCCCTTCTCTGTGCTGCCTACTGTGGAGACACCTGTGCTCTCAAAGAAGTCCCAATGTGGTGTCCTCCTTCACCCTAATAAATGTTTCACTCTACTGCCTGCTTTTTTCTTTTTTTTCTATTTTTTACTACATTTTATGCTTAGTATAGATTTTATTTTTGAAGACTATTATCACTGAAGATAGAATATCAATTTCTGTTTTTCTCTTCCTTCTTACTGCTTTCAGAACTGGGTGAAGAAATATTTACTTTGCCAGTTTATACCTGGAGGCCTGTTTGTTCTATTTAATAATGTCTTCAATATCTATTAGTTTAATCTTCTTTCTACTTTGTTATCTTTTTAGTTTCCCATATTCTCTAAGTTATATTTGTTAAAAACATGTCTACTGTTTTGCAGTGTGCCACATCTTAGAGTTATTTATACATTTCCTTTGCTCTGTTGACCACTGACTTCCCACTTTGTACTTTATTAATTTCTGAGATTAAAAAATGTTTTCAATGTTTATTTGTTTTTGAGAGAGACAGAGTGCGAGTGAGGGAAGGGCAGACAAAGAGGGAGACACAGGATCTGGAGCAGGCTCCAGGCTCCGAGCTGTCAGCACAGAACCTGACGCAAGGCTCGAATTCATGGACCACAAGATCATGACCTGAGCTGAAGTCAGATGCTCAACTGACTGAGCCACCCAGGTGCCCCTAATTTCTGGGATTTTTAAAAATCTTCATTATTTTTTCCCAGCATTACATTGCTTTGGGTTGGGTTTTGTTTTGTTATTTTTCTGTTTTTTAATTCTATTTTGTTCTATTTTTACCTACTTTACTTTTTTTATCCAATTTTTGAGAAATGGAAATATTTAAAACTATTAAGTATCTATGACAGAAGATCAACTTTGTTAATTTAGATGTGCAGTGTTGTTATTATTTCTCTTCCAAATTCTCCCATAATGGTTTAAATTTATATTTAACAAAATAATGATACAGCAGCATCCCCTGATCCCCACTGAATTCTGGGAAACCAAATATTTTTAACTTAAATATAATTATATGGTAACTTGCTTATTTCTTAATTTTTGCATTGTGACCAAAGAATAAAACTGCAGAATATATATATATATATATATATATATATATACACACATATATATGTATATATATATACACATATATGTATATGTATACATATATATGCATATATGTATACATATACATATATGCATATATATGTATACATATGCATATATATATATTTTTAATTTACTGACTTTTTAGTTGTAAATAATACAAAAGTAGTTCTAATATAATATAATAGAAAAAAATGGCCACACTTTTTTCTCCTTGGTTACCTATTCTTCTTTGGAATATAATCTTCCTACCATGTTAGAGGCAGCAATGTACTATTCGCTACCTGATCTCCTTCCTTAAGCATTCCTTCTGTTTCAGAAGATGGATATCTAAACTGAGATGAACTAATTCAGGGACAGTAGGAAACTGATAAGAATTTAAAATTAGGATATGAAGTACCTATCCCAGTGAGATATGGCTTCTGAGAATGAGGATAGTACAACAAAAGAGACTTCAAGGATATTACTCCTGGCATTGCTGAATAACTATCCAAAAACTTAATGTCTTCAACAATATTTAAGTTTTAGCTCATGACTTTTTAGGGCCAGCAAAGCAGGTGCTTCTTGGCTTGGCTCCATGGTGAATCTTAGATCAGCTGTGAAATAGGTAAGCACCTCTGCCTGGGGGCATGGGTGGCTGTCAATTGGATCACCTTGGTCCTCTTCCCTTTGTCTTATTTCTCTATGTCTGTCATGGCCTTCAACAGCCATCTGTCCTGTTCTTATGGCAAGGCTGAAGCATAAGTGCACAAGCTCAAAAGCAAAAGAAATCAGGCTAAACATGCAAAGCCTTTCTAGACACAGAACCCGCACGTGGTTAACTTCTGCCATGTTACTAGTCCAAACAAGTTGAAAGGCCATCCCAGAGTGAGAGTATAGATGCAGAACACAATATTACAGGGCAATAAATGTGGATACAAAAGGACAATAATTTGTGCCAGAATAGCAATCAGTTACCATAGTCCTCATTGGTGTCCTCATAGGTAGGATACACTTACTGCTTTTCAAGACCCCCCAGAATCTATTCTTCTCTAACCGTGTCTGCAGTCTGAAAGCCCAGGAATTCATGGTCTATCTTAGCTTTTTATGTGCATCTCCTTGATAAGGAGAACTATGAAGTAAGGAAACACATCATCCACCCCTAACCCCCCATCTTCCAATCCACAATAGAGCAGTGGAACAGGGAAAGACAAGAAGCCGACATTAAACATCACCGTTTGTGAAAAGGATGGATAGGAGGCACATATCTATTACTGGTCTTAGCCATTCTGAAATTTCCTGGGCAAATGTTTCAAAGTCCTGCAATTCTAGGGATGAAAAATACTCCTAAATTTAGGCTGTGGTCCTACACCTTGTCTTGCACTGTGTCCTGCAGCTACATTCAATTTGATTTTTATGCTGAGCCCATTTCTTTCTGTTGACACTTAATATTTTACTGGCTTAAGAAGCTGTATAGGTCAGAAACAGAGTGGGCAGAAACTAAAAAGTTATAGGGCAAAATTCATGACTTTAACACTATTGTATAGGGTCATCAAATAAATAAATTCACGACAATATTTAACCTGGGACTTAAGTCAATCCTGAAAAAAAAACCAGTCATCATAACAAAGAAATCATTAAGAAAATAGATGTATGAGAGAATTAGGAAGATGGATATAGTGAGACAAATATAACCCAAGTTCAATAAAGGGTACAGGATATGTGGTTAAGTAGTCTAGTTTCTGGGTTAAGCCCCTCATAAGTCTTCATTATATTCCTTTTCCTTGGGGTCCAAAAGGAAACCCTCATTCTTTTTCTCACCTTATTCTTTTCTGTAAGCTAATTTTGGCAACATCTTAACCCAAACAGCATGTGCCTAAATCCTTTGTTGAAATAGACGTATGTTTTTCTCCTATCTTAATCCTAGATACATTGCAGATTTTCCTCCTTTTTTATTGATCTCCTTGGGCATATGAGTGGAAATACACTTAAATGGAACCATGTTTAAGTAGATATATAAAATATTATTTTCATTATTACTATTGTAGTATGTATCCCCAATAAAAGAATGAAGTGCAAAAAGAATCAATCATGGTATTATCATGGTATTTTCTGGGTGATCATTCTATAAAGTTGTTTATTTTCTCTTCTTACAATTTTTTTAAAACTGAAAATCACACACATATCCTTAGCATTCAGTTCAGTTCAACAATTCTATGTACCTTTGAAAACACACAGGTTACAAGACAGAATTTTTTTTATCACCAAAGAAAATTCATTTTGCCTATTTTCTCTCTTCCCTGCCTTTTGTGATGCAACCATTTCCTATTTTTGATCATTATAAATCAACTTCATTTGTTCTTGGAAGTTATAGAAATGGAATGATAGAGGTGATCGTGTGTGTGTGTGTGTGTGTGTGTGTGTGTGTGTCTGAGTTACTCTGATCAATATAGTGATTTGGGGATATATCCATGGTGCTGTTTCATTATCTTTTGAAATATGTTGTCTTTTCCATTTTCAATTTCCTTTTTCTGTGGGGATCCCCTTACATACATGTTAGACCATTTGATCTCTGACAGATCTGTTCTTTGTTCTATTTTTTTCACACTTTACTTTTCCTCTTTAAGTTTCTGTTTGATACTTTCTGTTGCTCTGTATTCAAGTTCTCTAATTTTTTTCTGTACTGAATTCAATGTGTTATTAAACCCATATAATGAGTTTTCATTTCAGATGTTATAATTTTCATTTGAAACATTTCCATTTCACTCTCTTTTTTTTCCCCCAATGTTTCTATGTCTCTGCTAAAATTCCCTGTATACTTGTTATGATGAGCACTGGGTGTTGTACGTAAGTAATGAATCACTGAATTCTACTCCTGAAACCAGTATTCCACTGTATGTTAACTAACTGGAATTTAAATAAAAATTTGGAAAAAATAAATAAAATAAAATAAAATAAAATAAAATAAAATAAAATAAAATAAAATTCCTATATACTTAGGTTTCTCACATTTTCAACTATATCCTTTAGTACTTTCACCAGTTACTTTTTTGCCTATTTTTATTTCTTTCTTTTAAGACCACTTCCTCACAATTTCCAGAGGTTCTTTCTTTTTTTAAAAAAAGTTTTTAGGGGCGCCTGGGTGGCTCAGTCGGTTAAGCGTCCGACTTCAGCTCAGGTCATGATCTCACGATTCGGGAGTTCGAGCCCCGCGTCGGGCTCTGGGCCGATGGCTCGGAGCCTGGAGCCTGCTTCTGATTCTGTGTCTCCCTCTCTCTCTGCCCCTCCCCCGTTCATGCTCTGTCTCTCTCTGTCTCAAAAATAAATAAACGTTAAAAAAAATTAAAAAAAGTTTTTAAATGTTTATTTATTATTGAGAGATAGAGGGAGACAGAGCGTGAGCAAGGGAGGGGCAGAGAGAGGGGGAGACACAGAATCTGAAGCAGACTCCAGGCTCTGAGCTGTCCGCACAGAGCTGGATGCCGCGCTCGAACTCCCAAACTGTGAGATCATGACCTGAACTAAAGTCGGACGCTTAACAGACTGAGCCATCCAGGTGCCCCTCTTTCTTTTTTTTTTACATAAAAGTTATTTTTAAGCCGTTGAGTGGTAATTTTAATATCAAGCCATCTCTGTATCTACTTTTTCTTATTTTTTCTTTTTTTTTTTTCTTTCTTTTTTTTTTTTTTTCCTTTGGAGAGAGAAAGAGCATGCACATGAGTGGGGAGAGGGGAGAGAGGGAGAAAGGGAGAGAATGTCAAGTAGGCTCCATGCTCAATGCAGAGCCTGATGCAGGGTTTGATCCTACAGTCTTGGGATCGTGACCTGAGTCAAAATCAAGAGTCAGGTGCTGAACCTACTGAGCCACCCGGGTGCCCCTCAGCGTCTACTTTCATTGACTAATTCTTTATACACACACACACACACACACACACACACACACACTATGGAACTCTCTCTCTCTCTCTCTCTCTCTCTCTGCTTCTGTTTCTTTGTGGGTTTTGTAAATTTGTTTTTATATGATTATCTTTTGTGTAAAAGAATAGTATTGGCAGAAATACATCACAGTTACATTTAGAAAAAAAGAATATGCCTTCTTGTAACAAACTGCTGTTATGAAGGCCTCATTCAATTTCCCTGGTACTGAGCTAGGCTTGGGCTTTTTGACACACCCAGTCTGAGTGGCTTTAGCTGTCTTGCTTCATTTCTGCTTCCTCATGGTTTAGAAACTGAGCACGGTTCTTTTCCTTTTGGTGAGGCCTGGGGTCTGAGAACATGTGAGATGCTTGAGATAACTTTGTGCTTTATAGCTGAGCTGCCAGCTCTCCAAATTGTGGAATACTTCTCTGGATTTCTACTAAAATGGAGTCTGGTTTCTGGGGAGTTTCCGTGGGTCTCAAAACCTGCTTTAGGCTTTGCACACCTAGAAAGACTTCTCCAGCTGATATATCATTGCGCTGTTTCTCCTCCTTCCGAGGTAACATCTGTGTGTCTTAGATTCACTACCTCAGATATTCCGCTCTGTTTCCATCATTGAAAGGTGGTTTCTTTGTAGCTGTGTGAGGCTACGTAAGCCTTAGTAATAGTGTCTTTCTCAGTCCCCCTGTTCTGCACCCCAGCCCTTGTCATACTGCCTCAAAGCAAATAGTGAAGACTGATAGAACAGTTGGTGAATGAGTGTAGACTTATTCTATGTTGAGGGTTCCTTGAAATTCTAATTTTTCAGGTACATCAAGATGCATCATATACATAGAAGTATAATAAAAATCCAGCTTGGGGGCGCCTGGGTGGCGCAGTCGGTTAAGCGTCCGACTTCAGCCAGGTCACGATCTCGCGGTCCGTGAGTTCGAGCCCCGCGTCGGGCTCTGGGCTGATGGCTCAGAGCCTGGAGCCTGTTTCCGATTCTGTGTCTCCCTCTCTCTCTGCCCCTCCCCCGTTCATGCTCTGTCTCTCTCTGTCCCAAAAATAAATAAACATTGAAAAAAAAAATTAAAAAAAAAATCCAGCTTGTTTCTTCCTACTCCCATTAATAGTAAATTCCCTCATTCTCTCATCATTCTGTGGAGATATGCCAAGATCCTGTGTTTTATACAATCTGTTAACCTTCTAGAACCCATATCATGGTTTCTTTGCATCTGGAATTCTCCGATATGCTCAGAAAAACTATTCATTTTTGTGGTTTACTCGTCTTATTTGATTGTTGGGGGAAAGAGACAATCTCTTGTTATTGTCTATGTCCTAATCAGAAGCTAAGTATCCTATTCCTTGTGTTACATTTATTTCCAAATATTCTTCCAAATTAACATGCATTGATTTAGTTATCGTAGTAATAAGTGGAGTAAATAAATAGAGTAAAACTAATCAGGTGGTCCACCTCACCCAAAGGAAGTGGTTTAAAACCTAAAACATAAAATACCAGGCTTTAAAACAGAAGTCATTTCTTTTACATTAAGAGGTAATTTACTTGTTGAAGGCAAATATTTTCTATCGTCTTGCTTTTTGTTACTTTTATAAGTGTTGAATTTATAATAGAAGTCTTCATTTATTCTCCTCTATGTTGCTAGAAACTGAAGAAACACTAGTATGTTAGGATACCAATAGCTGAAAGAGAATCTTACCTTTCTTATATATGTAATTAAGATAGAGAATCAACAGAGTATTCACCAGCACTTGCCAGTATTCAGTAGTATAAAACACATTACAATTCAAACAATAAACATTTTAGCATATTAAAGCTTGAGGATCAATCAGGTAAAATAAAGCAAACCAACCAACCGCCAACAGCAAAAAGTTACACACTCATTTTACAACTCACAAAGAACTTCGATTTACCAGTGTTACATTCATATCTATATAAGCACACATTTCTACCTCATCCTTCTGGAAAAAATAACAGGTTCATAACACTTTAGAAAAGTTGCACAGGGAATTGAGTGATTAATGCAGAATCAATACTACTACCAAAGAGTCTACCTGATTTATCTTACAATCAACATGGGAAAACCATTTTTGATGTTATGACTCAGCAGATGTCAAGATGTAAACCTTTCACAAAATGATTTCAGGGCAGGAGTTAACTTGCTTACTCTGCAGAACCAGGCGAGAGAGAAAATGCTAGTAAGAGTTCACCCAAGGATATGCCTCAAATGTATTGAGTATTCTTTCTTATTTTTTCTTCCTTTCATCCTCTCTCCCCCAATTCGTCCCTCCAACTACTGTTAGAAAGACTAAAAATGATGCAGTCCGCAATAAAGTGGGTGGAATATTAGTTACCTAGAGAAATTATGTTAGTGTGAAATGACTAAGCAAGACCATTTTTACTAAAACTTGGCTGGGATGGATCTGAGCTGCCAAGTGAGGTACATAGAGAATTACAGCCATTTGAAATTTACAACTACATGGTTTCTGTTTCAGAGAGTCCTTCAACTCTTTGAATATTAAAGATTCCCACCCTCACCCCAGAAACAGCCCTGATCCATCTCATAGACAATGGGACTCATAGACAAACTCTCATCTCATAGACAATGGGACTTATGGAAGTGTGTTGCCAACTACGTTAATAAAAATAATGATAATAACAATAAATAAAAGCCAATTCTAATGTAGTGCATCTAAAACTCACCAGGATGGAGTGAATTGCCTAGGGTTCTGGAAAAGTAAATATGGCCTCTACACAAAAATTGTTCAGAAGCCTGAACCCATATAAGTTGACTTTATTGTAACAAATATCCTTTGTATTTTGTTTTATATAATTGTTTGCACACCACCCCCATCTCTGTGTACAAACACAGTCCTCCCTTTCTCCATGATCTCTGCATGGAAAGTCCCTTCTCATTCTTCAGGTCAAGTGTAAATGTCACCTCCTCTTCTTAGAAACCTTCCTTGACTACCTTATCTCAATCTAGGCATCTTGTTTATTTCCTAAAGGGCCCTTAAAAAATGATTCTCTATTACTTTCTCTGCCTAATCATCAGTTGATAAAGGCAGGACCACGTCTGATGTTCTGGGATGTTAGACATTTAGCAACTGCCACACTGCAATGCACAGAGGATCTCAGTTAATATTAGTGAATAAACAAATACATTAAATAATAGATCTCTCATGGAGTCTCCTGTGACCCTTTCTAATAGAAGTACTTTTCTCTAAGTCTCTTCTCTAAGTAATAATGAAATTATTGGGTTCTGGTTGCAAGTAACAGAAACCCAATATAAATTATCTTAAGCCCCAGAAGGGATATTATTAACACACACACAACAACAACAACAACAACAACAACAACAACAAAACAAAGATTGGTCTTCACACAAATGGCAGGGTCCACTTTATAAATGGTATCAGCACCTCAAAATTACTGTTTCTCTCTTTTCGTCTTTCACCACTGCTTCCCACTGAGTCAGTTTTATTTTCAAGCAAATTCTCTATATGTAAGAAATGTGGTCCCCAGTAGATTCAGGACTACATTGAATCAGCTTAGCAACAACAGAAAGAAAGCATCTTTTTGTTACCACAATGAATGACCCTTGGAGGACACTAATCTGGCTGGATTAATCTGTGAAGCCAAACGAATGAAGACATTGGCCAGACTTGATTCATTGTCCAACTCTATCATCCAAAACACACCTCCCAAAACTTCCTAGAGTGAATTTTTTGCTCGTGAAAGAAGGCTTATTTTACCAGAATAAGAAAGCAAGGATAGAATGTTCTGGAAAGACCAAAGTATATTAATCTGATTCACCACACATTTCACCTGTAACTCTTCTAGAGTTAGTTGCCACTTTATACCCTTTATGAAGGTGTGGAATATACAAACCACAGTTTGTGGTACATTAGATTCTTGGTTGTTATGTCTGAGTTTCCATTGTGTTAAACAGAGTTCCTGGGGTGCCTGGGTGGCTCCGTCAGTTCAGTGCCCTAATCTTGATTTTGTCCTGACTCTTGATTTTGGCTCAGGGCATGATCCCAGGGTCCGGGCATGGAGCCCACTTAAGATTCTCTCTCTTCCTCTGCCCCTCTCACAGCTCACACTCTCTGTCTCCCTAAAAATAAAAATTATAAAAAATAAAAAGTAAACAAAGTTCCTAGTTTACTACTTTCTCCTAATAAATGTCTTATGGATGAATTCATGAATGAATGAATGAATATTTTTCTGAACTTTTCAGCCGGACTTGTGTTGAATTTTCTAATTAGATTTATAATATAACTTTGTCTCATGAGAATCACTGTTTTTAGGTGGAAGGCAGGGGTGAGTGACAGAATAAGAGGACATTTCTATGGCCAGTGACTATAATTTCAGACAAGAGCATTCCCAAAAAGAATCCACAAAATAGGATAAGCACAGAGAAACCACCATGAAACAGTTCTGAAAATATAGAAATAAGCCACTACCATCTGGAATTTTACTTAAAAAAAAATTTTTTTTTTTTTACTGAACTTTTACTGGAATTTTTCTCTACTTCCTCTTTCAAGGGAAAAAAACAAAGAAAAGAAAAGGCTACGTTCTGAGCTCAAAGGAGATTCAGATAGGCTACAATGTTTGAAGCAAACTGAAGTCATCACTAAAATCTATTGATTCCTTTAGTTCTCTATGGTATACAGTAAAGCAATATATAATCCATTTGTGACTACATGTTATTGAAAGGTCTATAAACCATATACAACTTTGAGTTTGTATGAAATTCGGGAATAATTCTTACTACTTACTGTAATTTTTGTAATTTCATAAGGCCTCAGCACAAAACAACTATCAAAGTTCTCATAGACTCTGTTAATAAAAAAGCAATCAAATCAGCAATTCTCAAATACTTATAATTTTTTCTTTTTCCATTCAGTACTACAAAGGGAGAAATTTTAATAATCAGTTAAGTTATATATTTTCATAGTTGCATGGAAAACTTTTTCACTCCCCCAGTGGTTCTTGTGAGATATGGTTAATTTTGGGAAGCTAGAATTATGAGAAATTTCTGCTCTAAACTATAATTCTAATATCTAGCTCTGTTAATTATTACTACTACTGTCCAAATTTAACCAAGATTTTTAGAAGGATTTTTTATAACAAATTGATTTGAAAATTTAATGAAACATATTTATTAATATGATTAATATGATTAATATTAATAATGAAATTATATTCAAACAGGTTATTGACAAGGTGTTTAAAATCAAATTATTTAAAGAACATAACAACAGTAAAAGTACTCATGCCCTAACAGCCACTAAAATATAGTTTAAAGATATACTCCTATAAATATTTTGGTTGAGGTACCTGTGTGCCTCGGTTGGTTAAGCGTCCAACTCTTGGTTTTGGCTCAGGACATGATCATTTTGTGAGTTAGAGCCCTGCATTTAGCTCTGTGCAGACAGTGGGGAGCCTGCTTGGGATTCTCTGTCTCCCTCTCTCTCTCTCTGCCCTTCCCCACTCGTACTGTCTCTCTCAAAATAAATAAACTTCAAAAAATAATAAATATTTTGGTCACTTCTTCAGGTCATTTTATTTATTTACTATTTTGTCATTTTATCACTTCCTCCACTCTAAAGTGAGACAGTTGGCCCCAAGTCAGTCAGTAGTATGTTGTGGTGTTGGGATCGGTGTGTTGGGATCTTTGGCTTTGTGACAGCAGGTCTAGAAATGTACAGCTATTTGGTATTGGAAAGGAAGTGACTCTGTAGTGAAGTCAACACAGAGATGGCAAGTAGAGTTGAATAATTGCTGGGAAGTGTGGCCTGTTCCAATCAAACCATCTTCATGCATTGTCTGTGTTACTGTTTAAAATATTTAGAATTGGACTTTCTATAATTTAAAACAAAATACATTGCTATGTCTTATAAATGATGCTGACACATATAAAAACTGAAGCAATATGATGTTGGTGAAAGAGTTGGAAAAAAAAAAAAAGATGAATAGAACAGAAGAGAGCCCAGAAACCAGCCAAAGGGGACATACAGGAAAGAAACTACTTAAGAAGATTGGGGGAAAAAATTCCAAGACTGATGTTTTCTATTGTACTAAAAGATTTCATAGTATCAAATCAGGTAGAACATTTCCAAATTTATTCTGTGATGTCATTATAATGCTGATTTCAAGAGAAGAAAATTATGACACAGAAAAACTAACTATGGACATAACAAGTTGGATTATATGTTAAAAGGTTTAAAATAAAATATAGGCAAGAAAAATACAGAAATGTGTAAAAGAAAAATATGTCCTAAGTAACTAGCATTTATTTTAGGAAATTAAGGATGGTTTAAAATTTGATGATCTATCACTGAAGTCCACTGCATTAATAAATTTAAAATTAAAAAATAAGACAATTAATAAATTGTTATTGATAGAATTCTTCTGGAATTTGAAAAAATCTCATCAAACAAAAAACAGAGGAAAATTTTATTTGGTTGATAAACATAATAATGTTCAGTGTTGAGTAAACATTTATCACTGAAGAGTCTATCCATTTCAATAGAAATAGACAAACAAGAGTCATTATTCTCCCCAATATGTCTATCAATTAAAATTTTCTAGTAAAAAAATATATATCCACATGTTTTTGTGTTTGATAAGCTGATGCCATAATTTATTTAGAAAAGTTATGGTCAAGTTCGTGAGGACTATTTTGGGAAAAGAAAAGAAAATGTTGTAGTGGTGATATTACTAGATACAAAGGTATAATTGCATGGGAAAATATACAGGAAAAGATACATATATTAGTGAAGTAAACTAATAATATGTGTGTGTATAAATGACATTATAAAATATTATTTTCACATATTAGGAAAAAGATCCTTTAATAAATGAAACAGGGTCTGTGGATTAGAGAAATTTGAAGTACAAAAAAACCAAATGTATTCCACATAAAAATATAAAAAATAAATATGTAAAATTACAAAAGTACTCAAGGAAAATGGGAAAATTTATTTTTATTATCTAGAAATATGGAAGGCATTGTTTCTTAGGACAAGAATGGAAGTCATAAAAAATATTAGTAAATGAGTAGAAACAGTTTTCAAGGTCAATCTGATGTACCTATGAACATTTTTGTGATGAACAAAACCATTAAGCTAGCAAAAGTTACAAAATGAGGTATTTTCAAGGATGTCCATTATAGGATTACAAGCTACCTAAATATCTATCAATACAGGGAATAATTAAATCAATTTTTATACAACCAAAGTGTTCCAACACTATGAGCTAGAAAAAGAATAGTTTATGTTCATATAAACTAAAAGTAAATACTGTCTATGATTTTTTTCACTAAAAATTAGAAATACTTGGAATCACATGATTCCATGATTATAAAAATAATTAAATATTTAAAATATTTTAATGTGCATATTTGAAACTTTAGAGGTATAAACATCAAATTGTTAACCTTTAGTTTTCTTAGGTGGTGTTGGAACAAAACAGGCAAATTAACTTTTTATGGATTACAATGTGTATTTCAACATTTTAAGCAACTGTACTATTTTTGTACTTTTAACATTTTTAAAAATCATGTTTTCTGATATTCTTTCTTATCATTTGTTCCAGATCTTGTAGTTACTGTGTTAAATAGATGTTGCAATAAATATATCAAGGAAATGAAATAAAGTTTTTATTTCAATATAACTACTTGGACAATGTGCTTAAATTCGTAGTAATAAATCAAGTTTCAAATCTTTACCTGTGAGAATTATTGCCTATTAATTTCTATATTGGTAAACTCATTACTGTATGTTCATTTTACTTTACTGCAGTATTTAACAACTGAAATTTTGATCTTGTAGATATTGTATCAATTAATTTCAAATGTGATGACTTGTTTTATTTTTACCCTGTATACCAGTACCAGGCCTATAATTGCCAAAATATCATAAAGTGAAATTCAGATTTTTCATACGATGTGCATCTCATAGCCCAGTTAAATATCAAAATACAATAGAATTTTATATAGAATATATAATTTTATATATAATTTATATATATTACATATATAATATATAGTATATATAATATATACTATATATAGTATATACTATATATATAATATATATATATAATATATATAATATAGTATAGTATTTATTATATATATTATATTATAATATATATATTATATATATATTATAATATAATATATAGTATAATATATATAATATATAGTATATATATAGTATATATAATATATATAGTAAGATATAGAAAGTAAGTTATACATTACTTTAGAAAGTAAGCTATATAGCTAGATAGCTAGATGACTATAGCTATATATATTTTGTTTGTTTGCTTGTTTGTTTGTTTGTTTTTTAGGAAGTAAGATCCTATTACTAACTTCAGATTGACCAATCTACATAATATCCTGGTTTTACTCACATACTCATTTGAGGAAATAAAAACCCGTAAAATTTCATCAACATTTAATTATAATTAAGGAGATCTGGAATAGCATCATCAATTACTCAAACTGCATTCTTTATCTTTAATTTTGTCCATAAACCGTTTTTAAAGTAGACTAGGGACAATAGAAAGTTAAAACACACCAATAATAAATTGATTCACCCTTCTTCTCTAGGCAATATTCTCTCTCTAGAGAGAGAGAGAGAGAGAAAGAGTGCACAAGTCGGGAAGAAGGGCAGAGAGAGAGAGAGAAAGAGGGAGACTCTTAAGCAGTCTCCATGCTCAGCACAGAGCCCAACCCAGAGCTTGATCCCATGACCCCTGGGATCATGACCTGAGCCAAAGTTAAGAGTCAGATGCTCAACCGACTGAGCCACCCAGGTGCGCCTATATGTATATATATATACTTAATATGGGAGTATTCTGTAGCTAGCTTGTGCCTTGCTTAATTCAGCCATCAAGTACACAAAACTGTCAACAAATAAATACTCTGCAGGTGCCCTGAACAGGATCATCCATGTGCACACACTACAATGATGATACTTTGTTTCTAGAATCACATATACTGGAATTTGGTTCATGCATCAAATATACATTAACTGTGTAACTTTGAGTGAATTACATAACCTCTTTAAGCCTTAACTTGTTCATCAGGAAAACTGAACTGATAATGAATAGTATCTAATACATAGGTTGCTTTGGAAATTAAATGAGATTATGCACACGAAGACCCAGTTTATGTCTTGGCATGTCACAAACGGTTAAAACACAAATATCTTCACTCCATTTTGTTCTCACTCTTCCCCAAATCTGATGAATCAAGATCCTAGCAAAATGATCTTCTGAACAAAGGAAAAAAGAGAAAGGAAGGAGCGAGGGAATGGAGGAAAAGGGAGAGAGAACTCTGAGTGCAATCATCAGATTTTTCTGAGATTGACATTCACCAGAACTATTATAATTTCAATATTGCAATTAGTGGTAATTTTTTTTCATCCCACAGAATTCATGAAGGCATTTTATCCTGACCTATAATTGTAACAAGGTAGTCTTTGAAGGCCAGCAGTAATAAATCCATTTTAAAATATCTTTTTATTAGTACTCTCAACAAACCTAAGATGAACTGAACAGCAATTGCAGCTCATTTTACAGACGGGAAATAAAATGAGGTTCTTAGTTATCATAATTTACGTGACATGCTTTACACATTAAATCCCTAATGGCGTCGACTTAAACTTAATTCCCTTGACTACGTGCCTAATCCTTTAATGGTTCTTCCTTCTATTTTCTGTTATTTAGTGTCACTATAGTCAGTGATGGTTTCTTTTTCAGTTTGGCAGCACAGAATTTAGCTATTGGTACAAACTCAAAACAGCTTCTTCCTATTACTGTTGTTGTTGTTGTTGTTTTCCTTAGGTTATTCCAACGTATATTTAAACAAGTATAATTTCCCTGGCTCAAATTAGGGAAGAATCCAACTGACATCTTCTCATAAAAGATTTTCCTCTCTTCAGGTGGCATGAAATCCATTCTTGCCATGGAACCTGAATTTGTAACAGCAATGAAAAGGGTTAAGGGTAAAATAAGATAAAGATTTAAAGGCTAGGTAGACATCCTGGAACCACAAAGTCCTTATTCTCCCAAATCTGTGTCCATATGGCGTGATGGACATTTCAGGGTCAAAGGAACAGAGAAAGCACACTTGTAGAAATGAAACTTAAACCCAACACTGCCCATTATTTTGTAGTAATTAGAGTAAACACGGTTTGCAGAGCTCTGAGACTGGTAATACAGGAGCACAGCAGGCATGTTTTGTCTCTATCTAAGCCTTTCACATAGATTTGTAGACCACTGTAACAATAGAAAATCCTTTGAGATGTGGTTATGTTTTTATTGACATAGTGAACGACCCAGCATCCATGATGTTCTGGCAGAGAATTGATCCCCTCTTAATGCGTTTTATAGAGCCTTGTTTCTTTTCATCACTGTGACTTACTATAGTCTATCTTGAAAGGTAAATATGTACTAGGGCACATTCTTTCTAATAAAAAAAAAAAAAGGCTTAACAATCCTGAATACTTCTTTCTTCCTTATAAATTTCACTTAATACATGTACAAAGGCTAAATTCAATAAGCACTTTTATGCAAGTGCTGAGCAGATCAAAATCTTAAGTGACAATATTAGATATTTAAAATAAAAACAGATTAGGTCTACCTAAGCTTGTAAATCATTCTCACCAGTATATATGTAAACAAACAAATATTCCTAATATTCCTCTCTACCATTAATTCTTGAATGTCCTATACATTGATAATTTGAAAAATCTATCAAGCAGAATTTAGTATATCTTCCTTTATTTTCTCATCCTTATATATCACTGTGTATTTAATTCTCTTTAATATAATGAAAATACATTTTCTTTATTTTAATAGGGCATGTCTGGATGACCAAATCAATTCTTTAAAACCCTAAAAATAAAAGTTAAAGCATATACTGTGTATCCAAATATATTTGCATATAGACCACTTGCTAAGCTTGGACTACCCATACATTAAAATTTGGCAAATAACCCATCTTCAAATGAAAAAAAAAATTGTTGTTTTTTTTTTTTTTTAATGTGGGCACCTCCAACTTCGTGTAAGAATAAGAAGCAACCACAGCCAGCTTTTTGGAAATCTGTTCAACTATAATTTCCATTTTTTTCTATCCATTACGTTTCCAAATTTGAATGCCTGACAAATGCCTTCTCAAAGGGTAGAACATTTCCGCTTATTTTGCTTTCCAACTGCACACAACTTTTCAACACCCCCCCCCATTAATAGGCCTTATTCGAAATTGTTTTTGTTGAATTCATTTATTTTTGACTAAGTTTCTTCACTGAAGGATATAAACCCTTGTCGAAAGGGTCAGTTTCCACACTGAAGCTCTCAAGTACCTAATGTATGATCAGCCAGAGAAGCAATACTGAGATTACTTCAATAAATATGCTCAAGTTCAAGCAGTACCCATCCCCAAGCTCAAGGCTAGCTCATGTTTAGCACAACAACAACAACAAAAAAGCTGGTCTGCGATTGGAGCCTTGCATCAGGCACCTTAGGGAATAAGATCTATGAAGTACACAGAGATTTACAATTAACAGAGACCAACTCTATGTACAGTTCCCTTTTGGAGTATCAAGTAATGTCAGTAATAGCTTCACAAACCCATTTTCAAAGGTGGCTGCGTATTCTTGACTTCTCTTCTAAATGCTGGCACTTAGCATTATAAACAATTATATTTCAAATTTAAATGCAATATTCTGTGCTTCTAATTTTATTCTGAGTGTGTTTTCTGTTTTTCTGGGAGATACTGGGGACATGAGGATGATGATGATGATGATGGTGTCAATAATGACAGTGATAACAAAAGTTATCTTTGCCTTAGCTGATACTAGTTTACCAACCAGTTACTTATATTTTTGCTAATGACCCCCAAACCTGTAGGGCAGGCATTAATGTACTCATTTTGTATATAAGTAAACTTAATTTCAGAGTTAGAGTAACTTTGCTCAAAGTCCCAAGATAACAAACTTCAAGTTCAAGCTTTTTATACTATATCCCAATTCCTTTTATCTCTGGGAAGCTTCAGATTGTGGAACGAAGCCTCCTCCAGAGAAAGACACTCAAAATGTTGAGTAGGGATTTACCATGTGTCCATGCGTGCCTAATACTGTCTAAGTAGATGGGGAGCGTCGATGAAACATTCAATATGATCATCCTTTTTTTTGTGAGTTAAATGAAGATGATCTTGCTTTGGGAACAAATTAGAGGACTCTTGAAAACAGCACATGATGAAAATACAAATCAGATTAAGAGAATTCAGGTATTAAACCTTAAACCCCTGAGGACAGGGATGAAGCCTAAATCATCTTTTTGTTGCAGAGAATGTAGCAGTTTCTCTACAAAGGTAGTTGTTTATTGAATGAATGTATGATTGAGTGAAAGTGAACCTCAGTGGCATTCTACTAAGGCATGACTACTGTTCAGTCATCACTCCAGTTAGTGCCCCAGTCCTGACAATCCTGACAACATTGTCTTCTCAATCTTTTTTGAATATATCCCTTTCATGTGTCTTCTGTCAGTTATAGACTCACACAGAGCAAAAAACAAACCATCCAACAAACAGCAACAAACAACTCAAGTAGCTCCCACCAATAAACAAAAATAACTCGAAATTTTTATTCAAGAATTCACACCAGGGGCACTTGGGTGGCTCAGTTGGTTAAGTATCCGACTTTGGCTCAGGTCATGATCTCATGGCTTGTGAGTTCAGGCCCCACATCAGGCTCTGTGCTGACAGCTCAGAGCTTGGAGCTTGCTTCCGATTCTGTGTCTCCCTCTTCTGCCCTTCCCCTGCTCACACTCTGTCTCTCTCTCCTTCAAAAATAAGTAAACATTTAAAAAGTTAAAAAAAAATTCATACCAACTGAAATAGGACTCATATCACCTTCTCTATTTTTCTTGGAACATAAGGCCAACTTGTTTTTATCTTTTATAAATCCCTGTAATTTCCATCTTCACACTGTTTTTGAATCTTTGAATCAGTTGCCTGTATTTTTAAATTTTTAGATTTCACAGGCCATCTGAATTTATGGCTTGCTTTTGAAAAATTAGATGTTGCTACGCTGAGTCCTTCTCTGAAGTGTAAAACTGAGATCCTATGGTCTTGCTTAGATGAAGTACGCACTCTCCAATTCAGCCTTATTTCCACTATTCAATTTGTGTCTGCATCACTGAGGCCAAAAGTCACATCCACACTAGGGCTAAAATAAAATATTTCCTGCCCCAGACACACTCACTTGAGTCTGTGACTGTTGCTTTCTACAGATGATCCCCTTCAACTTCCAGCTGGTCCTGCGATTATTTCCTACTTTGGTGCTGGCCCACATTCATTCTAGCATCTTAGATCTGTGGCTTTAGGCAAATTAACAGTGTTGAGCTTCAGTCTCTGACTATAATGTGACCTAGTAGGCTTGCCTGCCTTTTAATATTACTGTAAACATTAAGTGAGATGTTTCTCATTAAGCACTGAGGACTTTGTTGGACACTTAGTAAATGCTCTCAGTACATACTAACTTCCTTTGGTGATGATGATGCTAATGATCTGTAGTTTTTCCATAGCCATATGTAAAAATCAACTGACATGGGAATTCCCTGGTAGGGTAGAGTGAAAGTAACCTGGGATAAGTATAGAGGCATAAAGAGGGATACAGCCAGTCCCACTGAAATCACTTCTGAATTTATAAATATAAGATAATAGAGAAGACCATTTAAATTTTTTTTTCAACGTTTATTTATTTTTGGGACAGAGAGAGACAGAGCATGAACGGGGGAGGGGCAGAGAGAGAGGGAGACACAGAATCGGAAACAGGCTCCAGGCTCTGAGCCATCAGCCCAGAGCCTGACACGGGGCTCGAACTCACGGACCGCGAGATCGTGACCTGGCTGAAGTTGGACGCTTAACCGACTGCGCCACCCAGGCGCCCCAGAGAAGACCATTTAGAAATAAGAGATGAAGTGAAATGTTGTCTCGACCTATATACAGACAGAGAATGAAAAAGAGTGGGCCAGAAACAGGTTCAGAGAAGGGAGCCAGGCTGATACACTGGGGCAGCGTGGGAGCATGGGCTCTGTGTTATAGAACTATATTGATAAGAAATCAGAGATGACAGAACATTGTCTCTGCTCTTCTTAGAACCAGCCTTCTAATAACTGTAGTTAGGACAAGAGGGAAATTCCGCATAAGGTTTATCTTCCTAGTAGTGTACTCTCACAGGCGATGAGGACAAATGTTTCTAACCTCTTCATGCATCCTTCAGCTTCTTGCGTTTATATGAAATCCATTTGACACAGAATAATAATAGCTGACATTTATTAAGCATTTTCTATGGACCCATTCTAAGCTCATTATGTATTTTGATCATTTAATATTCATGATCCTATGAGTCATAGCAAAGAAATAAAATAGTGATGTGGAGAGTGAGGGAGGCTTGGGTCTTAGAGTTTGACAGCTGGGGTGGAGACAGACATTGATGGCTAAGAGTCAGTGATAATCAAAATAGATTTGTTCGCTACAATTGACAGGTTCAGATATTTTATTTGATGTTAGGAGAGAGGTGGTTAGGGGGATAAGGGAGCCTAATATGATTCTAAGATTTTTCGTTAGGATGTGTTGATGCATGTAAATGTCATTATGGAATAGAGTGAATTCAGGAGGAAAAAGCAGGGTTGTGGAAGTAAGACATGAATTCAGACATGAACACATTGATTTTGAAGAGCTTATGGACAATGAAATGCATATGTCTAATATTGCTTTGACTGGCTGATTTCTGATATAAGGTGTAGACAGTTTCTTAGTACGAATATTGGCTTCGAGTTGTTACATCATGGCCTGCACACCACCAGACTTCCTATAACCTTGACCTTGGGCAAGTCATGTGATTAGAAAATGGTGATTATAATGCCTACAAAGTAGACTCTTTTAAGAATAACTGACATGTGATGGCTCTGAATAAATGTTATTTCATCAGTGTGATTATTTTTTAAAAAATCATGGAAACTATATTAGACAATAAATGAGCTCCTATTAGGTACTAGAAAACATGGCTGGAATTATAAGATGTATTCAAGACATACCCTAGATATTTTAGTGTGGGCTTAAGGCACAAATATTTAATATTATTGCTAACAGCTTTATTAATGAAGCCCCATTTTCTCAACCCTCATTATATATTAAAATCACATGGAGACTTTTCTTTAAGCCCAACCCCTAACCCAGAGTCTTTAAACTAAAATCCCTGGGAATGATTGCATGTGCTGTCAGTGTTCTGAACCACCTGCACAGCCCATACCATTAACCTGGTTGGGGTCATTTAAAAAGAAAAAAAGCCATTAATGAAGTTGCTTGTACTGTTTCTCTTGATTAGTGATGAGGCTTTGAATAATTTGTATCCCAAGATTTGTAGCAAGTGATTTTCTGTTTTTCAGGCTTCCTTCTAGAGAACAGAATTATTCTTAAAAACAAAACAAACAAACAAACAAACAAAACGCTTAGCCTTATGATATTTGAATCTGACTTCTACCTTCAGGCCTCCTTTCCCAGTTTTAAAGAAACAGAACTTCATTTCTTTCTAATGTGAAATGCTCTTATGATGCACTCCCTTTCCACCTTTGCCAGGTCGCTTTGAATAAAATGCAGATGCAGGAAAAGAACTTCCCAGAAAGACAAAGCAGGGAATGTATCCAGGGTATGGTTTCTTTGACAAAGCAGATTAAAAGACTTCTTTTTAGGCTTAGAAGAAGACAGAGAAAAGAAGTAGACTGGCCTTTCATTGATTCCCAACCACTTTGTGACTTAGAGCCTAGATTCTCATTCCACTCCAGTTTGTAAATATACAGAATATGTTAAATCATGTTTGTACCACCTTACAGGAAAATTTAAAGATTTTTTGAGATGCGTTTTTTATAAATTCCACGATCATGTGTCTTTGCATAATACCCATTATGGACTCTGCCCTACTTATGCAGCATAGAAAAGGATTGAATTTACATTATTTGACACATATCCCATATTACTATATTGTCATTTGATGAAAATCCTTAATGCTATCATGAATCACTATTGTCTCTTTTTCTCCCCCAGCTTTACTGAGGCATAATTGACATGTAACAATGTGTAAGTTTAAGATAGACAATGTGATGATTTGGTACATCAGGGAAATGTTTGCCACAATAAGGTTAACTTAACACATCCTTCACCTCACATAATTACAATATTTTTAAAAAATTTGTGATGAGAACAGTACAGGCCTACTCTCGTAGCAATTCTTAAATATACACTACAGTATTGTTCATTATAGTCACCATACTGTGCATTAGACCTCTGGAACTTACTCATTTTACAACTAAGAGTCTACATCGTTTGACTAACATCTCTACATTTTCTCGACCCCAGTCCCTCAAAACCATCAATCTGTTCTCTGTTTCTAGGATTTTGATGTTTTAAGATTCCACATATAAGTGACGTCAGACAGTGTTTCTCTTTGTCTTTCTAATTTATGTCACTAAGCATAATGCCGTCAAAGTTTATCCCTGTTGTCACAAATGGCAGGGCTTCCTTCTTTATGCCTGAATCATATTTCGTTATAAAAAAATACTATATCTTTGTCTATTCATGTGTTGAATGAAACTTAGGTTGTTTATAAGTCTTGGCTATTGTGAATTATGCTTCAATGAACATGGGGGTGCAGATATCTCTCTGAGATCCTAACTTCATTTCCTTTCAGAGCTGAGATTGCTGAATCATATGGTACTTCTATTTTTTTAAATGTTTATTTATTTATTTATTTTTGAGAGAGAGAGAGAGAGAGAGAGGAGAGAGAGAGAGAGGGAGAGAGGGAGAGAGAGAATCCAAAGCAGGCTCTGGAAGCCTGATGTGGGGTTTGAACTCATGAACCATGAGATCATGACCTGAACCGAAGTCAGATGCTCAACCAACTGAGCCACCCAGGTGCCCCTGGCACTTCTATTTTTCATTTTTTGAGAAATTCCATACTGTTTTCCGTAGTGACTTTGCCAATACATATTCCTTCCAATAGCACACTAGGATTCTCTTTTCTCCACATCTTCACCAGTGCTTGTTGTCTCTTATTCTTTTTTTTATTAATTTTTTAATTTTAATTCCAGTATAGTTAATATTATCATATTGGTTTCAGGTGTACAATATAGTGATTGAACAATTTTGTACATCATTCAGTGCTCATCATGACAAGTACACTCCTTTAACCCCTTCACCTACTTCACTCATCCTTCCTGCCACCTCCCCCTCTGGTAACCATCAATTTGTTCTCTATAATTAAGTGTCTGTCTCTTGGTTTTCTCTCTCTCTCTCTCTCTCTCTCTCTCTCTCTCTCTCTCTCTTATTTCTTCCTTTTCTCATTTGTTTTGTTTCTTAAATTCCACATATGAGTGAAATCCTATGGTATTTGTCTTTCTCTGACTGATTTCGCTTAGCATAATACTCTCTAGCTTCCTCCATGTTGTTGCAAATGGCGGGATTTCATTATTTTTATGGCTGAATGATATTCCATTGTAAATATATACCACAATATGTACCACATCTTCTTTATCAATTCATCAGTTCATGGACGCTTTCATAAGTTGGCTATGGTAAATAATGCTGCTATAAACATGAGGGTGCATGTATCACTTTGAATTAGTGCCTTTGTAGTCTTTGGGTAAATAGCTGGTAGTGCAATTGCTGGGTTTCTGTTTTTCACTTTTTGAGGAACCTCCATACTGTTTTCCAGAGTGGCTGTACCAGTTTGCATTCCCACCAACAGTGCATGACGGTTCCTTTTTCTCCACGTCCTCGCCAATACTTGTTATCTCATTTGTGTGATAGTAAGAATCTAAAAGATGTTAGATAATATCTCATTCTGGATTTCACTGGCGATTAGTGAGGTTGAACACCTTTTCAGGCACTTATTAGCCATGGTATGTCTTTGGAAAAAATGTCTATTCACATCCTTTGTGCATTTTTAATTGGATTTTTTTTTTGCTATTAAGTTATATGAATTCCTTATATATTTTGGATATTAACTCCTTATGAGATATATGGTTTGCAAACACACTCCTGAGGCCACAGGTTCTCACCAGGGGTGCACGACAGTGTAGGCCAGAGGGCCTACTGCAGGTGCAAAACTGGGGGAGCTAAGCTGCTCGTGAGCCCAGTGGTATAGGCCAGTGACAGGACACAGGGCCAGATCTGGGTTCACAAGCAACTTTCTGGGCCCTTGCTGTCAAAGTGCACTCTGATGACTAAAGGGTCTTGACACAGGTATGGATGTGGCATGGAAGCCAGTGACGGGAATCAAGCCAGCAGAGTGCAGGTGCGTAGGTGGAGAGGCTAGTGCTGAGCATACCAATTGTGTTGAGGGTCTGTGTGGGTGGGGGTCTAGGTTGGCATCTTGCACTCAAGCAGCTACAGAGGTTCAGGCTGGCTGCCCAGTGAGGATCATGAGCTCCAGTTGGACATGGACAAGAAGGACAAAGGAGGGAGCAGGTGGAGGGTTGGAGGGGGGCAACTCAGGTGACTGGCATCTGTGAATGTGAAAAACAGAAGGGTGAAAACTGGTGAAATCTGCAGGTCCTCAGCATCTGTGCTGGCCTTTGCTTTCTTCAATGGTGAAAACTGCTGGGGTTTTCTGTAGAGCAGGTCACTGGGGACTGGAGTCACTTTTACTGATCGACTAGTACCAGTGGCCTCTACTCTTTTCTCTTGTTCCTAGCAATGTCTACAAGTCTAGCTTTGCAGGTCTTGCGGTGGAGTGAACCAAAGCCATCCTTTGTGTATTGTCCTAAAAGGCTGGGCTGGCTGCACATTCACCACAGTGAAAGGAGCTCTTCCTAGCTGAGGTGTTAGCTTTTCGTGCTGAGCAGTGCCAGTCTGGAGGATGGGATGCTGTAGGCAGAATGGGACTCTTGTTCCTTCCCTTTTGTGTAGTTATTCTCTGATTTATTATTCCACTGTGTTGCTGAAGTTTCCTAAGTGGACTTCTGAGCTTTCCCAGAACTGTTTTTGTTTGTGGATAGCTGTCTAATTATTGGTCTTTGTGGGGACCATCCTGACTGGGGTCTTCTTCACCACAGTCTTGGTGAAATTGCCACTCAAAAATTTCAAGAATTACAATTCCAATATTTAATGATGTAATAAATTTTGTAAAGATCAGATATTTACATTTTTTTTCAGATCTTCCATGGGCCTTGAGTGATGAATATAAGGATAATCCAGGTGAGACTGGAAACAGCATGCACATAGGTATTCTCCACCATGGCTGTGGATTAGAATTACCTCTTATCACCCCACCCCAACATAGGGGAGCTTTTACATTTATCATAGCTTAAGGCTTCCCCTAGATTAAACATGTTTGAGATGAGTCTCAGACAATAATTTGTTTTACAAATTCTCCAGTTGATTCTGTATGTACAATATTAGGTTTGAGAATCCTTGAGTTAGATCAAGGTGCATGCTGGTAATAGAGGAAGGAGTGGAGATAAGTAGAAAAATAGCCAGCATGGAGGCAGGTGCATAAGCACTGAAGTATCAGGTGAAGAAATGGAGGCCATACTGTAAGGAGCATAATTATAGCATAAAAGAAGAGTCAGTGAGGTTTCAATAGAGATTGGTAAGGTTTATAAAGACCAGCATGAGGGACAGCAGATCAAGAATATTAGAGGATTTGGTTCCTAAGTTTAAGCATGGAGAACCTTGGGAATTAAATAGTCATTGACAAAATTATGAATGAGAGTCCTATTTCACAGGTGAAGTGGAAAAGCTTCCAAATAGTAGAAAAATCTAGGGTTCTGAAGCCTGGTAGATGGCTAATTATAGTGAAATAATTTATAAGAGATAATTTTAAAAGTCAGAGATTAGAAATCAGTCCTTTAAGCATGGAATGAAGTTTTATTTGGAGTAAAGATGCCATTGATTTTGTAGAACTTTGAATAATTTGCTACATTAAAAACTAAAGCACTGAAATCAAACTGTGAAAAGCATCTGTATGAAGCCCATAGGGTCTTAAAATAGTCAATTTTAACAGAGGCAACTTAAAAGTGGAATATATTAGTTTTTCCATACATTTCTTTAAGATTTTGGAGGTGTAGCACTTCCAAAATCTTGCCCCTCTTTCAATATATTTAGTTCTTTATTCTTCGTTTGATTCAAATGACTGGAAAAGTCAGTGGGTATTATAAAATAATAATAAGGAGAAAATGGTAGAAAAATGATTAAGATGTGAGAACAAGCTTCCTGCAAGTGAACACATGGTCTTGTGACCTGTGAAGTTAAACCCTCTGTACCAGGGATCACCACATCTCATTGTGAGCCTTTTTAACTTAAACCACACTGCATGCCATCAGTGGATTTTGAAACTGTACAAACCATAGCTGTTGATGAATAATAGCTTACCAAATGATGTTCAGCTTCTTCAGTTTGATGACTTTATTCTCCAGCCAATTGTCTTACTGTTAAAACAGTAAATATATCAATTTTATAGTTTGAAAAATAGAGAAAAAAAATCAAACATTAGTCTACCACCCCAAGTTACTTTGATGTTTCTAATGACTCTATTTTCTGCGATTTTGGACATAATTGAAACTATGCTCTACTAACAACGTTACTTCTTGCTATTTTCCATAGTGTTATTTTCTATCTTAGTGTTTGCATAATCAGCATTTTAATCACTATACAATATTCCATGTTTTGGCTCACCTGTTACTGGGCATTTAAGTTCTTTACCTATTAAAACATTAACTCCTGGGGTGCCCGGGTGGCTCAGTCAGTTAAGCATCCTACTCTTGATTTTGGCTTAGGTCACGATCTCACAGTTTCATGAGGTCGACTCTGCATCAGGCTGTGTACTGATGTGGAGCCTGCTTGGGATTCTCTCTCTCTCTCTCTCTCTCTCTCTCTCTCTCTCTCTCTCTTTCTTTCCCCCCTCTCTCTTTACCCCTCCCCTGCTCACACAGTCTCTGTCTCTCTCAAAATAAATATATAAACTTAAAAAAATTAAAAAAAACATTAACTCCTTAAATATATTTTTAAGATAGTTTATTTGTCAAATTGGCTAATATACAGTGTGTACAGTATGCTCTTGGGTTTTGGGGTAGATTCCCGTGTTTCATCGCTTACATACAACACCCAGTGCTCAGCCCAACAAGTGCCCTCCTCAATACTTATCACCCATTTTCCCCTCTCCCCCCCCCCATCCACCCTCAGTTTGTTCTCTGTATTTAAGAGTCTCATGGTTTGCCTCTCTCCCTCTCTTGTTTGGAACTAATTTTTTCTCCTTCCCTTTCCCCATGGTCTTCTATTAAGTTTCTCAAGATCCACATATGAGTGAAAACATATATCTGCCTTACTCTGACTGACTTATTTCACTCAGCATAATACCTTCCAGTTCCATCCATGTTGCTGCAAATGGCAGAATGATTTCATTCTTTCTCATTGCCAAGAAGTGTTCCATTGTATATATAAACCACATCTTCTTTATCCATTCATCAGTTGTGGACATTTAGGCCTTTCCATAATTTGGCTATTGTTGAAAGCGCTGCTATAAACATTGGGGTACATGTACCCCTGTGAATCAGCACTCCTATTTACTTTGGATAAATTCCTAGTAGTGCTATTGCTGGGCCACAGGGTAGTTCTATGTTTAATTTTTTGAGGAACCTCCACACTGTTTTCCAGAGTGGCCGCACTAGTTTGCATTCCCACCAGCAGTGCAAGAGGGTTGCTTTTTCTCCACCTAGCCAGCATCTGTTGTTTCCTGAGTTGTTAATTTTATCCACTCTGACCAGCACAAAAACAGACACATAGACCAATGGAATAGAATACAGAACCCAGAATTGGACTCACAAATGTATGGCCAACTAATCTTTGACAAAGCAGGAAAGAGCATCCAGTGGAAAAAAGACAGTCTCTCTAGCAAATGGTGCTGGGAGAACTGGACAGAAACACCTAGAAGAATGAAACTAGACCACTTTCTTACACCATACACAAAAATAAACTCAAAATGGATGAACGACCTAAATGTGGGACAGGAAACCATCAAAATTCTAGAGGAGAAAGCAGACAACAAACTCTTTGACATCAGCCACAGCAATTTCTTGCTCAACACATCTTCAAAGGCAAGGGAATTAATAGCAAAAATGAACTATTGAGACCTCATCAGGATAAAAAGCTTCTGTACTGCAAAGGAAACAATCAACAAAACTAAAAGGCAACCAATGGAATGGGAAAAGATATTTGCAAATGACATATCGGATAAAAGGTTAGTATCCAAAAATCTATAAAGAACTTACCAAACTCAACACCCGAAAAACAAATAATCCAGTGAAGAAATGGGCAGAAGGCATGAATAGACACTTCACTAAAGAAGACATCCAGATGGCCAACAGACACCTGAAAAGATGCTCAACGTCACTCCTCATCACGGAAATACAAATCAAAACCATACTGAGATACCTCCTTAAATATTTTTAAATTTTAATCTAGTGTTTATAATCAGGCAATATGTAAACACAAATCAACAACAATTTTTAAAAGCACTATAGTGACCCTTAGCAGATTTAATACATCTTTGATGTGTATTCATTAAATATATAAATACATAAAAAATAAAAGGACTGTGGTGAACATCATCTTCAGATCATTTTTAAAATACTACTTGCTATTAATATTTCAGGAGAGGCAGGGGGGTGGAGAGATGGAGAGAGACAAGAATGTGCACTATGACTTAAGAATCTGAAGCTCAGTTCTCATGAAAAATTCTAGACATTTGTACAGCTCCCTCTGTTTAGTATTTCTGGGAATCCCCAAGGAATGGCCTAGGTGAGTCCGCAAATCAACCAGGCTGTTGTATACTGTTGCAGAAACTCATAGCCTTTGAAACTGATGTGACCACAGCCACTGTCAATCACCTTCGGGCTAGCAGGACTAGAGGTCTGTTTTCTAGCTGACTTGGGTGGTATAGGAATTTACAGTCAGTAAAACATGCTCTTGAAACTTATAGTGTCATGTCAGCTAGACAATATATTTTGAAATAAGAAGGATAATCTCTCTCCCTGTGTGTGAAGCTCAATTATTGAAAAGACCCCAAAGCCAGGTGGCTTGGGGTCTGAGATGCTACAGGTGTAGTTTCCACTGTAACTACAGCAATGTGAAGAAAAATTAATTATTGTTTAAGAGCTATAGCTAACCTGGCTCACAAAGCCAGACAGATTGCTTCAAGATAGATGTATTTTTCATAAACCTTGTTAACTCTTCTAGAATGCTGCCTTCTAATTATTATTTACATTTATAATGAATGTCTCTATTTGTGGAGCCTGACGGGAGGCTCTATCCCACCACCCTGGGATCGTGACCTGAGCTGAAATCAAGAGTCGGAGACTCAACTGACTGAGCCACCCAGGCGCCCCTGTCTTTCTATTTAATAAAAATAAATAGAATGGATTGAAGATTGTAGTTTTGGTACAACACTGTTTTATGATCTTCACGAATTTCTGTAGTACTGAGAGAAATCATTTTATGTGATGGTATTTAACAATTAAGATCAATATTTGAGCTTATTTGATATACTGCATAAGCTTCTCACAGGAAATATGTTAGTCCAGATCCTCTTATAGGACTCTATATCACATGTTTACGGAATTTTCTTCACACCCTTGATGTTTTGAAAGACATTAGTAACTAACACAACTATCAAAAATAAACAACAACAACAACAAAAAGAAAAAAAATCTAGTAGTTGTGCTTATTGAAATAAAGATGCTTAATATTCTGGACACATAGGTCTTTGTCTATTGAATTTTTAAAAATGTATTCTTTTGAAGTTTCAAGCTTGAATACATTTTGAAAAATAGATATGTAGTTTTATACACATCTTTGGCTTTGCTTACCTATCAAATTTCCCCCACATTAAATTTGATGAAAATTGTGCATAGCTTTTGTATTGCTACTGCATACTCTTTCTAGAATGTACTTAAATGCCAAAAATAATTTTATAATACAGAGTAACAGCATTATTTGAAATAATGAAAGGCAATTTTGAACTTGTGAAGTTAGTTTTTTCATTGTTTCCTGACAGCAGAAGACAAACAACGACTGATTATGCTAACAGTGCCATCATCAATCAGAATTTCTTGAATTAGCTTTAATAAGTGAATAAGAATACTCAGACTAGGCACTGTTAATACAGAAAGGACTGCTTGTAATTTTGTTTGTTTCTTAATAGGATAAATTTCCATCTTCTCCTTAACCTTCTTGGTCTCATTATTTTGTAATTATTTTTGCCCTAAAATTATAATTGTTAAAGATAAAATTCAATATATTCTTGTCTTAAAAAATCACAATTTTCAAATTAATAGAGGAAAATTAATTCCTTCCAATTGAAAATAAAATAATATCTGTTTACTGTAGACACCCACTGGCTTAGGAAATAAACACAGCATTCATAAGGAACTTAAAACAGTTCAAAAGCTTGCAGAGGAGAATTTATGAATTTAAGATCAATGTAATAAATGCTACATTATACTATGAATATTGTGTTACAGAAGTGTAAATGTGGACTCAGTTTTTAAACTGGTAGTACAAAATGGAACTTTGCAAGAAAAAAATAATGTGAGGTCGAAAACATGAGCAATCCTTTTGGAAGAAGAAATCTGTAATAAGGATAATTCCAGAAGGGAACAAAAACAATAAAAGAAATGGAAACCTGAGAACATATACAATTTGCAAAATGTGAATTAATTGGAATGATGAGGTTTTAACAGGTAAGGAGACAGTTGACTTAAATAGCAGGACCAAAAAGACAAAAGTGGGGCATTTTATAGACCTTATATACATACTAAGGTGTTTGGACATTATTGCATCATTAAGTTATTCTGTGGTGAATCACCAAATATTTTTGGAAATAGGGTGTGCTTTAGAAATACAGCTGTCATTGCCAGGTAGAAGGATTGGAGGATTTACACACTTACGGTTTTGAAAATAATATCTACATTGAGGTGCTAAAGACTTGTAGAGTCTGCTAAAATAAACACACCCTCTAATCTCAAAGGCTTAACAGTAAAGAGTATTTCCTTTTTACTCAAACTTCAATGCACCTAGGTCAAAAAGTAGACTTCTATATCATTATTCAAAGATTTTTTTGTAGCTATGTTCATTAAGAATATTGGCTTATAATTTTCTTTCTTGTTCTGCTCTTGTCTGACTTCAATGTCAGGATAATGCTGGTCTCATAAAATGAGTTTGAAAGTATTTCCTATTCTTCTATATTTTGGAAGAGATTGAGAAAGCTTGTCATCTTCTTTAAGTGTTTGGTAAAATTCACCAGTGAAACCACCTGGTCCCTGGATTTTCTTTCCTGTGAGATTTGGATTACTGATTCAATCTCTACTCAGTATTTGTTAAGATTTTTTATTTCTTCATGATTCAGTCTTGGTAGGTTGTATGTTTCTAGGAAGTCCACCTTGGAGTCTTTCCCACTGGAGAAATTGTGGTCCCAGCGGGTTCTCTGGGTGTGGTGACACCTGACTGGGTGTGGTGCTGTGCTGGCCCACGGGGAGAAGCAATGTATTCAAAGTGAAACTGTGTTTGTTCTACTTACAATGCAATTCCTTTCCATCTCTGGTCAAGGAGGTGTTTCCACCTCCCCTCTGACTTCTGGAATTTTCACAACGTTGTTTTATCTATAGGTAGCTATTAGTTGTGCTTCTTGTGAGGTGGATGGATGTTGAGAATAACCTAATGCACCATCTTGATGGTGTCACTTCCCACTCTGCTTATGATAAAATCAGTACACTGCAACAAAGTCTCATGAATTTTTCTAATAATTTAAGACATTTGATTTCATTAATTTGAGAAGCTGATGATAAAGACAGAAAAGTCTCCTTACAAATTGGAGAAATCAGAAAATGCTCTTTCACCAGAAGAACTTTTCCCACCTATACTGGGAATAAGAAAATAGATGTTTGTTTTGTGTGTGTGTGTGTGTGTGTGTGTGTGTGTGTTCTGAGAGAGAGAGAGATGGAGGGAGTGGGGCAGAGGGAGGGAGAGAGAGAGATAGAGAGACAGAGAAAGAATATTAAGCAGACTCCATGCTCCAGGTGTGGAGCCTGATGGGGGCTCAATCCCACATCTCTAGGATCATGACCTGAGCCAAAATCAAAAGACAGAAACTCAACTTACTGAGTTGAGTAACCCAGGCACCCCAGAAACTAGATGATTTTAGAACCAGATAAAGGAATGACATTTTTCAAGGAAAAAAAGATTTGCTTGAAGAAAATCTTGGAAACAATCTTATTTATAGAAAAGAAAGAGAAGTAAAATTATTAAGAAGGGATAAACCAGGACTTACACACACACACACACACACACACACACACACACCCTGCGTGCACGTGCACGCTCAAGACTGGTCAGTACCGCTAAATGAAGAGAGGTCAAGTAGATTTAATACTAAAGATATGACATAGGATTTGGTAATTAGTAAATAATTGTTGACAATTGAAACAAAATATTTACGAGGACAGTGTTCTTAGAAATCCTATTATGGGTTGATGATGTAGTAGGAGGTGAGAAAATAAAGGTGGTGATATCAATTATCAATATAACTGGTTTCCTTTCTGCCTGCACAATGCTTCTCCTACTGCTACTATGCACCTGAGTTCATACTGCTGTCTGCAACTCTACTCCATTACCATAGGGGTCTTTATAGCCTCTTCTTGTATCTAATCTGTAATCTCTCACACCCACATTGAGATACACAGCTCCCACCACCTATCATCCATTCACTGAATCATTCATTCGCAATATAGGTGTATAGCAGTATCAAAACTTTTAACATGTGCTCCTTTGGGAAACAATTTCATCAAGTAGAACACAGTGTTTATGTAGTTTCTTTTGCTTTTAGTCTTTCAGACTCCACTGGTTGCTCAAATAACTTAAATCAGGGCTTTTCCCTCTATCCTTTCTGTGAGATTATCTAATGCATTTGTAATACTGTTACATTGTTTTCTCATGGTCTGCATTCCATCCTGGAATTACCCTAAACTTGTGTGTGTGTTTGTGTGTGTGTGTGTGTATGTGTGTGTGTGTGTGTGTGTGTGTGTGTGTATGTTGATTTCATGCACTAAATTTCACTCATTGTGCTGGAAAGTTCCATGAGTTTTAAAAATTCCATTATTGATAACCATTAGTGTGTCCGTAGAATAGATTGTGTGCTAAGAGTGAGAGGTAAATAGATTAGAGATAGGATTTGAGATGTGAAGGTGGTTTTCACAGTTTGGAATAGTCCCTATTTGGATAAGGAAGGGGGATTAACAAAGGAAGCTCAAAAAACAAACACCTGCTGAGTTGCTTCAGGGCTTATGTAAATCTGTAATCATAATGAGTATAATTACAGAGAGGGTGTGGTTTTCCATCCATGACTAGGAGAAAGAAAGAAGGTCAGATGGCTCAACAGCACTGCCAACGAGGGGTCAGCAGTAGAAGGTAAGGAGAGTAAATATATGTAGAGAAGTGGGGAGAAGGTCACTAAGATGATTAACCACGAGATCAGTCCAGGATGGCCTGGGAGGGAATAGCCAGTCTATTATATTCTAATAGACTAAGATGAGCTCAAGTGATTGGAGGTCAGAGATGAGATTAAGAGCAGGTCTGGCTGAGTGGTAGAGTTGAAAGTGTAAGAAACTGGTTGGATAAAGGCTAATTTCAAGAGTCAGGTATCAAGAAGGAAAAAAATCATATGCTTACATAATTCCGAGAAAAATAGAACATCCTAGCCTTTGTAACAATTGCATTTGGAGAACACAGAGTTGATTTATCATTCATTTTATTCTCATTGCAACAAAACTGTTAAGCCAAAAAGCTGTAAATCAACATCCCGAGTAGATTCGTTAGTGGCTGTGCAATTAATTAAAGCTAACTCAAATTATAAAAATTATCAGAGGTTAAAACTCATATTTAAACCCAGGCACTTAATTGAGGCATAGCTTATGGTCATGTATAAATCCTTCTGGGCTTTAATTTCTTTTTTTTTTTAATGTTTATTCATTTTTTTGAGAGACAGACTGAGAGTACGGTCAGGGGAGGGCAGAGAGGGAAGGAGACACAGAGTCTGAAGCAGGCTCCAGGCTCTGAGCTGTCAGCACAGAGCCTGATGCGGAGCTCGAACTCCTGAACTGTGGGGTCATGACCTGAGCCGAAGTTGGCCGCTTAACTGACTGAGCCACCCAGGCGCCCCTAAATCCTTCTGGGCTTTAAATTTAGACAGACCCATCAGTATACCAGTCTCATTGACATGCTTATGTGTTTCAAATCTCAAGTCTCACAGTGTATTCCCTCTGGTTCCTTGAATTATCCTGAGGAGTGTTAAGAAGGTTACAAAGAAAACATACGGGGGGCGCCTGGGTGGCTCAGTCGGTTAAGTGTCCAACTTCAGCTCAGGTCATGATCTCGCAGTCCGTGAGTTCGAGCCTCGCGTTGGGCTCTGTGCTGACCTCTCAGAGCCTGGAGCCTGTTTCAGATTCTGTGTCTCCCTCTCTCTCTGACCCTCCCCCATTCATGCTCTGTCTCTCTCTGTCTCAAAAATAAATAAACGTTAAAAAAAATTTAAAAAAAAAGAAACATACTAAATATGAGCAAAAGGAAATAAATTAGCTAGATATTTTCTAAACTTAAGATAATTGGATTATTACTTCTTGAAGATAAAAACATATATGCATAACTTCTTCCTAGAATCTCAAATTGAAAAACAGAAGAAGCCACTGAAAACGAACCTCTTCCAAAACTGTGATTTATCAAATGTCCTACTGGGCTCCTTAAAAAATGTGTAAAATCACTATTTGTGGTTATAGTTGCAGTTATGTCTTAATATACATGAAATACTATTTATTTATTCCTATTAATTTAAGCACTTTGAATCAGTTACTCTTCTTTTTAAGAGAATACCTTCTTTGGCTTAAAATTATACTCTGCTGACATTTATTTTTGGATGATGATAATAAAAATGAGTCAGTAATAATTAAAAATAATGGTTATTTGGTTATATGTAAAACTGAGACACTGTAGACATTAATACATTCCAGTAGACATTACATTTTAAATAGCATTTTTTATAGGGTTTGCTTGCCCTGTAAAGATTTTTGTTCATTGTAATTCTTATCTTTGAAATCATCAAGGAGATATGAAATCTTAACAATGCCCTCATGATGCAATCTGAAGCTATTGGCAGAGCTATCTTCAAATACAGTTTCATAGAGTCAAAGGTTTTCCACTTAGATAATGGTTTCATAAACCACACCCAGTCTGAATATGGACTTTGCTTACTTGTCCTGTGTTTTCAGATTCTAGATTAATTTGTAAATATAGTGATCATGCTTACTGACAGGATTACAAGTTATCATAAAGTGTTTACCATCTGAAACCCATTAGTTGTGTTTCATGCAAGTGTGTTGCAATGGCAATGGTATTAGAGCCCAAATAATCAATTTGTGTTGCTGGTTTAAGAGAGGAAGATTCTGTTTCTACTATTTTTCACAGTTTAAACAAGAATGGATGATTTTCTGTTATGATGTATGTCACTGAACTCAAGGCATTTGGTTCTAGACCAGCATTTTCACGGAAAGGAAAACATGTTGACGTAGAACTTGGAACAGCTACAATGAGTAACACAAGAGACAAGTTAAAAGGCCATGCAATAATGTCACCTGTCAGGGGAGGCTCTTTCTTGATGTTTTAGTTAAGCTCTTTAACTTCCATTATTAGTTGAAAATTCTGCAGAACTTTCCCCTAATTTTATTTTACTTTTTTAATTTCAAGTTTTTATTTAAATTCTAGTTAGCATATATGGTAAAATTGGTTTCAGGTGTTGAATTTAGTGATTCATCACTTACATATAACATCCAGGACTCATCAGAACAAGTTTGCCTAATTTTAAAATGAAGGATTGTCTTGTAAGATACACTTGGTTTAAAAGACATAATTTAAGCAAATTTGAACAGCAAGTTCCATAAAAGAATCTCAGGCTTAGCGAGTGGGATTCAAGGTTACAGCCATCAACAAAACAGGTGTTTAGGCATACAGCCAACGTTGTTTACAGAACTGTTATTAGACTTGGGGACTTAGAAAGTCATTTGAATGACTGAAGAAAGCTGTAAACAGATTGTTTAAACCTTGAAAACTATAGATGTGGGAGAAACCAGTGGATTCAGGCTACAACTTTAGTGGACCATTGATGTTTTTCAAGTCTGAGGATTCAATTTAGTGGCTCAGTTTTGTGTAGCTAAGAAACGTTGGTCCAAAAAATGAGAGCAATGATAAAATAACTGTTCAGTTAATGATTGCCATTTATTGTGTATATAGAATACTCTAAAATAGAAAAATCATATTGTTTCCATCAGGAATTAAAACTCATTTCTTACTGGCATTCTCAACAGTTAGCTCTCAACTTTCTGGAATGAAAATTTCTTGAAACTAAATTTCATGAGTTTTCTTAGTGCTCAGCTCTAGGATAGTCATGCAGATCAGAAGAAAACAGGATTTAGTTCAAAATCTGGGCTCAATGGGTTTGAAAATGGAAGGCAAAGAAGGGTACTAGGCAATGAGTTATTAGCCAGAGACTGTTTTATTTAAATTAGGTTCCCTAGAATATTTTTGAGCCCAGACTAGCGCCTCACCAGTCTTCAAACCCATTTAGCCCTTTGATGAAATCTATGTGTACACCTGTCATACAATGAAAGTGACTGCTCAGAACACTCTCCTTTTTCCCTCACTTTTAAAGCAAGAAAATTGAAACCTATCACGCGTATGTCATAAGATTGACATGGGAAACAAAAAAAAATGCAAAATCTCAAATATTTCTGCACCTGCTTTGTGTAATGCAATTTGCCAAATATTCTGGGATGTTCAAAGCTGGACAAAACACAAGTATTTTTCTGAAAAAGCCTTAGATATTGGATGGGCAGGAGAAATGGATATATGAATAAATGTAACTTAAGGTAGAAAATGATATGTGCTACAAAAGGTAGAAGTAAATTAGTATCATATTTCTCAGATAAAAATGTTATCCTTTTATAGAGTGTGAACAGAGTTTTCATATGTGAAGTTTTCTATGACCTTCAAATATCTATTATGTGGATATAAGGTGATTCAGAAGAAAATATACTGGGGAGCAAGTAATGAGAGCAACTGCTTTGTTTAACTGGACAGATCATGATTCAAGTATCCCTTCTCAAGTTTACTAGTTGTGTAATCTCACATCAATTATTTTCCCTTCTCATTGGCAAAATGGAATTATAATAGCATCTTTAATTACATTTGTTTTGAAGAAAATGAGAAAATGCATATAAAGTTCCTGGTACTACTACTACTACTTATTATTATTATTATTATTATTATTTTCATTTCTTTAATTATATGGTTTGGCAAGTGTTATAGTTTCATCAATGTTTGAGTACTTACCTTGATGAAATATAGAATAACTAGTGTTGTTTTTCTTTTTATCTCAATTGGTGTACCCCTATCTAATGTGGAAGTTAGAGCAGTAAGTTTGATATTGTTGTCAAAGTATGTGACATTTCAACTCCAACAAGGATGATTGATGATAACTAATACATATGAGTAGCACTGTATATCACAGTGTATTTTACATGTATTGTCTGAATTAATCTTTATAATAACTAACAGGTAAATACCAATGTATCCCCATTTTACAGATGAGGATAAGAAAGTGAGTTCATGCTTCTGGATCCACTGAATGAATAATAGTTTTAAGAACAAGAAGTATAAAATTTACCTTGTCTTATGACACAGAAAGAAATTGTTAGGAAGATACAGAATTAGTAGGTATCATGTAGATTTATTACTCCCACCATTTTAAAGAGTATTACATCAGATATGTGCTGTTATTTCTATACACAAAACACTGTTTCTAGAACTGTTCCTAGCAGTAGAGAAGACGTAACAATTAAGTTTGCCTCAATCCAGTTATGAAGTCATGTATTTACATGAGTTACTATACATAATCCATAATAGAGATATAGGCAAAGTACTAAGTGACAGAAAGTAAGGGAAATCTGAATTCTACTCAGTGTTCATCATGGAGGTCTGAATGAAGAAGGATCATATTTAAGCCTGGCCTTGGATAACTGGAACTTTGTGAAGAAGATCCTATACAGAGGGAATAAAAGAAACAAAAGTATGAAATATTAATGAAATGGTTACTATACGGCTATACTTGCAAATAGGAAAGATGGTGGAGACTTTTGGAGAACTTGCTAAATCTGAGACTGTTCTACAGGCAATTGTGATAGAAGTAAAGGACATTTCTGCCTCTGGATGACTGTGACACCCTAAATATAAGTTTTCTTTATGTTACATAGTGGTGACTCTGGTGGAGTTATGAATGACAGGAGAAGAAAAGATTATGAGAAGCATTTCAGGCACTATTTCACAAATTAACATGAGAGGTGATGAGCTACTGGTCTGGGAAAATGGCTAGGGAATTAAAAAGATGTGATGGAGTCAACAGAACTCGATAGAACTAAATTTAGGGAGGGATGGAGCATTCGATTCTACGGTGACACTGGCAATTTTAAAACCATATAGTTTGGAGGAAAATGGTGAAATAAGGAATGTATGATGAGGTATGAGTTGGATAAAATTGGGTGAGGATAACAATGATGACAGGGTAATATTTATTCTATTAAAAATATATGTCTGTAAATTAATATTAAAGCATTAAAAATTTTTACAAATAAAGTATTATGTAAAGCATACTTATGCATTTTTATCTGTATAAATCAGGAAAGATAAATGCAAGAAATTGTAAAATAAGGTAGATGGTCTTGAATGAGATAGGAAGTATTCTAAGATCAAGAAAGAGTGATCAGCGTTACTGGGCATATGAAACCAGATAAAAAATTGTCTAACACCATATTGATAAGCAATAAATTAGCTAGAAGTTGTAACTGGACCCTGCTTACTGAGAAATAATACTCTTAATTATGAGATGCGAGGCATAGTAAAATAAATGGTAAACTGGTGTGAGACATTTAATAACAAGGACTTGATGAAAATAGAAGGCAAAAAAGGGTACTAGGCAATGAGTTTTAAGCCAAAGACTCTGTTTCATTTAAATTAGGCTCCCTAGAATATTTTTGAGTTCAGGCTAGTGACTCACCTGGTAATGGAATGACTTGGAATATAAGGATTCAAGGTGGAGTAAAATAAAAGCAGCTCCTGACTCTTATTTTCCAACTATTGTTAAGAATATGGCTGGCTGCATATGAGGCAACTACTAGAAAATAACCAGTCCAGAATTAATTAATCATGAATAATGTAAATAATATGCTAATGACAGGTGCCTGGCGCAGGGTTTTTTTGTGCATTAAAGTCATCATCTTATGTAGTCGTTATAAAAACCTTAGAAGGTAAGTATAGATCAATGTACTAATGGAACAGCCATGCAATTACACTCATCACATCCTCAGCCAATACAGGAGAACATAAAATTCAGAAAATAAAAATGTGAAAATGAAAGTCTGAGACTTTACAATTCTTGACGTAGAGCTTATATATGGAGTCATAATGTTAACCACAGAGATAACAGTGAGAAGAAAATAGGCCTGGAGGCAGAGCTTTGAGACATCTTTAATTTTTCTGAAGCTTTTGGGAAACATTGCAGGCAACAATTAGATTTTTACCCTTAAATGTAAGTGGTCTGTGGGGATGACAAGTTCAAGTTGTTCATCCACCATTGACAAAAAATTTGAATTATATAAACATTAACTTTATCGTTCTGCAGTTCTTTTCTTTAATGTTTTGTGTTTTGTTTTGTTTTTTTTTTTTTTTTTTTGAGAGAGAGAAAGAGAACAAGTGAGGGAGGGGAGACAGAGAACACAAAGCAGGTTCCACTAGGTCAGTGCAGAGCCTGACATGGGGCTCGAACTGACAAACCATGAGATCATGACCTGAGCCAAAATCAAGAGTCACTTAACTGACTGAACCACCCTCACGCCCCTCATTCTGAAGTTCTTGATGAGATGTTATGACCATGCCAACTTCAGCAACTTTCTTGACAACTTCATGCATGACATCAAGTTTGGTTAGATAATGTGGTCATCTGAAGGGGAAGCAAGAGACTAAGAAAGCTGCAGAAAGGTTCAAGGAGAACTGGAGGGGACGAGCATCTCAAAGCCAGGGAAGAGCGTTTAAAGAAGGAAGTAATAATATGTTTCAAATGTTACAAAGCGGCCAAAAAGACTGAGAATTGAGATGAGATTTTTTTGGACTTCAAAGAGTAACTTCTACAGAGCAGTGGCGGATGAAGCCAACAAACAATGGATGGAAGACGGAATGACCCAGAGAATCATCAGGAACTACAGACAATGTGTGCCTACCTGTGGCTTTTTATAAACTTTTTATAAAACTTCTTAAGAGGACTGAATCTTATCTATCCTTAAATAGGAAGAACAGAGACATCGCTCACAGATCTAGAGTTCCTAAGATCAAGACAGGAAAGAAAAAAAAAAAAAAAAAAAAGACCAGGGAACTGTAACTCTCTCATCCGCATCTAATACTTTGGCAAATGTGTCTGACATCTGGCTCAATGTAAGAGTTGGCATCATTCTCTTTGACTAGGAGGAAAAGTTGAAGAAATGATTACTAAGGAGTCCTCCATCGCTTTGCATACTCAAAATATCTTCTCTACCATCATTTACCACCCTAAAAGGGAATGCTTATCTATTTACTTAACATTTGTGTCTTCTTCACGGGTGCTGCTAAAGGAAAAGGAAGTTAAAGACAACAGAAACACAAAATGTTAACACTCCACAAAACAGAAGAATATTTAGAAGGGCTAGGAAGAGTTTTCTAAGTTCAGGAAAGGTTACAATATTCTACAGTTGTACCACAGCTAGGCAAGCATTAACATCCCCACTGTTACTATATAATTAAATACAAGATGACTAGGGGACAGTCTGAGGTGAGCAGGCATATATTCCACTTGGCTGACTTTCCAGCTGAGCAAATGTTTCTCTTGGATTGAACACAGACCTTCATTTATTTTCATTGTGAATCATTTTCCTGGAAGTCACTGTTGCATAAATGGTGCTTCCCTGACTCCTGATTAACTGAGACAACCAGAATCAGTAAGTATGCAAAGAGCTCAACAGTCAAGTTTCTTTTCCAAGATATTTCTTTATCAATTTTCTCATTCTGGACTGTGAAATGGTCTTTCTGTGAGGATCTCCAGGCAGTAGTCATGGAATTAATCCTGATAATGCTTGAGGACTGTGTTCTTTGCTCACATAACTATACTCTAGACCTCCCTAGAATGTGGTGGGAAGCCGTCATCCACCCTGAGATCTGACAGCTTGTGTTTTCCCTCCACTCTTCCCACCCAATGGCAGAACCTGGACAGATGCCAAAGAACTTCTAGAGATATGTAGAAAACAATTTAAAAACAGCTACAAAAACTTGGGGACCAGATGGAGATATTTGTATGACCAAAAAAAAAAAGTATTTTATTATGAAAGTTTCAATTAAAATACCATTTCCTGTAAAAAATATGGGGGGAAAACAAAACAAAAAATCTAAAATGTTGACTGCTCACCTCTGAGATATATTATTCAGGGCAACTGCTATTTTTCCTTTTTTGTAAGCATTGGTAATATCTAGAATTTCCAGAGCTATCAAGAATTTGACTATAATTTTTTAAAGCGTCTTAAAAACCAACTTTACATAGGAAGTTATAAACATAAGCAGATTAACATAATCACGGATTATCACTGGATGATCATTTGGATCATGGAATATTGGGTCTGAAAGAAGCAATCTTATTATGGCACAGATGAGAAAAAAATGAGTGAAGGGAAAATGACTTGTCCTTTGACAAATATTCACATTACTCAAGGTAAGTGTGTACCTCTTACCTTAAAGGTGAACCTCATCTTAGAAATATCTCTATTCTGACTGAGTTCAAGCCTGAGTTACACTGTGAGAGCCAAATACTGACCTAGAATCAGTCCATGACCTAAGAATCACTTAAATATTTACCAGTGTGTGACACATAATTGGTGGCCCATGCCTATCATACAGTCGGTGCTGGATAGATGAATGAATGATAATAAAAGTTGTTCAAAGACAGGCTCATTATAGTATGGTATGGTATGATATAGTATGGTATAGTATTACTATTATTATATATTATAGTATATATTATTATTGTATATTGTATAGTATTACATTATATTATAGTAAACTGGTAAGGAGGGACATCAGTTTGGAAACTGAGGACCATGTGCTTTCTTTTCTCTGCTGCCTGGGATAAATTATGTTAGCTCAAAATTTAAAAAAAAAACAATAACAAATAAAGGAAAAATAATCACCAGTCGTAAATAAAAGAGACTGCTACCCAGTTAGTAATTATGTCAAGCAAATAAAGCTGTCCAGTTGTGCTCTAGCTTCATTTGACCTATTTAGAAAAAAAAAATTAAAGAAGAAAAAAGAAGCAGAATGAAGGAATATATTATCCTAACAGAGACAGTTCTAGCTCTGAATCTACATCTAATTCTGTTTTTTACCAAGTATCCAACATAAATTCTCCCTCTCAGCATATTGGAGGGTGAAAACACATGCTAATACCAATAAATTGGATATGTTTGGGAAATTTATGTGTGCATTATATAAAAAAATATTTGCATATAGCCCCAGATGGAGGAGTCAACAGAGCATGAACCTTGGTTGCCAGGATAACAATGTACACATTACACTGGCAGATGAAATTTGTGTGTGAGACAATTCAATGGCTGATTACAAGAGTGACACATTCTGGGATGATGTGCCTTTAAATTCAGCAGTAAACATGGAAATGGGACTCCTGCTGTTTGCCAGCACACGTTTCCACATGTCTGGCTTATTCCCAAGCACAGCTTCCTAGAGCATTCAAGGTGTGTTTTATTTACTGATTATCCATCAGCTATAAAAGAATAAAATCCCCACAAGGTATTTATAGAGTATAGTTTTAAGCACCCTGTGGTCTGTGTGGCATGAATGATAATGGCAGGAGCAAAGTGGAAAAATTGTTAAGAACCAGCAGGCTACGTAAAGGTGCTAAATACGTGCTAGGTTCTAGCTATGTAACCTTGGCAATTGATTGATTGATTGATTGATTGATTTCACAGCAGTTACATAAGTTCTTTAAACTGTACAGTAGACATGATAATACTATTTATTTCATAAACATCTGTGAGGATTTAGTAAGATATGTACACAAAGAAATCACTATAACATCTAGCAAACGGTCAAGTGTGCAATAATTGTTATTTTCAATCCTTTTCTAAGAACTGACATTTTAAGATCTGAGATGTGTCTTAAACTGAGTCTGCATTTTCAAAATGTGATATTAGGTGTTCCCTTGATAGTGAATGTCACTGGCATTTAAAATAGGAGAGACGGGGGGCGCCTGGGTGGCGCAGTCGGTTAAGCGTCCGACTTAAACCAGGTCACGATCTCACAGTCCGTGAGTTCGAGCCCCACGTCGGACTCTGGGCTGATGGCTCAGAGCCTGGAGCCTGTTTCCCATTCTGTGTCTCCCTCTCTCTCTGCCCCTCGCCCGTTCATGCTCTGTCTCTCTCTGTCCCAAAAATAAATAAACGTTGAAAAAAAAAATTTTTTTTTTAAATAAATAAATAAAATAGGAGAGACGGGGCAGATCATTTGTGATGAAACTGATTGTCCAGAAGGCTGAGTGGGACTCATGACATAAATCGTGAGCATGCACGGTCTATAGGAGCAGCACGGCCAAAAGTCAGTTGAAAGAGAGTCTGAGACTTTTCAGAAACATTTCTGAAGAAAAGATCCCGAGGAGAGGATTTGGGCCCAGTTTTAAAACCATTGGGTCAGAAAATGCTTTTTTTGTTTGTTTTTCTTCCCTGAATGTACTCAGGTCTTTCATTTAATGTTGTCCTTGGCCCAGCCCCCACCCATTCAATCACATTGATCCCCTCGGTAAAATGAATACTAGAAGTCAAAAGGGAAGGGGCCACATTATATAAAACTCTGCAAAATTCCTAAACACAAACTGCACTGCTTATGCACCTCCTCTCTGTAAATAGAGCCATTATAAAAGGGAGAGAGACATAGTCCTGTCCTTTTGTCACTGATTCTGTGCGTCCCTGATATCTGAAAGGCATCCACATATTAGTAGTATGGCCACTCCCCTTGGAAGTTATGGGAGACCATGGTACCTGCAGGGCAGAGGTGGATGGGAATGGGAGAGGCAATAGCAATGCCCAGTAGGAGTGCTGAGAGTATCAGGCACAGAGTGAGCCTTCGATAAACATTTGTTTAATGGCTTCATGTTCCCTGTACTGGGTTGAATTGTGTCACCCCCCAAAAGATACGTTTAAGTCCTAAGCCATGGTAACCGTGAATGTGATCTTACTTAGAAACAGGGTCTTTGCCAAAGCAATGAAGTTAAAGTGAGGTTATACGGGGGTTGGGTGTACCTTAATCCAATGAGATGTCTTTGTTAGAAGGAGGAGATCTATACGCAAACATCCATAAAAGAAGAATGACGCATGACTATAGAGGCAGAAACTGGAGCAATGCATCTACAAGCCAGGGGCTGCCAAGGATTGACAGCATCCACCCGAAGGTAGGCGTAGCTGGCATGGAAGGATCCTCTGTAGAGCCTTTGGAGAGAGCCGAGGGCTGCCAACACCTTCGTTTCAGACTTCAAGCCTACAGTGTAGAAGAGAATACATTTCTGTTTTTTCAAAGCACTTGGTTTGCAGTACTTTGTAGCAGCCACCCCAGGAAATTAACGCAATCCCCAAAGAAAAGGTATCGTCCAAATACCTAGCGAAGTCTATGGGGCTTAGTGAGGAGTTCAGACACCTACTAGGTGGATCTATAGTGCCTGATAAAATGGCAATAAGAGAGCAGTGCTTAGCAGAATCTATAAAGTCTCTCTGCTATTGCTGGGTGAGGGTTGGTCACACTGTTTACAATGCACTTGCAAAGATAACCTTCGAGGGGCTGCCGGTAGATTTTGAATAAAAAGGGCAACAGAGGGGACATTGTAGGGAGCTAGAGTTGATGAGCAGGTAAAGACAAAATCCATCTCCCCACGGCCTCAGTCTCAGCTCCAAGGTGGGGAGGTCCTGGGGAAAAGTAGGCCACAACAATATGGAACAGTTTCTACCTGATTATGTGAAGAACTACATCCGGCTGTCTTTTACTGCATTTGGATCTCTTCGAGTTGTAAATGTTTTAGGGTCACTTATTACCCAGAAATGTGCTTTTTGCTAGAATGATTATGCCAACCGTTGCACTTAAAAGGCTCTTGATCACTGAACACAGTGAAAAGTAATTTGGAAATGCTGACTCTAGAGAAATGTTTTGATAACAGAAGCTGCCGAGTTGAGCCAGAATGAAAGCATTTCTTAACCTCAAATTGAAAATATTTTAAAAAGCATGGTAAAAAACAGTAATAACAAGCCTTAAAAAGCCGATGATAAACCTACACCAGAAGTAACGATTAAATGAATTTTGACTAAACAAGATCCATAAAGCACCTATCACAAGGCCCGGGTCCATTATAGGTAATAGAATGGTTGATAAGCATAGGAGTATGATAAATGTTAATGGTGAATTGCAGGTATATTTTTTTCTTCTTAAAATTGTCTTTCTATGATTGAGTGATTTGTAGTAGATACTTAGTCAGCTAAGGCCGAAAGCATTACAAAGATGTCAAGATAGCCTTGGCAGGTGGTTAGAAAGGTTCCATAGGAAGGGGTTGAAATGCAAACAGCTACTGTACCCACTCTGTACATTCCAGTGCTTTTCTTGGGGGGAGGGGCAGATATACTGGTCGGAAGATGGCTGTGGGTTCAACAATAACAACAAGTTTTAGAGTATATTAAAACTAACATTAGAATTTCATTGCTTCCACGAACCAGGGTCAGCTCTCTGTCTGTTACTAATGTTGATTTAACCAAATGTATGCCACTAGAAACCCACTGGCATACAGAAGTTAGTAACGTGGGGCTGTAAATTAGAGCTGTATACTGTAGGTATGGAGGTCTGCCTTTGATCAGTACATGTGCGGTTTTTCAAGTCAGATGGTAGAGCAGGCATTTAGTTGGTGTCATGGAGTCCTTCAAACGATGAACATTAGGGTCCTCAGTGGTTTACAGAGCACGTGGCAAGGGGAGACTCTAAGTCTCTAACGTGTAGAGAGACAAACAGGCACACGTTCAGTTTTGAAAAGATTCAAAAGAAGGTAGTATCTACTTACCTAAATGTCCAGAAAAGTGTTTCTTTCTGTCCCTAGAGAAGATTGAGAAGCACGAAGGATCCCAATTCTGTTGCTGTAACAGAGTGCCGTAGACTGAATGGCTTCAACACCAACTTGTTTTCTCACAGATCTGAAGGCTGGCAGTCTGAGATCAAAGTGCTAGCCGAATCTAATTTAGTTCCCGGTGAGAGCACTCTTCCTGGGCTCATATATAAATGAGGAGAGAGAGAGAGAGAGAGAGAGAGAGAGAGAGAGAGAGAAGTCAGGAGAGAGAGAGAGACAGAGAGAGGCTGATTTTAAGGAATTAGCTCATGTAGTTATGGAGGCTAGCAAGCCCAAAATCTACTAGGCAGGCCTGCAGGTAGCCTGAAGATTCAGGGAAGACCTCCTGGTGTAGCTAGGATCCTAAGGCAGTTTGGAGGCAGAATTCTCTCTTCCTTGGGGGAACTCAGTCTGTTTCCCCTTATGGCCTGTAACTGATTAGAAGAGGCCCACTCACTTAATGGAGAGTAATCTGCTTTACTCAGAACTGACTGATTTAAATGTTAATCTCATCTAAAATATCTTCACAGCAATATCCAGACTGGTGTTAGACCGAATATCTGAGTGCCATGGCTTAGCCAAGTTGACCCATAAAATAACCATTACATCCACGTATCCTTGAACCGCATGAGGGTAGCGATTATGACTGCATTGTCCATTAGTCTATCTCTAGAATCCAGACACTAGAACAGGTATACAGCATATAGTAAAAGCCTCAGTATTTCTTGAAAGATTAGCTTCTTTTGAAGATTAAAGATATATTAGCCACAATCCAGAATATTACATAATACAAATCAGTAGTAATGGCAAGCTAAAACAAAGACAGGGCCTATTTATTTTTTTAAAAAAATTTTTTTTTCTTTCAACGTTTATTTATTTTTGGGACAGAGAGAGACAGAGCATGAACGGGGGAGGGGCAGAGAGAGAGGGAGACACAGAATCAGAAACAGGCTCCAGGCTCTGAGCCATCAGCCCAGAGCCCGACGCGGGGCTCGAACTCACGGACCGCGAGATCGTGACCTGGCTGAAGTCGGACGCTTAACCGACTGCGCCACCCAGGCGCCCTGACAGGGCCTATTTAAAGGCAAGGGCTATTTGCAGCCTTTCTGTCCCATGTTACATGGAGATAATACTGTGTCTACAAATGAGTCATCCATCAATGAGGAAGGATAGTCAGAGGAAGGATAGTCAGAGGGTGCCCTCTATCTTTGATCGGAGCAAAGGCCAAGTTGCAAGTCTACTTAGATATTCTCTAAATTAAATAAAACTAGGTTAACAATTCATTTATGGTACATGAAAAAAATCAGAGGCCTCGTCCCCTACAGGGTTTTTACTTTATCTCAGTGATCTTGACTCACACTGTTTCTCATGCTGCCAAATATACTGATCTGTAGGCATTGTATGACAGACTTTCAAGGTCATGGACACAGGTAGATATTTGGGCTGAGATTTAAACACTTCACATTTCTGCTTCATCATTGCGCTATACACAAACAAAATGTTTTCTTAGAAAACAAGTTGGAAATTCATGTCAGCCTTTATTTAGATGTAATTCATAGTAAGCATTGCTAACACAGACACAATTTTTCTCTTTGACCTGATTTCTAACCTTGTTTTGTCCTGGGTTCCATGACCTTTCTATAAACGATGGTAGTGAATCATCTCTATCTGTTTTGAGAAAATAGGGTTCTGGTGTACTCTGTTTTCTGACACACGATTTGAGGTTAAGTGGAAATCGCTTTTTTTTTTTTTTCTTTATAGCTCATTCCTACTCCTTCTGTATCATTTCAGGAGGTTTTCCACAATGTACTTCTTAATGCTGAGCTTTCCCTTTGTTTGGTGTCTTTCTCTGCAAAGTGCTAGAGACAGCATGAGCTACTGTGCAGACAGGTAGGCTTACACACCATCAAAGAAAACCTGTTTCCAGCTTTGGATCCTGTCTCCTTTCCTCTGTCTTTTTTCTTTTTGGCTACCACTAATCTTATTTTGTTGATTTTATATAAAAATACCCATATTGTTGTTTCTAAATACAAAAATCATATCCATCTAAAAAGAAACATATTACTCTGAAAAGTATAAAGTAAAATTCACTTCAAATCTCACTTTGCTGGATAATATTTGGATAACTATAATGAAGACAGGCAGATCTCTCTCTCTCTCTCTCTCTCTCTCTCTCTCTCTCGTATGTGGAAACGTGCGTGCACATCTGTGTATACACATGTGGTGTTGCATATCTTCATTGTGTCTCCCCAGATGCCTGCCCTCCCCTTCAATAGGCTTCCTTAGCCTCTGGCTTCCAATTGCATTGGGCCAATCAGAAGCTCCAGAAGGAAGTCAGAAGGAGGAATGGGAGGGGCGCCTGGGTGGCTCAGTTGGTTAAGCGTCCAACTTCGGCTCAGGTCATGATCTCATGGGTCGTGGGTTTGAGCCCCGCATCGGGCTCTGTGCTGACAGCGCGGAGCCTGGAGCCTGCTTGGGATTCTGTGTCTCCCTCTCTGCCCCTGCCCTGTTCATGCTGCCTCTCTCTTTCTCTCAAAAAAAATAAATAAATAAATAAATAAATAAATGTAAAAAAGAAAGAAAAAAGGAGGAATGGGAGTGAAGACTGAGGATTTATTTCTTTAGTCTCCTCCCTGTTGACTTGCCTGTAGTTGGCTGTGGTCCTCTATAGATCCTCGCTCAAGACAGACATTTCTACAAGTCTCTGAACTACTAGATTTTGGTAACAGCTGCCTGCTGCCCACTGCTTATCATCAAGCCTAGGGGTTGTAAGGTATTAGTTGAAACCAACCCAGCGTATGCACTATTCCTTGGGTCCCTACACCATGTTAATTCCTTAAAAACATCTTTTTATGAAACACTCCTTCTTTGAATGTGCCATCTGTTTCCTGTCTTTTTGGATAACTCCCACCTATATAGTGCGCATCTCCATACTTACACACACACACACACACACACACACACCTTACTTTACTAAAATGGAATGGTCCATGCTGCTCAAACATTTTTTATTATGTACCATATTTGTTTCTCTAGTTTCATCTTAATGGATATTTAGATTATTCCATTTTTTAATACTATAAGCAACAGGGGCATGAACATTTTCATGTATATGTTTTGCCAAATTTTTGCAAGATTATTATTTTACGTAAATTCCTAACAATTAGATTTCTTTGTCAAAGTTTATGTGCATTTTTAAATTTGAAAGATATTGTTATTATTTTTTCTTCTTTTAGATTGTTGTGCTAATTTGAATCCTAACAACATAGTGAGTATTTTTGTCTCCTGCACGCACTAACCAGTATTTTATCTTAGCAAACATTTTCATCTCTGCCAGTCTGAAATATGAGAAATATGGGAAATATCTTTACCATTTTGATTTTTATTTGTCTGATTATGCACAGTATTCAACATCTTTCATATGTTTTTTTAGTCATTTGTATTTATTTTCCTGGGAACTCCCTCTTTACATCCTTGGCCCAAACAATATTTTTTTTCAATCCCAAATAGTGTCTTTAGTAGAAAAATTAAGTAATCTTAGAGCCTTCTTGATTTTACCCTAAGAGATGTTTTAAAGTCATGTTAATCCATTTCACTTTTCCTGTAGGCTTCTAAGTTGTGTTTTTCTAATGTAAATATAGTTCCAGGAGAGGGAGTCGCAGTTTATGGGCCCTCTGATTGGTGAAGCCTGTCTTGCTTCTTCTCAGATTGTATGGTAATCTAATTTTTAAATACTAGCCAAAACTTTGTATTTTCTTTTTCATATCAGGCTTGAGGCATTTGTCTTGTATTTCTTGACCTGTCCTTTGTACTTCTGAAGCAAGCTTTAATGGACATCACTGGTCACACCATCCTTCACTATCCCATTCTGGTTTTTAAATTATTTAATTTTTAAAAATATTTATCTATTTTGATAAAGGGAAAGAGAGAGAGAGAGAGAGAGAGAGAGAGGGAGGGAGAGAGCACAAGTGGGGGAGGGGCAGAGAGAGATGGGGACAGAGAGAATCCCAAGCAGGCTCCGGCTATCAGCACAGAGCCTGACGTGGGACTCGAACTCATGAACCATGAGATCATGACCCGACCCAAAATCAATAGTTGGATGCTTCACTGCCTCAGCCACCCAAGGACCCCCAAATCTAGTCTTTAGATGTGTATCTACACAGCAAAAGCAAGGAGCAGCATAGAATATAGAATCTACATCTAAATATGTGAACTGTGATATCTATATTCAGAGATACCTAAAAATGTATGCAATATATAGACAATCCTCCTGGGCTTTACTCAATCTGGGTAGATTTAAAATGAACCCAGGTAAGTAATGGACTGGAACAAAAGGAATCACATTATGCCTTTATTCATGCTTAGAGCTTGACTGGAAAGAAAAATCAAGTTCATTGTAGAATTTCAGGAAGGATTTCAGAAGATCTAGTTGGCAATGAATTCATTAGACTCTGATTAAAGATATTTAATTTTTTTAATGTTTATTTATTTTTGAGAGAGAGAGAGAGAGAGAGAGAGAGCAGGGGAGAGGCAGAGAGAGAGGGAGACACAGAATCTGAAGGAGGTTCCAGGCTCTGAGCTGTCAGCACAGAGCCCGATGTAGGACTCAAACTCAGGAACCGTGAGATCATGACCTGAGCCAAAGTTGGAAGCTCAACTGACTGAGCTACCCAGGCACCCTTATTAACGATATTTAAATGTTAAGTACACACACACACACACACACACACACAAACACAAACTACACATATAGTGTATTATAGCTTCTCTATTTTATGCAGAGAATTTCATTCTGGCATTACTAGCTGTTCTATTTTACTGGTCCCATTAGAAATTGTGTTGTCTCTTCTAGAGAACTAGATTTGGTCATCCTGAGTATGGTGGTGATATGTTCCTCAGTGAGAAAGAAATTACAAGAACAGAAGTCAGTTGGGTGCCTGTGAAGCACTGGTGAGTCACTGTGTTATTCATGGTCAAGATATTCCATTTAATTTTCTCAATGACTTCTAGAATAAGAATTATCATCTCCATTTTTTGAAGTTAAGTAACATCCTCAGGATCACATGAAATAAAGGAATATGGTGTTGGATTTGAACCTAGGACTTTCTTGATTCCAAATTCCATGCCATTTCCACTACCCCAGCGCTTCTCAAACTGTCTATACTACAGGACATTTTGATTTTGGTTTTGTTTTTCTGTCACAGACCAGTTTGTGGTCCATCTATGCATAATCAATATGAAACTCCTTCTATATGGAACTCATGCAAATTCAAGGACATACCAATTATTCTAGCCCATGTTCAATGAGAAAAGTCCACTGACCACAAGCTTAGGTGTCAATGTCACATTCTAGAAAGGCGTTTGTACTTACTACAAAATCTTTGTACTTACTACATTCTGGTAACAAATAACTTGCAGAGTAGTCTTGGACTGCAGACCACACTCAGTGTCACAGTGCACTAGAGAATATTGCCAAAGCCTAATTTATCATCTGCTTTATAAAAGACCGCACATTATAATTGAATTCAAAGTATGGAAGTAAAAATTCTGCCTTTATGTGAAGCAAACCTAATACAAAATGGTCATTCAAAGCTTTTGTAGGAATAAATTATTCCCTGAGGAATGTGCTTGATAAGTAATAAACATGGAAAGCCCTTGTTTGTTCTTTGTTAGGCAGAGGAAAACTAATTTCACAGTTTGTTGTAGCTGAATGTTTGGCATTTGTTATGTTTATTCTTATTCTGTGTTGTGGATATTTAATCTTCCCCTTGGAAAATTACTTTTTATTTAATGAGATATTTTACCCAGTCCATTTGTAAATAAAGCAGCCATACTTAAATAATTCGGATTCCTGTGGTTCTCATTTTACATCTGATTTCCTTCTTGGCTGATCTACCAGTTTACATGGCTTGATTATCTTCCCAAATTATCTTACCAGGAATACTCTGCAGGGTCTTTCCTGTGGAAACTATATTAAACCTTTAATAATTCAGCAATTCTGACACTGTCACACCTTCCGCAAAGTGCAGTTATCTGGAAGACATTCTTCCATGGACAACATAAAAAATATCCTTCTAGTATCAGCATAAAAAGTATAGGAACGATCCCTGGGGATTTAAAGAAATGCCTTTAACTAATTAGAAAGACTACTTTAATATTTATCTCCAAACTGTTTCTGTTCAATATGTTCTGACCTAAACAACATGCACTTATAGTAATGTGTTCCCATTAAAAAATAATTTATTTTGTAGTGAAAGCAAGGAGCGTTTACATGTCCCTTCTTGGGTGAGTTTTTCTGTTGGTTGTGAAGAATAGAGGGAGGAGTTCTTTATGAAGGTGATATCTAACTTCCACAAATAGTGTAATAATTTCTCTTTTTGTTAATCACCAGATCACCATTATATTTATCTATTGTGAAAGTTATGAATTTGGAGGGTAAGGATGCAGTTAGCCATTGTTCTTTTAGGAGATAGTAATAAAATATTTTGGATTTGCCTAAATCATCATTTGGACTAATGAGGGACTCAGAAAGTAACACAGAAAAAAAAGTCTGAAAACGTCATCTACTTGGCTAAATGGTAGGGAAAAAGGTATTAGATAGATCAATAAATGGGAAATATCCGAGACTAGCCCAATTCCAACATGCTCCATGTAAGAGCAGTGCTGTGATCTCCGTCCTATGCAGGACATACTTCATGCTCGTGGCTGTCACCCTATAGTTGGTGGCCTTAGATGGTTGGGAACAATATCTCTCTGAGTGATTCTGCACAGCCAAGCGTAGTTCTGAAAACTATTTTCTACTGATTCCTACTATTTGTTGAAACAATTTGTATCTAACATTTAGGTCTGTATTTGTTTCATGGGACTGCCATAACAAAGTACCATAAACTGGGTGGTTTAAAACAACAGACATTTCATTGTTGCACAATTCCAGAGGCTAGGAGTCTGAAATCAGGATGTCAGTGGGGCCCTGCTCTTTCTGAAACCTGCAGGAGCAATTCTTCCTGGCTCTTTTCTTGCTTCTAGTGGGTTGCCAGAAATCTTTGGGATGCTTTTGGCTTGTAGCTGCGTCACTGTAATCTTAGCCTTCATTGTCACATGGTGTTCTGTGACCACCTTCTCCTCAGGTTGTCGCTCAATTTGGATTAGGGGCCCACCCTGCTCCCCTGTGGTCTCGTCTTAACTAATTACATCCACAATAATCCCATTTCCAAATAAAGGATTTTATTTTATTTTCAATAAAATTCTGAAATAATGAGGGTTAAGACTTCAATATATCTTTTATGCGAGATGCAATTCAATTCCAAACATGCCATGAATTGCATTTTTGTAATTTCAGATGAAAATTCTGGTGAAGGTATTTTCCATGAGAGTATTTTCCACTGGTAAGCAAATATTTGTTAAAACCTATAGAACGTCCTGAATGCTAGCTGTTGTAAGCTGTAATGGGCATTACAGCAATATCAGTCTGCACATTCTGACTTCTATGCGCAAATCATAAATGACCTTGATAAAGCTTGGGTGATTTTCCCAGGGTGAAATTTGGAGCTGAGCATTGGGGTCATGCTTTCATTGTACGTTGTCTGTGTTCTGAGCACTGCACTAGCCACATTCCTTATCCTATTCATTCTTACAAAACTATAAGAAGGTAGAGGTGCGTGGGTGGGCATCTGACTTCATTTTGGCTCAGGTCATGATCTCATGGTTTGTGAGTTCAAGCCCCATGTTAGACTCTGCACTGACAACACAGAGCCTGCTTGGGATTCTCTCTCTCACCTTCTCTCTCTGCCCTTCCCTACTCATTCTCTCTCTCTCTCTCTCTCTCTCTCACACACACACACACACACACACACACTAAATAAATAAATAAGCTTAAAAAACCATTTGGGTCCTTTAAAAAATACAAGAAGGTAGTATAATCAAGTTCTTCAGTTAAGGAGACATGACCTGGAGATATTAAATTAACTTGTTTCAGAGAATTCTATGGATGACACAGGATTCAGACTCTACCACACAACATTCTAATTCTCTGGGAACAGAGGGAAAGTGAAAGGAGAAGTTGAAGAAATTGTACTTGGCATAATAGGCAGGGTTTTATTATGTCAGCAAAGTGTGAAGTGTTATAACCTACCAAAGCTAGTAACTTCATAGGTTTCTCAGTATTGCCCACAACGCAGTAACTGCTGTGTGTTCTTAATTTACCACTGAAACATGATGATAACCTTTATTTATATGGTAATAAATTACCTTAATTTAACTTCTAATATCAGAATTGAATAAGGTTAATTGAGGTCCCAGAGCACATATGAAGAGTTTGAGAGACTTAAACACCAAAACCCTTACTGCACCCAAAGCAGTGAACATAGAGCAGAACCATGGATAGGATCATGATTGCTATGTAATTACAACTGTATACTAGTAATTATTTCAACAAGCCTTTTCGACTGTCTAATCAGAAACCATGAATATGTCGGAAGTCGGTTGTACTGTAAGGCCTTCATAGCTAGCTAGCTGATGGCACAATCGGTATAATCACTGTCCTGGCTATAGTCACAGATCAACACAACCCTTGGGCTGCAAGCACTTTGTCTAGCACCAAGCCTCATTGCATGCTATATGTACATATTGCATACTAGCACATACTAGCATTCACTCCCATTTCTCTGCAGCAGAAGAGTTATCTCAAATCTATGAGCAACCCAATTCCAGAATTCCTTTTAAGGGTCCACTTGTTGGGGCCACCTCAAGCACCATTTCCTGTGTCTTGTCATTATTGTAGCAGGAAACGGTGTACTCAAAGTAGGTAATTTGAGAATGCTCTTTGCAAAGCTGTGGACAGAGTGTGGGAAACCACAAGGTATGATGCAGTACACCAAGAGTAGACACAGTGGAACATCATGTCCACCCTTAGGCTTGCAAGAACAAAGTCAAGGAGCAGTTAACATGGAAAGTAAGACAGCTGTGCACAGAAGACCACATAACAGATTCTGGAATCCTTATTTATTTTTAGTTATAAAAGTATTTGTTTATTTTTGAGAGAGAAAGTGAGCAGGAAAGGGGAAGAGAGAGGAAGACACAGGCTCCGAGCAGGCTCTAGGCTCTGAGCTGTCAGCACAGAGCCTGACACGGGGCTCAAACTCATGAACTGTGAGATCATGACCTGAGCTGAAGTCATATGCTTAACCAACTGAGCCACCCAGGCACCCCAGATTCTGGAATCTTTAGTTAAGGGACGCAATAGCTCACACAGAACCCAACAAGAGAGTAACAGGGCATGTAAAAACCATGACCTCAACTCTCCTCTTCCCCTCCAATCTCCTTTTGGTCAAATCTTACCAGAAACTAGAGGACAAAGCATGCAATGCAGGTAAGTCAGCCACCCAGGACACAGAACAGGGTAGGGAAAGATGGAAAATAGATCTGCAGGGCAAAAAGAAGATGCATAGTGCACAGTTGCCAACACAATCCAAGTCCTTGTATCTTTCCCTTAGACACTACTTTTACTTAAAAGCCCTTCAAGAGGTGACTTGATTTTCTCACATTTCTAATATCTCAGTATTGCAGAGTATCTCAGAACTCACAGTAAGAGAGGATAAATTTCTTCACCCTGGCTTATGCTTCCAGTCCCTTCTTTACTTTCTCCCTCAAAAGCTCATTAGAAGCACCTCCTATCAGGAGTATCATGATAGTATCATGGAAACTATCAAACATCCCTCACTAATGCAGATGTATATTAACCTCAGGGTCACTAAAGATTTTAGTACATGCCTTGCTGTCCTTATGTTTACACTACTTCTGTTATGATTTCTGATTTCAGTATTTAACACTAGCTTTCAGTTCCTTAACCTCCTGAGTCGCAAGCACCTTTTTCCCATAGTTATAACTAGACATTTCTTCACTGATCGCTACATCATTTCCAGTATATCAATCATGCCAATTTCAAGTACCCTGCTCTTCAGCTAATATTTTCTATATTCCCAGCTCATTTTCTCTAATACTTTTACTCCTGTAATTCTTCAGCTTCACTAGGCCACTTGTCTACTGTGCCAGTCCTTTTGTATTTTGCGTCTATATCCCATCACGGTAATTACTTTCTTGCACACACACTCTCCCTTGCCCCATCCTCCCGTTGTACTTGTGCAGAATAATCTTTACCCTGATTGAGCAGCATAATTCTCTATATTCACACTACACCTCTATCCAAACACCTGCATGTGACTAGAATAGAACATACAGCATGCTGATAGGTATCTCTTTAAATTTATGATCACAAATCTCAAGGGCGACTCTCGGCTCTGCCAAGCAATCCTACCATATTATCTCAGGGAAACCAGTTTCCCTCTCTATAAGACTTCTGTTTCACACCTTCTACCCTACCCTTGGGTCCCTAATACCTCTTTCTTTCTGAAAATCAGCTGATGCCTTTGGATCTTTTTAATTCATATTTTTTAGAGGGAGGATACACATGAGCAGGGGGTGAGGGGCAGAGGAAGAGAGAGAGAGAGAGAGAGAGAGAGAGAGAGTCTAAAGCAGGCTCTATGCTCAGTGCAGAGCCTGACCCAGGGCTTGATCCCTTGACTCTGGGATCATGACCTGAGCCAAAATCAAGAGTCAGACACTCAGCCAGCTGAGCCACTCAGGCACCCCTGGATCTTTTTAAATAAAATATTGAAACAATCAGAAAATAATGCCCTTATTCTTTCCCCCCTAAATCAACATCTAGCCTACATCTGCACTCATATATTTTGCCGTTCACCTTACAATTGTGAAACCACCCCTTTAAGTACCGAAGTCCAACACCATCATCGGTGCAGTGAATCCAATCTCTTGTCTACTCAAAGACATTGCCTCCACAGTCATTTTCCCTCTGGTCTTCATTACAAATGCCCTTCTTTATTGGACTTTAAAGCAATTACCTCCTGTTGTTCCTTACCTCCCTTTAACTACCGTTTCTCTCCTCTGCTCCTTTTTATAATAAAGGAAAGACTTGCATAGATTCACTGTCTCCATTCTCTTACCTCTCTTTCCTCTTGAATCTGTGCCAACCACGCTGCCTCCCATGTCTCTCCACTTAAACTTCCCTTGTCGACATCAACATTCCCTACAGTGCTAAGTTCAACGGGCACTTCACAATGTCCTTCATACACAATTTCTTACCCACATTTGATCTTTCTTGAAATTGTTGCATCACTTGTGTTCTGGGGCAATGGAATCTCCTGGTTTTCCTCTCACTTCAGGGTCTGTTCCTCCTCAGATCTTCCTTGACCTTTGAATGCTGCACTCCCATAAGATGCCATCCTGAGACCTCTCCTTTTCCCTGTCTGAATTTATTCTTTAGATTATTTTATCCTTTCTCGTGGCCATATATTCACTGATGATTCCTAGGTATATACATTAGCAACCCAGATCTCTAGACCGCATGTCAATTCCTGCTGACCCCATCCCCTAAACTGCTCCCCACCGGTCTAGCCGTAGGTGCTGCTAGGAAACAGCACCACCCCCAATCCAGTTGTCCAGGCCAGATTCTTCCCTCAAAACCCACACTTAAACCTCTAGCATTTGTTTTAAGCCTTAGCTCGAAAATTTCCCAAATGTGACCATTTATTCACACCCATATGGCCTTCAACTAGTAAAAATTGCCATCATTCCTTACCTATTGAAGTAGATAGTTTACTCCTATCCCTGTTTTATTACTTGTTCTCTGTATTCTATTCTCCACCCAGCAGTCAGAAAAATCTTAGAATGTCCTTCATATCTTTCCATTTTCTTACTCAAAGACTCCAAGTGTTTACAATCATATTGCGGTAAAATGTAAATACCTCACCATAACTGCCAATCTTACCTTCGAATCCTCTCCCTAAGCTCACTGTGCTCTTCAGAGCCTTTGCTGTTCATGCACATAACAAGCTCTAACCTGACTCATAGCCTTTGACTTGCCGTTCTTTTTCTTGAGGATATTCTTTCTTAGATATTAACTTGTCTCCTCCCTTTATTCAGAACACTGTTCAAATATTAGTCTTTAGAGATACCTTCCCAAAGCACCCCACCTAAAATACAACCATCTTCATAATTTAGAAAAATTAAAACTGAGGATGTTCTTGTTATGTTTTTGACCTGAATGATTAGTTATGCTCAATTCCAACTATCCAAGAAGGGTAAGGCAACAAGGATGATGACACTGAAGTAGAATAATGATTTTTATTCTAAGTAGGAATCAGTTTTACATCTAATTTGTCATACTTCACAAAACCATGTGAAGAACCAAAGGACATGTATTTCAATGATCTACATAGTCATTAGTGCATAGTAATAACAAAAATTAAGATTGGGCTCTGAAATCAGAGTTTTCTATAGGAGGTGAAATATGATAACCACAGCTCCAGTTGTTGTGACATCGAAGCTATGTTGCCACTGATTTAAATTTTGCTGTTATAGGCCCAAGCCATGCTTCAAAGGAATAGAATATTTCTCCTTGGGTCTTAGTTTTACTTCCAAGGCAATCAAAGTACTGAAGCATTTATGAATGGATTAGAAGTATCAAGCATCAATCATTGTCAGAATCTTATCAACTAGGAAACTAATTCCCCCAAAACATATTTTTGTTGAAATAACTATTAGAATTGAGTCTTATATCAAAATAGCAGACATGAAAAATATGTCCACTTTTGAAACGGCAGGAACACGAGCAATGTGTCTTACTCTGCAGTTGCACTAAACATTGATTCAGCTGCTGGATGCAAGGTTCACTTAATCTGGGGATGCTTAGTGCAAAAGTAATGAAGCTATTACTTTTTTAGCTTTGCCTCCAATCCAATAAAGAGAGTATTCTTTTCCACTGTGAGGTATCTCATTATGAGATCACTAACATTTTCAAAATCATCTCTGCATAAAGATGAGGTTAAAGCAATTCATACATAGCCACAAAACTTTCCCATTTTAATATATGAGGGACAATAGTGAAAGTTTATCAGAAGCATTTTCTTCCCCCGTTTTGATGCCAGTGTTCTCATTTCATGACTCTACATAGTCACAGTAATTATAATAAAAATAAACTTATACTTTAAAAGGGGGAAATAAAAATATACACAACCCATATCAGATGTCCATGGAAAATAGATTTTGGGAAGATAATGCCCACGATGCTCCAAGCTAGGGGGATGGAGAATGGTCTAGCAGGTAAGAACGTATATTTGAATCATCTTATATTTCAGAAAATTTTACCCAGCACAAATCTATGAGACAAAACTTTGTTAAATCTATTCTTTTATTATTTTTTTTCAGGCACAGATTTGGGACTATGGTATTTTACTTATAGATCTCAGTCTGTAAATGATCACTGAAATATATGAATCTCTATGTTTTGTGCTCCTAATTCTGTCCTCGACCTCAGCAAGAATGTGCTGGCCATATGATGTGCACTTAAGGACACCATGCTGATTACCTTATATTTTGTCACCCAAAATAAATTTCAACAACGAAAGGTTGTCCAGTAGGTTGTATTTTCTTTAAGTGTAGTTCACAAAGCATTAGTAACACATTAGGAATCTTGACGTGGTATGCCGACCAACTATTTAGGTTTCATTTTAAAGTTTTTCATGTATTTTAAAATGTCTCAGCATACTCATCAATCCTGTGGTTTCATAGATATTAAACTTAAACATATTTACTAAATATCAAAAGTCAGTCATTTGAGAAAATTAAAGTTTATTAAAGAGTGTACCAGTGTGCATCAATGGCACCAATGTAGGGCACCCTCCCTCTCTTTACAGCACCAACGTTGGCCAGTGTTGAACTATATTCACAACAACTCATTCACTAGCCATTTTGTGAGCTCTTAATTAGCATAAATTATTTTTCTAAATGCAGAACAGTACTTGTCCTTAAGGAGTTTAGAGTCTAAGATAGAAAGAGAAGTAAATATATATTTGAATGTATCAAGAGTTCTAAGAGATAAGCATACAGTTCTCTGATGGTTTGGAAGAACTAAAAATACCCCAATTGGAAGACCTTAAGAAAGGCTCTTTATGGAGAGCTGGCAATGATGGGAAACTTGAAACATTCTCATCATTGGGATAAGATGAGAAAGCTGTATTCCAGGCAGTAAATGGCATAAACAAAACACTTACAGTCATTTTCCGAGAGTAAAGTCATCTTTAAATACTACACTGGGGAGTGGGGTGCCTGGGTGTCTCACTCAGTTAAACGTCTCACTTTGGCGCAGGTTGGGATCTTACGGTTCTTGAGTTCAAGCCCTGCATCAGGCTCTGTGCTAACAGTGCGGAGCCTGCTTGTGGTTCTGTCTCTCCCTCTCTCTCTGCTCCTCCCCCACTCTCTCTTTTTCTCTCTCAAAATAAATAAACTTCATAAAATAAAATAAAATAAAATAAAATAAAAATACTACACTGGGGTCCAAGGGGATTAAATGTAGTATATTTCTAGAGGGGGCCATAGAAATGACACTTCACTTATTAGAACAGAATTTCTCTTAAACCAGTATTTTGCACTGACCTTATTTTTACTTATTTGGAATCTATCTCATCTTTGACTACAGAGGCATTTTTAAACATGAATGACTCATTTGAAATCTATACTTGGAAATGTCATATTTTCTAAGACTCAACAGGGATTTACTATATTTTCAAAGATCAATTTCTAGGGGAAAGGGCTTTATATATAAAATTAATCCCTTGACATATTACACAAAGACAAAAATCTTTTACAATTCACGATGCTTATTTCTAGTTCTGACATTTCTATCTTCCAAGGTGGCTTCCTTATTCAGAACATAGTAAATGGACTTGGTTCATCACCAAATAATTCTTAATTGCAGGTGTGTTAAGAAACTCCTCTTAATGTTCAACTGCAGACGTTATACTAAACATACTTGACAATAAACTGCCAACCAATGGATTTATTTTTTACCTTGATGTCATTTTTTCTATGACAGTATCCTGGGTAGTAAGGAGATTATGCAGAATCCAAATTAAATTGCAATCCATTAATAATAGCTTTAACCTATTTGTAATTATATCTGATTAATGTAATACATCGGATATATTGAAAGTATAGATTTTCCAGGAAAATGGATTGGCTTGAAATTCTCCTGGGATTGTTTCTACCCAGGTACTCCATCGACAGCTGAAGTTGACAGGCAATGATGTTAGAGCTTGCTCTACAAAGCTTGAAATATTGAGTAGAATTGATGAACTCAAAATAATCCCTTTTACTGCCAGTTATCCTGAGACAGTCTTACCCAAATTGTGTTTCAGGGAACAGTGGTTCTTGGCAACATTAATCAACATTTCAAATAATTTGGTAGATATTGTACACAATATTTTTCTTTTACAGGTTCTGAATATGAATTAACTAATTTAAGGATCTGAGGATTTCTAAAGGTTATTGTATCATTATTTCACATATGGAGGGGAAGGTGCATATTAAAATTTTCATTCTGCCATCTCTAATGAAGTTTTGTAGCTATAATATTATCTTTTTTAATTTGTGTCTTTCATCCTTTGAATCAATTTGTGAAGGATGCTACTAATATATTTAATTGACTGCAGCTTTTTATTGATCCTAAGATTTAGAAATCAATCAACAGGCAAAAAGAGCCAGCAAAACAAAATTTAAGTAAAAAGTAGGTATTTGTTTGTTTTAAGAATTCACATCTCTTAAATAATCTTTAGGCTCTATCAAAGACAGGACAAATTTAAGATAAAATGTGGCTTAGAAATTCAAGAAGGATACTGGGTAATAGAAATGCAAATAAAGCAAACCTAGCAATAACACTACTGAGAATAGTTTAAAATGAAATTGCATAATTTTCTACTTTTGTGTAAGGAAGGGAAGAATATAATAGTATACATTTGACTTCTCTGTATTTGCACAAAGAAAAACGGAAAATAAACACATGTAACTAATACTATTCTTGTCTGTACCGAACCAAGGGCAGGACAGTGGAAAGACACCAGGGTTAGAACAACACTTCTTGAAGTATAGATTTTCTAGTACTTTGATATTTGAATTACATGAATGTTTCATATTAAACATTTAAAAAAAACACTGTTGCATTTTTATTTTTATTTTTTTTTATTTTTTTTTTTCAACGTTTATTTATTTTTGGGACAGAGAGAGACAGAGCACGAATGGGGGAGGGGCAGAGAGAGAGGGAGACACAGAATCGGAAACAGGCCCCAGGCTCTGAGCCATCAGCCCAGAGCCTGACGTGGGGCTCGAACTCACGGACCGCGAGATCGTGACCTGGCTGAAGTCGGACGCTTAACCGACTGCGCCACCCAGGCGCCCCAGTTGCATTTTTAAATACAAACAATTTCTTTAGGTACTCATAAGAGATACTTCAATGTTGAAATATATAATGGTACATCAGTGTTCAGAATTTCTTTTCTTCACAGCTAATAGAACAATAGATTAAAACAGAGGGAAAGGAAAGAGAAAAAAAATGGTACAGTGTTTGTGGAATTGCCATTAGTAATTTAGAGGGGAATGCAAATATGAATTCCTGTTGAATATGAGAGTTTGCAGTGGTTGCTGATAAATAGACAGTCACATGCACAAATAGCAGACAAATCCCATAAGAATGGCAAATAGTTAATACAATGACTGAAGAGGACATAGTGATGGAAACTATTCTCCTTCAAATATTGGGGCAGTGGAATTTTTGAACTGATGTATCCCTTAAAGTATCTGATGTAAAAGATGAACGTTTTTTTCCGGGGAGGGGGAGTAGGTAGGGAATGCACATATACACATACACAAAATTGTGTAATTTAGAAGTTAACACTAACACCTATGGATCCCAGGACACAAGACTCCACAATTTTTTTCATTTTTTAACATCTTATTTATTTTTGCAAGACAGAGAGAGAGATAGAGCATGAGCAGGGGAGGGGCAGAGAGAGGAGACACAGAATCTGAAGCAGGCTCCAGGCTCTGAGCTGTCAGCACAGAGCCTGACACGGGGCTTGAACCCACGAACTGAGAGATCATGACCTGAGTCAAAGTTGGACGCTTAACTAACTGAGGCACCCAGGTGCCCCAAGCCAGGATCCCCAAGCCTCCACATTTTAACAGATAAAAGTAGACACTAAGCCAAAGTGAAGTTGGATTAATTCTCAGCTCTGCCACTATGGCTAAGCGACCTTGAAAATATGACTTAATCTCTCTGAACCTCAATCTTCTTATCTTGAAAAGGGACTTGCTGATCCCTCTGGTAATAGCATAAAGGAAAAATTCAACAAACATTAAAAATTATTTAATTATTATTCCTATAATAGAAGTCCCTAATTTCTATATAATTAATTATCACATATAATTCCTATATGACTGCCAAAATAGAATTAGGAGTTCCACAGTTGAATGAAAAGATAGTTTGCCAGATCATATCACAGTAGCTGACACATCCTACTTCAACAATCTGGGGACAAACTGGGATTTCTAGATATTCAAGTGCAAAGGCTCTCATAGAATGGAATGCTTTTTCATGCCCCTACACAGGTATCTAATGTCAGGGACACTACAGAACATGTTAGTGCTGATGTTAGGCATTGGTGTTAGTCCCAGGCCTTGCTTGTTTGCAGTGGGAAACTGTACAGTTCACTCAGTCAGGGAAGGAACTCCAGTTCTGGTGCTTTGTGTCTATTACAGTCAGATGGAGAAGTTGATGGTCTGACTGTTTAACTGGGTTCTGGAGGGACATGCCAGCATTGAGAGTCCGGAAGTACTGTCAAAGGGTGCAAAGAACAGTGTAGGTTGAGAACATTTGTCGAGTCAGCACTATTTTGAATGTCATAAGAGTATATGATTATATGGAATTGCAATTTTTGTGTCCCTGGTAGCTTCAAGATATGAGGTGCGCTAGCAAAGGACAATGTGCTAAGCCGGACTTCTTTGAAGGGGAGAGAGGAAGGGGAAATCCTATCCCTTTGGAATAATTCAGAGATCAAAAAGCTGTCAACCTTCCCTAACATTTTAAGCCATGGAAGATAATGTCATTTAGCCATTAGAAAGATAATGCCTTTCTAACAAGGCAAAGACTTAGAAAAACCCACTAAACATCAGTTTATCAACACCTTTGCAGCTTTTGGCTCGCTTTGCATAACTATGTAAGGAGAAAATGAAAATCAGTGGCTAAATCAAGCTCAGCATAAGCCTGAACATTGTTTCCTGCTTGTCATCTCATGAGGGACTGGGCTTTACTTGCTGTTGCAATCTCGTCCTACCTCCTTGATGGTTTGCAAAGATGAGCTAAGAACGATTGAATTTAATCTGCAATGGCTTCAATCGTGAGGGTCATTGAATGGCTATGTGTTTAACATAAAGAACATGAGTAATAAGCATATTTCCATTCATTTCCTATTCCACCATACTATTGGTCTTCCAAAAAAAAAAAGAAAAGCATGTTTGAGATTTAAACGACAAGTAACAAATTGATGACATACACTCCTGACTAATTAGACGAAGCCCTCCCTCCATGAGGCTCTTGACCTTTAATAGCCATAATAATATGAGCATTAGATCAATAGCCTGCTGTTAGGCATTTGAAGTGTCCCCTTCGCTGTCACTGAATGTGGCAATTAGGATGGGACTTAAGGACAAAAATGTTTAGCTGGTGCTGTTTCATGGACAGAAAACTTTCAAATCTATTCATCATCACTTCTATCTTTCCTGAGAATGGCTTTACTTAGCTATCAATTCTCTCTTTTTTTTTTTTTTTTTTTAATTTTTTTTTTCAACGTTTATTTATTTTTGGGACAGAGAGAGACAGAGCATGAACGGGGGAGGCGCAGAGAGAGAGAGGGAGACACAGAATCGGAAACAGGCTCCAGGCTCCGAGCCATCGGCCCAGAGCCTGACGCGGGGCTCGAACTCACGGACCGCGAGATCGTGACCTGGCTGAAGTCGGACGCTTAACCGACTGCGCCACCCAGGCGCCCCAATTCTCTCTTTTCAAAACTTAGTACCTTCTAGTTTGCTTTATTCAGTTAGTCCAGCGTGGCAATAATCGCATACACCATGTTCTTTTGAAGATACGGTTCAAAGATTTGTTATACAGGTTTGCTTTCCCTCCCTCAAGCTTCTCTCAATGCAATGGGTAGCCACTTTGAGGTTCTTACGTTCAGATGGGAAAGCTATGCTGTGAATCTGATCCTGTCCCTAAAACAAAGCCTTTTAGTTGGATTTTTAAAAAATAATTTGAAGCCTCAGAACAATTGGTTTCTCCATTATTTCAGTCTCCTGAACGTACAGAATGTCTATGACCTTTCACTTCCTTTTTAAAAATGTTTATTTATTTATTTATTTTTGAAAGAAAGAGAGAGAGAGAAAGCAACAAGCAAGTGAGCAGGGGAGGGGCGGGGGGGGGGTGGTGTGCAGAGGATCTGAAGCAGGCTTTTTGTGCTGACAGCAGCGAGCGTGATGCAGGGCTCAAACTCCCAAACCTTGAGATCATGACCTGAGCCAAAATAGGCTCAGTTAATAGACTAAACCACCCAGGTGCCCTGTGACCTTCCGCTTCTGCATGACCCCTGCATGACCCCACGTATCTCTTTTATATACTACTTTGCTAAGTACTTGCAAGAGCAACACATCCACATTGTTTCCTTTTTGACTTCTTCTGCAGTGAGTGCTGTTGTATAAGGAGGAAGGGGATCTGCCTTCCAGTCTATTACAAGCAGAGGTTTTACCAAATGTGTCACTACTGTGTCACATGAATCATTATCTTTTCAGTCTCCAATGCTAGTTAATTTTTCACCAGTCCCATGTTTTAGATTTTAGATTTTATTATGGCCCTCCACTTCCAGTATCAATTTTTGTTCTTTTCAGGTGAGATTAGGCTATGCAGAGAGGAAAACTCGGGAAGATTCTGCGGCTAAACACATTAAAATTGCATTATGTGTCTTGCTCCATGATACTCCGTGTCCAAACAGGTTGGTACAGGGCTCTGCTATACAAAGTCACTTGGTTATTCAGGGAAAACCAAGCTCTGCCAGGTCACAAGTGGGGCGCCATCTGAAACATTGGCTTCTTTGGGATTCTCAGCAGAACACAGAGTGTAGGGAATTGACTTTGCTTTTCTGTGCATCAGCCCATAATATGATATATGTCTCTTCTGTTCTTGATCCATTGGTCAGGACTAGTCGTTTGGCCCGGTGTAACTGAAGGAGGGCTGGGCTACATACAGGGCTATTCATTGAGTAGCAGATACCTACCAGACTATAACTAAAACATACTGACCAATGCCTTTGCAACTTTTTCATATGTTTCCTTTGACCTCCCTAGTTTTAATCAGGTGATTATAGCTCCTTCAGTATTTCATTACAATTCTCTCTGAATTTTCAAACTTCCTTATAAGCCTCTTATATCCAATAGGGATTAACTTTCTCTCATTGATTAAGGTCAAAACCTCATCACTCTGACCATTTTAAAAATGTTTTCATATCTATGGTTATGTGAAAATAACTGATAAAAGACAAAATGTTAGATATATGCAGGTAAAAAAAAATGGAACAATAGTTTCTAAGCCCTTGAAGCTCAGAAATGACAACGGCTGGAATATAGCATACTCTTTGAAATATGAACAAAAGGAAATGCATATTGAGAATGGTGGCTGATGTTCATGTTAATAATAGATTACAATGTCTTTTTAAAAGTTTTAAACTTTTGCCTGTCAACTAAAAACACTGAAGTAAAATATTAAAGATATAGCCACCTCTACAATCCATACATAATTAATATTTATGACACATATTATGGTCATGAACATGCTATGGATGAATACAGATTGGATTTACAGACTGGTATGTAAAATCTGGGAAACAAGTCTTACCATAAAGAGAAGGATATTCACGATAATATTGCCCAGAGCTGGAAGACGACTAAATTTGTTGCCCCAGTTCAGTATCTCAGAGATTGACACGGAAAGAGCACAATAAAAGTTTTAATATTCAGCAGCTTTGAAGAATGAAGTGCTGTGAATGAGCAAGTATTCCGATTAATACATCTACCATCGGTATTATGTGTGAAATATGATTTTTAAAGAATTGGGATAGGATAGAATATAATTTTTGACTAGATAATAGAAATAATTTAATGTTGCTTTGATGATTCAGAAGACACTTAGGGATCGCACAGAATCCACACATAGTCATCACCATTCAGAAGAGACAGGTAAATGCTGAGTAACAGATAACTCCAGTTAATAAAAGATATTGTTTTGGGGGCACCTGGGTGGCTCAGTCGATTGAGCTTCTGGCACTTGATTTAGGCTCAGATCATGATCCCATATCAGGCTCTGCATTGAGCATGGAGCCTGCTTGGGAATCTCTCTTTCTCTTCCTCTGCCCCACTTCCCCACTCACATTCTCTCCCTCTGTCTCTGAAATAAAAGTTTAAAAATAAATAAAAATGAAACATAATGTTTTTGGAATAATGCAGGCCATGGTGCTCATTCTGATCCTGTCCCACTCCCCATTTGAAGAAATGAAACGGATTTGTACTCTTAACATGCCCCATGCTTCCTTTTATTCACAGCTTTCTCAAGTACTTCTTTCCACCGGATCTCTGCCTTTTCTTCCCCCACCTTCACCTCATGAAGTTCTGTGCATCGTTCAAGGTCAATTTCTAGCATCAGGCCCTTCAAGATCTTGCTCACATGGGATTGGTGAGTGTCTGTGGTGTTGCAGGTACCATGTCAAAGTGTGAAATAGCAAGATGTCTAAGACAAGGTACTGTCCTTCAGGAAACACACAATGTAATGGAAGGAACTCCCTCAGAGATCGTTTGAGTATAAGGAGCGAGTCCAGCAGTGGAAGTGTTACAAACACATTCTTCGTTCCTTATTTGAACTGCCAAAGCAGGTGGCTGATGTCCCTCTTTTGACAATAATCTTATTCAGTAATAAAGTACAGTGCAAAAAGAAGCTTTATTAAACTGAATTTTTAATCCAAGATCTTTCACTTACTTGTGGTGACATCAAGCCAAATACTTAAATAGTTCACTTAGTATTTATTTATCTATTTACTTATTTAAATGTTGGTTTTGTTTTAAGTCTTTTTTTTTTTCTTTTGATAAAGCTCAAGCAGGGAAGGGGTAAAGAGAGAGAGAGAGAGAGAGACAGAGAATCCCAAGCAGACTCCATGCTGCCAGTGCAGAGCCCGACACAGGGCTTGAACCCACAAACCGTGGGATCACGACCTGGGCTGAAACCAAGAGTCGGATGCATAACTGACTAAGCCACCCAGGTGCCCCAGTATTTATTTTTTTAATATCTAATTGTGGTAAAATACACATAACATAAAATTTACCATCTTAAAAATGTTTGAGTGTACAGGTCAATAATGTTAAATACATCCACATTATTGTTCATGTAATCCTTAGATCTCTTTTCATCTTGTAATCTCGGTATTTTTTTAAAATTTTTTAATGTTTATTTATTTTTGAGAGAGGCAGACAGACAGAGCATGCGTGTGGGAGAGAGAGAGAGGGAGACACAAAATCCAAAGTAGGCTCCAGGCTCTGAGCTGTCAGCACAGAGCCTGATGTGGGGCTCAAAGTCACAGACCTTGAGATCATGACCTGAGCCAAAGTCAAATGCTTAACTGACTGAGCCACCCCTAACCTCAGTATTTTTTTGATGAAAGGAATAAAGACAGTTACAGGCTTGTTCAGGAATTAATAAGATAATATATCTAAAACCTACTTCGGAACCTAGGACGTAGATAATGTTCAAATGACAGCTTTTTCTTTTCTTTTTTTTTCTGTACCTCTTCTGTAATGAGACAGCATAGTATCTATGTGGAATATCTCAGATATAGATCACATCTAAGGCTTATATAGCATATTGATGTATTATAACAGGTACTTTGTAGATAATCGAAGAGAATGAGTGAGCAGACAAATGTGTAAGAAGAAGGGATGGCTAACAAAAGACAGGCATTTGAAGGATACTCAAATCAGAAATCCCAAACTAGAATTGTTGCCAAAACAGACCAACGGGAAATACATTAAGGGAGGCGGGGGGAAGGCATATTGCATGGATTTTGAAACTGAAGCATGATGAATCAAAAGAAACTGTAGGGCCAGGCCTTAGTTTACTGTAACACTTCCCTCAAAACACACACAAACGTCATTAAGTCACAGGCTGCCAAGAAGTCCAACAACATCATGCAGTGATACTGATATTCAGATGCAGCTCTGCCTATTCCTAAAACCATCTCATCTCATCCCATTGCCTCTGAAACATTAAATTATATATTATCTTTAAAAAAAAAAAGATCACAACCCTGGCTTTTATTTTTTTAGACATTACTGTTAAAGGCATCTGATAGGAATGCTAATAATCACCACCATTTCCCTCTCTACAGAATATTATTAAATATAAAAGAAACAGCAAACACAAGTAATTAATTCTTCCTCTTTCTTTCTTAGTAATACCATTGAAATTAAAGCAGAGAGATGCATTTAGGAAATCTCCTGACTTAAAATGCTTCACAGAACTCCAAAGAAGTCTTACACGTGGGGACTATTCAAGTTCTGTCCAAATTATTTAATTGTATCTCTGGGCCTTGGCGTGTTAAGAAATGTAACAAGGAGGTGGAAATGTATCATAAAATCTGTATTTTAAAGAAATCTCTAGCTCAGAGTAAATGAAGGGGACTGGGAATCAATTACACTTGGGTATGTAATTTGAATAAATGAAAATGCCAGGATGATTGAAGCTTGTATATTCAGGATGGTAGAATGAGTCTGATAGTTGATGACTGCATTTTAATAATATGAATACAGGAAGAGAACAGAAGAGAGAAAGAGAGAAAAGGAAAGGCTAAAATTACTAATGCTGTAAATATTTTGAAATGAAGTGGTGTGCAATTGCACAAAAAGATGTTATGAATGAAAAATCTTGGATTGCCTTGGATGGAAAATGGAAAGTCCACTTGAATTTACTTGGCTAACATGGAAGCATCTAGAAATGAAAATGGTGACATATTTTAAGTCACTTTTTAAAGGAGACTTTTTTATACATTAGCATCATGAATAATAGCTTAATCAAAGGTGGACAATAATGCATTATCAAACTAATGGGTCAGTCCATGCAAAATTGAAAAGTAATTATTCCCTATGAATTTATTTTTTATTTGCATCTCCCAAAACTTGTAAGACATCATTGACAACATTAGGAATGTGTGTGTGTGTAAATATGTGTGTGTATAACCCCCCCAAATATGTCCATGTACTCACATGCACATACATATGCACAAGTAGTTCTCCTTATATGTTTACTTATTAACATTTATACATAAATGTTCTTATTAATAAAAGAAACTGTCGGGGCGCCTGGGTGGCGCAGTCGGTTAAGCGTCCGACTTCAGCCAGGTCACGATCTCGCGGTCCGTGAGTTTGAGCCCCGCGTCAGGCTCTGGGCTGATGGCTCAGAGCCTGGAGCTTGTTTCTGATTCTGTGTCTCCCTCTCTCTCTGCCCCTCGCCCGTTCATGCTCTGTCTCTCTCTGTCCCAAAAATAAATAAACGTTGAAAAAAAAATTTTTTTTTAAATAAAAAAAATAAATAAATAAAAGAAACTTTCTTACATTCTTCTTTTGAGAATTAAATGACATCATACATGTAAAATGCTGAGCAGAACACATGTGACTTGGCAAGACGTCCTTGTGAAGAAAGATAAAGAGGGGATTTGAACATCATGCAGGAGAACATTTCTGAATTACATCAAATGTGGCAATATTACTGTATTTTGAAACTGCTTAAAAGCATAGAGTTGAACAAAAATCAAAATGACTCCATAAAATCTTCAATGAGGTTGGATTTTAAACTAAGTGATCTTTTCCCTCTCTTCTGCAAACCTCCCTCACTCCTTTCTTGGCTTTTAGTTTCTGGAACCAGCACCACCCTGAAAACAACTAAGGAGGTTGGCAGCATAAACATAATTCTGGTAGAACCCCACTTGATCCTGGCTTTCCCTATAAAACCCCCTAACCCCTTCCTCTGGACAGGCTTGCAGTTTTTGAAGGCCATAGCCTGTGGCAGCCTCCTTTGTCTTGCAAAGCAATAAAGCTATTGTTTCTCTCTATTCCTAACTCTGTCTTCCTGTAATGTTTTGGTTGCGAAGCAAAGAGATCGGTTTTGGACATTTGAGTGAAATTTATCTCTGGAATTCCTGAAGACTAAGGTCAGAAGAAAATGATCAGGAATCAACTTGTGTCATGGGCTAATAAAAAGAAACATAACAAACATTTCTTATTGTAAACTACCTAAAAGTACTTTGTTATTTTGGAATGGGGTTTGAATAAGATAATATGATCCATAGTACACTGATGAAAATACACTTGAAACACATATAATGAGACATAAAGCTTAAAGAGAGAAAAAAAACCAAACAAATAGCAAAACAGTTATTGGATCATTTCACCCAGATCTGGGGTGGGTTGAGGAGGTGCAAATAATATGGTATTGCACCTAAACCTTAGAGTAACCGAACTGTTTGGGAGAATAATGGACATAGTGAAAGTAGGTTTTTTAACCCTATATTTAAAATTTATTATTTTAATTAAAAACTCCATAGAAGTAGGCAAAATAAGTTACAATAATGGCTCATTCTGGCTCACACATATATATCCTGGCTCACAGCTCTAAACCCTTGGGATTTCCTAAGTGTTGAGATCTATAATAGTGTCTTTGGTTGTGTTAATGGAATGACTTCTGGACCCCACCTAAGTGTGGGGGCTGGCTGCCAGTGGAGCCAACTGTGTTATTAGAGTTTGAACCTTCAGTCCCACCCCCAACCTCTGTGGAGGGTAAAGAGGCTGAAGATTGCATTTAATTGCCAATGGTCAGTGGTTCAATCAACCATGCCTATATAATGAAGCTTCCATAAAAACCCAAAATGATGGGACTTAGAGAGTTTCTGGGTTGATGAACACATGAGGATTTGGGGAGAATGGGCACACTTGGAGAGAACATGGAAGCTTGACATTTTTATACCCCACACCTTGCCCATCTGGCTGTTCTTGAGTTATAGCCTTTTATAATAAACCAGTAATCTAGTGAGTAAATGAGTTTTCTGGGTTCTGTGAGCTCCTCTGGCAAATTAATCAAACTCAAGGAGAAGGTCATGGGAACCTCTGATTTATAGCCAGTCAGTCTGAAGCATAGACAGGTGACAACTTGGGCTTGATGCTGGCATCTGAAGTGGGATGGAGGCAGTCTTCTAGGACTGAGCCCTTAACTTGTGGGATGTGAGGCTATCCGTGGGTAGACAGCATCATAATTGAGTTGAACTGTAGGACACTCAGCTTGGTGCTGTGAGCGGAAAACCTTCCTCCCAAACACATATTGGAAATTGAGTTCTAGCATTCCCTAAAAGAAGCACAGGGCTAAAGTTTGCAGGGCACACAGAGTATAGTTGCAGCAGAGCAAAGCAGGGAGATTCTGCCATGAAAAATTCAGATATTTTTCTGCCAAGAGACCAGTGTTTGGGCAATATGCTGTAATTTATAATTACAGGTGATATTTCACTAGGGATCAATATGAGGGGTCCTAGAATAAGCAATCTATCCGTTCCTTTTCATTGGCTGTGTGTTTATGAAGATGCACAGATAGAATGATAATAGGAATCTACGATTAAGCCTTGACTTATACTCTGTGGATGTAATGTTCATTATGTATTTGTTCTGTTAATTAAACTGCCACCTTTACACTTAAACTGCCCATAAAATGGGGAGAAGAAGGGCAGGGAAGGATAAGGCAGTTTTGCTATGGTAGATATCTTTGTGAGTATTAGAGATATTCTAATATATAGTATCATGGCAGGAATACTTAAAATGAAGATTACATGCAAAGATATTTTTGTACTGCTTCTACCACTTAATTGCTAGAATTTCCTTCATAATGCCCATTGCATTCATAATTATTTATCCAATCAATATTTATTGAGTACCAACTCGACATCCACCCCTGTTGGGGAATTTAGGGATATAACTGTGAGGAAAATAGAAAAAAAAAACCCACCTCGTGAGTCTTTCATTCTAAAATGAGAGACAGATAGTATAGAAGACAAACGCACAAAATACATTGAATGTTAAATGTGGGTAAATACAGGGAAGGTGGGGGACAAGAAGTAACGGAGTATTTAGAAAAGGTTTACTGAAAAGAAAAAAAAAAGTCACTTGGGTTAAAACCTGAAAGAAGGGAGAGAATAAGCCATGTGGATAGTCAGGAGATAAACATTCTGAGAGGAAATGGAAGATCAAATCTGCCTACATTGTTATAGAAAAACATTCCATGACAGGTGGGAATGATGTGGTATGTTTTGCTCTCCCCTCTGTCTCCAAAGCTCATCATCGTGTCTGAAGATATTAGGTGTTTTAAATGTATTTGTTGTAATAAAAATGGATTGATATTGAAGAAGACTTCCATGTTGTCAACTCCTATTTTTATCTCAATCTAAACGTTACACACTTAGGGAACCTTTACCAACCTTCCTTATTGTGTTGGGTTTTTGGTCATATGAGCTCATAGCAGTGCATGCTCCTTCCTTGGGAGCATGTATGACAATTACAATTAATTTGATCTGATGAGTGTTTATCAAACTTTACCAGAGACCTGGTTTTACACATCATGATATCTCCAGTGACTAATGTTTGACATATGGCAGGTGCCCAATGAATGTTTGGTGAATGGATGCATGATAGCAACGTTCTCATGTTTTCCTAAATATTTACATCTTCTGCTCTGAATTATTTATTAGTCAATGAACTTGCATCCAAATTTACACAGAAAATAGAAGTCATCTGATTGGAACTTTTCATCTGAATAGTATCTACATCTGGATCCATCCTCATATTTTCATTTCATAAAAGTAAGCTTCCATCCATTTTTTTTCTTCTTTTTTTACAGTGATGATGGTCATGTTGATAAATACAGTGTATTTGGCACTTGGAGTGTTTAAGATTATCCTCACTTTTTTTTAGGAAACTTACATGATCTCTCATATAATTATACACACTCCACACAATTAGCTTTTGAATGTTCTCATTTACCTCTCATAAAAAATAAAATAAAATCCTCATTTACATCCATACTCCCTTCAGATATTGCTTCAATTATTTTCATCCACAGCAAAACACCTCAAAAGAGGTTAAGGGGTTTAAGGAGAAATCTTTTACTTCTCTAATCTCAGTCCTCTCCAACATGGTTATCACCAGAACAACTCAGATTGAGTCACCAATGACTTTTATGGCATTGAAATAAATGGATATTTTTCCTATATGCATCTTACTTGTTTTTTGATACTATGGTTTCTTACCAAGAATGATGAAACTTCCTCTTCCCTGCCTTCTGTAACATAAAACTCTTAGTTTTTCTCCTATCCCTCAAGACCCTTCTTCTCTGACTACTTTGCACCTATCAACCTGACAATTAAATGTTGGAATGCTTCAGGCAGGATGCCAGTCTATGAAAATTTGTTCTTCTCTAAGTGCTCCTCAAAATAAATTTTACCCATGTCCACTTTAAGGTCATATTTGTATATGAATGGATAACACAATTCTATTCTTTATCCATTCTTCTTCTTCTTCTTCTTTTCATCTTTAGTTGTTTTTGAAAGAGAGAGAGAGAGAGAGAGCACTTGTGTGTGCACAAGTGAGGGAGGGGCAAAGAGAGGGAGACAGAGGATCTGAAGCAAGCTCTGCCCTGACAGCAGCTTCAGTGCAGCCAGCCTGATGTGGGGCTCGAACTTACAGAACTCATGAACCATAGTCATGACCTGAGCCAAAGTCAGACACTCAAACCACTGAACCACCCAGTCTTTTCTTTTGAGATCTAGACTCTTATTTCAAAGTTTCTATTTAACATCCCCACAAAGATGGCTTGATGGCACCTTAAACTTAACATGCCCAAAAGCAAACTCATATTTTTATAACTGGAACTTGGCCTATTCTCAATATTTCCTGTCTCACTGAATAGTAGCATTATCCATCTAGTATTGGACATGGAAGCCTAGGCATAATTAGTAAGATCTTCATTTTCCTTACCACATCTTCTAATATTACTTCAAAGCTCACCTTGAATTTATCTATTTCTCTGTATCTATACCAAGGTAATTAACGATATCTCTTGAATGAAAGGATGAAATATCCTATAAACCATTTTTTCTACTTTCTTCAAATATATATTATAAATCACAGAAAAAGTGATATTTTTATTGAAAATTTTATCATCATTCCCCGTTTAACACACATCAGTGATTTCCCATTCATTGCTCTGAGCATAAAGACAAAGTTCCTTAATATGCTTAACAAGCTTTGCAGAGTGTGGGTCCTACCTTATATTATTGCACCATTCCATAATCCACATTCTCACTGAATTCCACCTTTCACCATGTTAGCCTTCTTTCATGTATTTTGACCTTTACTCTGTCTATGAACCTTTGTGCATACACTTCTAAGTGCTTGAAACCTTTTACTTTCTTCACTGTGGTAGATGCTTACGTGGTGGTCACACATAAACCAGGCAGCTGGAATTGATATCCTTTTGCAGCTCTTCCCACACTGACTCTGGATTAGCCAAGTAACTTGCTTTGACCAAATAGACATTAGCAAGCTAAGGCCTAATAAGTTCTTGTACATTAGTGTTGGTCCTCTTAGGACATTCTCTGGGGAGGATAGCCATCATGGTGTAAACAAGCTTGGACTAGGCTATTGAATTGTAAGACACCAATTAGAGAATGAGAAAGAGGTTACATGAAAGGGTATTGATGCAATTGACTTGTGAGTGAAGGTTTCTTAGACCATTCATTTCAATGTAGGTGCCAACCAAATGTAGCTATTTATTGGAGACATTAATTGGTTGTCTCCAATAAATATCATGTAGAACAAACAAACTCTACAGTCATGATTCTTAATGAAAAGAATCACACAAAAAACAACTATTTTGTGAGCCACTAAAATTTATTTTGACTGGGGACCAAGGGGAAATATATGGCTGTTACAAAAACAGTAATAACTGATATTTACCTAGTTAACTCATACTTGTTTTTCATGGCTAACCTTAATCAACAAAGCCTTCCCTGCATTATTAGACAGTTAAATAATAATAATGATCAGTGCTAACTCAGTATTTACTATATACATGGCACTATTCCAAGTACTCTCCATGTAGTAACTCATTTAATCTTTGAAATAGTGGGTGGTACTAACATCAAAATAGTAATAGGTAGCAACATCAGCTCCTATTTTACACACATGATAAAGTGAAAAACAAAACCAAACATTAGCTCCCTATTAACTCCTGCTTATAACCCTCACTGTTACAGGAAATTCCTTACTATCACAGCACTTATAACAGTTCTAGTTATATATGTAATTACATGATTATTCAGTTAATTTACTAATGTACCAAAGAGGACGGGAGCCATGACTGTCTTTCCTCTCTCCATTTTATCATCATGACCAATATGTGTGGGGTTTATAGAATATTATTTTAGTTGAGTGATTCAATGTTTACACTGAGATTTGGGTGATTAACTCTCAGGCATGGTATCCCAGATATTTCCTGACATCTACTTGATCCCTAACATGTCATAAAGTATGATTTTATGTGACAATGTGTGTTGTCATTATGGCAATATGGAAGAATTTTTTTTTAATCCTGAAATATGTTCTGTTGCAAAATACCTAGAATTGGTACTTGAAACATAACAAATATCTTTTTACTTGCATGCTTAGGTTTACAAAAAAAAAAAAAAAAAAAAAAAAGGAATACAGAATAAAGAAAGAAGAAATAAAAACATATCCAGAGATAAGCTGATGGAGATGCTGTAACTTCCCTGGGAGCATTTCACCATATTTTTTTCTTTCTTTTTTCTTTCAACAGCTTTGCTGAGGTATACTTGATATACAAAGAATTACACATATTTAATGTGTACACTTTGATGAGTTGGGACATATGCCAACACCACAATCAAGACAATAATCACATTCCACCCCATCAACAGATGAATGAATGGCTAAAGAATGGGTAAAGACAAGGTGGTATACAATGGGATATTCTTTAGCATCTCACCATCTTGACAAACAAAATGCTGATTATAGTGGTTACGAGGGTGTCAAGAGATAAAATCCATGGAACTGCACAAGATGTGGAGTGGAACCAATAACCCTGTATGAAGATAGCACTCAGGAACTTTGGTGAAGGTGTAATGTTAGAAATATCTACCTAATAGTAGAAAGACACAGGAAATTTGACTATCTCAGCATGACTGTCAATCAGACTGTCAGAAAATACTATCTCCCCGGGAAATCTAAAGTCACTTGTCTCCTCATCCCTGGACTCTGTGTTTTAATTTACTCTCTGGAAGATACGGGTAACTTCACACTAGTAAATGGCCATATGGTAGTAGCAGCACTGCAGTAACAGACACAACTATCCTCTAGAACATATCACCAGTGAAGAGTGAAGAACATTCCCAGATGAAGTGCCTCCAAATGTGAGCTCACGATAAAACATTTGAAAAATACATCGTGCTTATCAGAAACAGTAAATAACAGAATTAGGTAGAGTAATACAAAATATTTTTTTAAATAACGAAAGACATAAAAAAGATACAGAAACTTAACAAATGCCAAATGGTATGTAAAATGAGAACAGATTAGAACAACAAACAGAAAAAATAGAAATTCTACAAATGCAAGTTATACTCACTGGAATCAGGAAGCACAATATATGACTGAAAGAGCAGGTCGGATCTAGCTGCAAGGATTGCTGAACTGTAAGATGGGTATTAAAAAATTACCAAGGATACAGCTCTCAGGGAATCAGAAAGAGATAATATGAGAGAACAATTAAAAAGAGATACATCATAAATTATAACTCCATTAATAATTCTAGGGGATAATAGGAAAAATCGGAAAGATGCAATATTTTGGAGGTTATTTCTGAGAATTTTCCATCATTAAAAAAATTAAATGAATCCTCTGATTTAGGAAATACAGACAACTTAAGCAGGATAAATAAATCCACATGTAGGCATATCATAGTTAAGAATAATGGCAAAGACAAATATAAGATCCCAGAGCCTTGGGGGAAAAAAGATAGACTACTTGCCAAGAAGACCATGTGATTGTTCAGTAATTTTTCAGGAAGCTAGAAGAGGGCGTAATGCTACCTCTAAATATACTAAGAGAAAATAACTTTTAGACCACAATGGTGAAAACAGTCGATCCATCATACGAAAAGATTTTGAAATAAAGATATTTTGAAACAAAAATAAGCTCCAAATTTTACCACTCACAGTCTTTCAAACAAATTTAAAAGAGATTCTTTGAGGAAGCAAACAAACAAGGAACCATAGGAAGAACTGAACCATGAGGAGGAATGGTGGGCAGAGACACTATTTATTTATTTATAAATAAATCTAAACAAAAACTAATGATACAAATATTGTAATGATGTGTATGTTGTTGCCAGAGGAAAAACCAAGGTAGAGTGAAAACACCAGACAGAAGTCAGGCAAGACAGAATATGGATCAGAGATACAGTATTTCTAATTCCTTCAATTGAGAGAATGAATAAACTTTTAATTATGCTTACTAGATTTTTAAAGCTAACTTTGAAAGAAAAGAAATAAAGTGTATATTCTTTACTTCCCAAGGTAGAAAAAAGAGGAATTTTTTTAAAAACACTCAATTTTCTATTTTATTTACTGGTTTTTATTTTTGTTATTATTATTTTTTATTTGAGAGAGAGAGAGAGAGTACGAGCTGGGGAGAGCGGCAGAAGGAGAGAGAGAGAGAGAGAGAGAGAGGGAGAGAGAGAGACTCTTAAGCAGGCTCCACACTCAGCATGAAGCCTGATGTGGGGCTCGATACCATGACCCTGGAATCATGACCCGAGACAAAATGAAGAGTCAGATGCTCAACTGACTGAGGCACCCAGGCTCCCCAAAACACTCAATTAGAGAGAGCACCTGTTGGGATGAGCACTAGGTGCTGTATGGAAACCAATTTGACAATAAATTTCATATTATAAATAAATAAATAAATAAATAAATAAATAAATAAATAATAAAAACAGAAAAAAAGGTAAAGTAAAAAAATCCATAGAGAAAAATCAGGGTTAATGAATCACAGAACAAGAAAACAGTCCTAATGTATTAGTAAGTGATAACTTTAAACAGATTCATCTCTTTGGATAAGAGTGAACATATTGATTAAAAACATATCCAACACTATACACTTTGTAAGACATATCCTAAAACACACAGACATAGAAAATATTCTTAAAATAGACCCCCCCTCCCCCAAAGTGTAAGCAGACATCAACTACTCAAAAGAGTAACATTCAATGTTTTGAAGTAACCCTACCAGCAGGTAAAAATTACTTCATATCCACTGTGACCTTATTAGTCCTTGCACTATGCAGTGCATTTGAAGCCTTGTCTTTAAAAGTGCGTATTTTATTCCTGTGTTTATTTGTTTCTTCATACAAAATACTGCATTTCCTCAAACTCTTCCCTGCTTTATTTTTTTTCCCACCTGAGATACTGTTTTATTTACTTGTTTACTATCTATCTCACTCTGGTAGAATGGAAGCTCTAAGAGGTCAGAAGTTTCTGTCTGGTTAATTTATTGCTATATCTCTGGCTCCCAGAAGGGTGTCTGGCAGAAATTAGGTATTCAACAAGTTTACATTAATATGATTATTGGCTAATCTGCAAAGCTGGTCACCTGTAATAAATCATTTCTAGATGATAAAAACACTATTATGCAAATTTATGTATACTCGATCTTTGGAGCACAACTAATTTCTGAGTGAGCCACTGCCTGCATTGCAGCCTTTAGACATTCATAAAGGAATGATGGAAGCAAATGAGAGCAATCTGCCTGAGTTTGTATATTCCCCCGTTATTCTGTGTTAATTATTTGCAGAGATGCAGCTCTGAACTCTTAGCTGCTAGGACATTTCTAAAGAGAAAGGACATCTTGATAATATAAAAAGAGGAAGCCAGTTGTTGCTTTAGGTATGAGGAATACAGTATATGTTACCACAGTTACTGTAATTCAATTCCTTTAGGTCTTAATAAGCATTACTTTTCAAGAGTGTTGAAATTTGCAAATATTACTCTGACACTTAAAAATCTGGAACATCTAAAATATTTTAGGCAACTCTAATAAAACTGGAATCCAGACAATAAGTAGGACACTGATAAAATGTCTCCACAATTCTAGCTCTTCTTTAGATTTAATATACCTTGTTCAGTTCTGCACTGCTTCATATCTCATTGACACTCTTTGTATATTCAACCCCTGTGCTAGAGTATCTAATGGAGATTAAAATTCAAATGTAATATATTTTAGGAGATATTCCTAACCAAGATCCCACAGCTGCATAAATTAAAGCTCATAAACCATGCCATACATCTTTTATATATAAGCTATCTTTATCTCAATACAATTAAACCATTAACTCAATGAATAAATTGTGTTTGATTTTATCATTTGGACCTATAGACAATTATGTACATCTATAACTATTAATTTAGTTACATACTTTTCTTACCCATTTATTTGTTTATTATATTTTTTATTGCAAAATGGAGATTAAAAAGTGCATTCAGTGGCTCATTGGCCAACTGTCTCATTTTAACATGCTGTCAGGAAAATATTTAAAACAGTAATAGTGTGAAGTCTACATTTTCTGTTGGTCCTGACTAGTTTACTTTCCTTTTACTTTAAGAAATAACTATTTGAGGAATGCCAGGGTGGCTCAGTTAAGTGTTCAACTCTTGATTTTGGCTCAGGTCATGATCTCAAGGTTTTTGTGGGTTCGAGCTCCATGCTAACAGCATGAAGCCTGCTGGGGATTCTCTGTCTCCTCTCTCTGCCCCTTCCCTGCTCATGCTCTTTCCCTCTTTCTTTCTGTCTCCTCAAAATAAATAAATAAACTTAAAAAACAAAACAGAAATAGCCACTTGATTTTTTGTTGTGGACTCACCTACCTCTACTCTGGTTTCACAGTGCAGGATGGGTGAGTCTCACCCTCTGGCCACAAAGAAACTGAGCCAGTTGGAGAACTAACATCCTTGTTATGTGATTGATTCATAGGTGACCACTTGACTCCAGATGGGTCAATAAAAGCCATTCACCTACTTTTGCTAGAAATATTTGGAAGAGGAAGTTCTGTTTCTACTCAGATTATTAATATAATAAGAGGTCGTTCTGTTGTTGTCAATGGCAATGTTTGCAGAAATCTACCTGAGAATGATTGCAACACAAATGAAAACAGAATTAAGAGATGGAGAAATACTGGTAGCTTTCCTTTCTCTTTGATTCACCTACACCATCCCAATTTCTACTCCTCTAACATGAAAGACATGGTCCTTCTTCAGGGCCTCAGGGCCTTTGCACTTGCCAGTCCTCTGTCTATAATGCTATTCCACTAGATATCCGTATGGCTATTCTCTCACTCCAGTCAGGTCTTTATTATTATTATTATTATTATTATTATTTTAAATGTTTATTTATTTATTTTGAGAGAGAGGGAGAGTGTGTGCAGGAGGAGCGAGAGAGAGAATCCCAAGCAGGCTCTGAGCTGCCGTGGCAGAGCCTGACACAGGGCTTGATCTCATGCACTTCAGATCATGACCTGAGCTGAAATCAAGAGTTGGATGCTTAACTGACTGAGCCACCCAGGTGTCCTTGTCAGGTTTTTATTTATATATAAAGTTATCAGTAAAGCCTTCCTGAGTGACTGCAGCTGTCACATGTTCTCACTTTTCCTGCCCCTTTTTACGTAGCATTTATCCTTATATAACAATTCATGGGTGTTATTGTTATTATTGTGTTATTGGTTTGTTTTAATCATGTTAATGATCTGTTTCACTCAGTGGAATGAAAACTACTTGACAGCAAAACATATCTATCTTTAATGAACCAAATAAAACACTTAAGTTATGTTCAAAAGGAAATAGATTATACAATTTGCAAAAAAAAAAAAAGTGATTATGTTTTATTCATAAGGGATTTGCAAATTAGGGTCATTGATATAGACAACTCAGTGTAGACAGAAGCTTTTATATACTGTTGTACAAGGCATAGTGGGTAAGTATGGTGTCAGAAGGGAGCTGAGTTCTATTGGTAATATGCATACACACAAGCACGGAAGAAATTACGAGCAGTCTGTATAATTACATTAGTGTGCCACTCCTGTGTCACTTTTAGGGTGAGGGGATGGATTTTTTTGGTATTACCGCTGTAAGCTTATCTACTGAGGTCTTCTCTTGAGTAGCACGACTGAAATACATACCCTTTATATGATGATATTTAGATGATATGGTGATATTTAGAGTCTCAGAAAATTGCTGGAGGAGTTTTACAGCACTCTCTTGATTATAGTCTCAATGAAATTATACCAGACTATAGGCTAATTTAATTCTAAATTTACACAATAATGGTACTTAGCAGTTTTGAGTGAGTCAATGAATGATTGAATAAATCAATATATGAATATATAAATTTGTATACTCTCATGGTTTAATGTTACATTAATGAAAACAAAATAAAGCCAACACTAATGGCATGTCTGAGAGTAAGGGCTATTGATGTCTTGGTATATTTTCAGAGGCATCACTATTCTTCTCTGGTCATCTTTAAACTTATTTCTCTAACATTGGGGCGCCTGGGTGGCGCAGTCGGTTAAGCGTCCGACTTCAGCCAGGTCACGATCTCGCGGTCCGTGGGTTCGAGCCCCGCGTCGGGCTCTGGGCTGATGGCTCAGAGCCTGGAGCCTGTTTCCGATTCTGTGTCTCCCTCTCTCTCTGACCCTCCCCCATTCATGCTCTGTCTCTCTCTGTCCCAAAAATAAATAAAAAACGTTGAAAAAAAAATTTTAAACTTATTTCTTTAACATAGAAATTGCATTCATATTTTAACATAAAATGTTTTTCAATAAGTCGTAATCTTTCTATGATAAGAAACCAGGAGCAAGAATAGCATGTCTTTGTTTACTAACATATTGAATACCTGACAAAATGAAGGACTAATTTTCAGCTAGCCTCATGATATGCCATGCAATCCTTGAAATGCATATTTTTATTCTCTTGGAATTGTTTCCCTTGGTTCTAAAAACAGAATGTGATCAGTTTTACATACAACTTCTTCCAACTCTTAAATCCACATGGTTTTTCAAATACAATCTAAAATATAGGTAGTGGAATGCTTCTTTCAGGAAAAATATTTTCAGAGAAAGAATAAAGAACTTAAGTCTGTAATATAAAGGGAATGAATTGGCAATCATGCAAGGTTTTGTTTGTTTCAATTTGTTTTGTTTCCTTTTTAATAACCTATGTTGAACATTATCCCAACAGAATATTTCTATAATATTACTACTTTGAAAATTTCCAATGGAGTTGTTTACCTTTGAGAATGAATTCTAAATCAATTGACTAAGCATAGAATCAATGTACAAATACACACACACACATACATACAAACATAATCTAGCGCTGTGTTTCTTCAAATGAATGTACACATGAATCACTTGGGAATCTCATTAAATGCAGATTCTGGTTTGGTACGTCTGGGTCAGGACCTGGATTCTGCATCTCTAACAACTTCCCAAATGATCCATGTACCACACTACAAGCCCCAATATGTTTTCACCTCAAAGTTATTTATATGATTTCTCCATATATTGTTCTCTTCTTTTTAATATTATTAAGAAAAAGCTTAAGATGTCTTGTTTTCTAATCATTTTACTATTCTTCCATGATTGATATTTTTCTTATGAAGACAATAATAAGATTCTTTATCTTGAAACCCTAAACTTTCTTCCAGCCATGTCTGGATATACTTTTTTTTTTAATGTTTTATTTATTTTTGAGAGAGAAAGAGAGACAGAGCATGAGGAGGGTAAGGGCAGAGAGAGAGCGAGACACAGAATCCGAAGCAGTCTCCAGGCTCCGAGCTGTCAGCACAGAGCCCAGTGTGGTGCTTGAACCCACAAACTGTGAGATCGTGGCATGAGCCGAAGTCAGACACCTAACTGACTGAGTCACTCAGGCTCCCTTGGATATACTTTTAAATAACTCTACCTGTTGGTCAAATAGACTTCTATTTTCCTCAATACCTTTGATATATTTTTTCTCAATAGTTTGCAATCTCACTGGATTGCCAGGTGCTGTTTTCCATGTGGTTTGGTATTTCTTTGTTTATTATTAATTTTTTCCCTGAGTTCTAGGAGAATTATAGAAATATAACTGGTGAATCTTTCACCATTCTGAAATGTAATTTGTATTTTATCCCTGCTCTCTTAGTTTCTTCCTTGTAATTACCCTAGTAAGTGGACTTGTATTGGTTCATTTTCAATAGATTTTTTTTTCATAAATATATGATTAAGCTAAAAGGACACATTTATATTTATTATTCACTCACTGGATACCCCTACTCTTTTTTTTTTTTTAATTTTTTTTTTCAACGTTTATTTATTTTTGGGACAGAGAGAGACAGAGCATGAACGGGGGAGGGGCAGAGAGAGAGGGAGACACAGAATCGGAAACAGGCTCCAGGCTCTGAGCCATCAGCCCAGAGCCCGACGCGGGGCTCGAACTCACGGAGTGCGAGATCGTGACCTGGCTGAAGTCGACGCTTAACCGACTGCACCACCCAGGCGCCCCTGGATACCCCTAGGCTCTTTAACAGCTTAAGGGATAACTGATTCCACAGGCCAAATAACCATTGAAATCCTGGGTTTCCTTGCTAGGTAGCCTCATTTTTTACCCTTATAATACCTTTCCTAGTTGAAGCTACTGCCACCAAATCTTCTGTTTGTTATAATTCCTGACTCCTGAAGGAGACCTACTTTTGCAGCCTCCGATTAATAAAACTTTCAAATCAGGAGATAGTGCCAATCCCTGGATTCTTCATTTGCTTTGACTGCTACTTTGAAGAGTAGTTCCATAGTCGTGACTTTCACATTCATTTAGCAATCATAACATGAAATGAAACCATATAGTGAATAATTATGAGGGGCTCATGAAGTTTTACAGAAACTTACTCTATTCTTCCTATGTAGCTGGGGCTTTGAGCAGTTCAACATTTAAGTCTTCCCTATTGCTATCATTTGTTGTAAATATTTCTCAAAATTCTAATAAGTAGTCTGCACCCTCCCTGGTTTCCATTTGGACCAATAAAATAAATAAATACATAAATAAATAAATAATCAATCCCCCACTTTTATATTTTATATCATAATCTTGAGAACCTGGAAAGAAGGCTGAGAAGCTCACGTGCATTTGTCCATCTTAGTATGAAGTTCTGTACTGTTCCATGCAGGAATGTACTAGAGTACCAAACATCCTATGAAGATTTATCCAATTCTTAAGGACATGGGTCTAGCGGTTGGGGAGGAAGCCTGAGAACCACTGAACATACTTCCAATGTATGTACAAATGATAAATTGTAATTGTAAACATTGTACAAATAATAAGTAATTGTACAAATAATAAATTGTACAAATAATAAATAGTAATTAATACAGCAAAAAACAAGCTATTTGGAGTTGCTAGAATATCATCTCTTTGACTTGTGACCAAGCATGTATCTTATGACCAACCAATTTATTTTTTTCTTTTTTAATGTTTGTTTATCTTTGAGACAGAGACAGAGCATGAGTGGGGGAGAGGCAGAGAGCAAGGGACACACAGAATGTGAAGCAGGTTCCAGGTTCCAAGCTGTGAGCACAGAGCCTGATGCGGGGCTTGAACTCACAAACTGTGAGATTATGATGTGAGCCGAAGTCAGATGCTTAACCGACTGAGCCACCCAGGCGCCTCATGACTAATCAATTTTTGATCAATACATCAGTTTCTAACTTGTGAAGATAGGAGAAGAACTGAAACACATAGGTAGAATATGCAAATATGTTATTAAACCACATTTTTGAAATTGCTTGTTAAATTGTTAAAATAATCTCACAAGATGCTTGAGTGTACTAAATAAAATAAAGCCATTGCATAATTACTTTCTATTTCACTGGATATATTCAAAATAAAAACAAAAACCTGTAAATTTGAATAAAAACTTCTAAAGAATATAACGATGTATTTCTTTAATAGCAGGAGCATGAATCCTAAATATTCATTTGTTGGCAATGACATCTGTGGTATGATTTATTTGGTTTTCTTTTTGCATCCATATAATTTTTGCTTTAAGAAATATAAATATATGTTACGGGTAGGTGTTCAGATGTTTCTATAATTTTATGTTCTCAAAGATTTTATGTAGCTAAAGTACTATTTATGTTTAAAGAAAGAGAGGAGCTATATTCTTATATTTAAATTCTGTTCTCTCCAAATCTGTGCTTCTTTCTACTTTGTATAAAAAAAAAAAAAACTAGAAAAAAATCTTTAAGAACTATTCAAATTTTATTTCCTCTAAATCTACTTCTCAAATACTATTACATCTAAATGAATTATTACAGTTTCTTCCTGATTTAACTGTTCATTCCAAACAGGGATAAAGAGAAGAGAATTGTTATTTGTTGAGCTCCTAGGAAACTTGAATTTTCCAGAACTTGATATTTGCCTCTTAGAAAGCAGAAAAGATAACATGCTATAAGCATTTAGAAAAGATTTGACCACATTTGGTCAAAGGTCACAGAAAATTTACAGACAAAGGGTCATGAGTTTTAAAGGCAAGTACAGAGCTATTTTTATAACCTATCCAAATGTTAGCATATTTTATGTTCCTTCATATAAGGAAAATTCTAAACACATTAATTAAACCATAGTCATTTACACAATACCACATTAATTAGACTATAGTGGCACCTGTAGTAACTTGAGCACTAATATAAAGTGGGAGCATAATGGTCATAGCCATTGTTTCATTAAACCATATCAACCCATTATCTTCCAGAAGTCACACTGAATGTTTGATCATTAAATTTTAACTTAATAGTATTGCTAGAACAGAAGCAGAATAAATTAAAAATTGAAATATAGTTCCAAAACATTCTTATTTAGGAATCTCTATATAGGTAAAGATACATAATTCCGTATATGTATAAATGGAATTTCAGTCAGGGGTCCTCCAACCATGTCTATAAGCCAAATCTACCTTACTATTGGGTTTTTGTTGGTGTTACTATTTTTCTTAGTAAGATGAAATTCATGTAACATAAAATGTAACATTTTAAAGTGTACAATTTAATAACATTTAGTAATTTACAGTGTGTTGCCACCACCTCTGTCATGTTTAAACCATTTTCATTATCCCCCAAGAAAACTCTGCCCTTATTAAGCAATTGCCTTCTGACCCCACTGGTTTCCACTGAGAAATTCTGTTAATCTTATTGAAGATCCTTTGTAGGTGATGGATTGCTTCTTTCGTTATCCTTCAAAATTCTGTCTTTTGGCAATTTGATTATCTACTTCAGTGGGTATCATTGTGTTTATCTTTCTCGGTGTTTATTGAGATCCTTTGATTTGTAGATTTATGTCTTCTATCAAATTTGGGAAGTTTTCACCCATTATTTCCCAAAAATTATTTCTGCTGTTTTTTCTTCCTCAAGTCCTGGGACTTCGGCTATGTCTATGTTGGCATTTTTCATGGTGTCCTACATGTGTCCTAGTTCTGTTTATTTTTCTTCATTCTTTGATCCTTCTGCAACTCATATTGGATAACTTTGATTGACCTATCTTCAAGTTTGTTGATTTTTTTTCCCTTCTGCCTGCTCAAATCTGCTATTGAAATTCTGTAATGAATTTTTAATTTCAGGTATTGAATTCTTTGGCTCCAGAATTGCTACTTGCCCTCTTTGTAATTTCTGTTCTTTATTGATATTTTCTATTTGTGTGTGTGTATGTGTGTATATATATATATATATATATATATATATATACTTCTACTGGTTTTCTTTAGCTTTTTGTACATGATTTTCTTTAGTTCTTCGAGTATATTTGAGATCATGGGTTTAAAGCCTGTATCCAGTAAGTCCACTGTCTGTGTTTCCTTGGGGACAGTTTCTGTTAATTTTTCCTGTGATTGGCCATAGTTTCTTGTTCTTTTCATATTGTTGTTGCAAACTGGACATTTTTAATATTATAATGTGGTAATTCTGGAAATTAGATTCTTACCCCTCCCCAGGGTTTGCTTTTATTGCCTTCTGTGGGTTATAGTAGTTTCTTTGCTGAGTGAATTTTGCAAACTGTTTTCATAAAGTCTGTGTTCTGTGTCACATGTGCTCTATGAATTCTCTGATTTAGCTAGTGTTTTTACAGATATTTTCTCCTCAAGCAACTAAAGCCAAAAAAATGAAGAAAAATAAAGAAAAGAAAAAATTCTCTTGATCTTGGCATATTTGCTCTGTGTTGGAGCATTACTCCACTGCTTAGCCAGGCCGTTTACAAGGCCTGTTTTTACTTCCTGCTCCTCTGAGCCTAGGGATTAGCCTGAGGTGAAAGTTTAGGATTTTCTCATGTCTTTTCTGAGTGTGTGTCTTGCTTTGGGCTTGCATGTAGCTTTCCAAATTCCCTAAAATGTAGGTGCTTTTCAATTCCCTCCCTACTTTGCCTTCTTGGGCTTCTTTGGAATTTCTTTACTCTCTTCTCAGCTTTTCCTTTCAGGCTTCTGCATGTCTATTATTTGCCTCAACTGTAACCTGCAGGGGATGCTGGGTTTTTCACTTGTTTTGCTGTGTTTTCAAGGAATGTTCTCTATGTGGTTGTTTTTCTGCTCTGAGAATTTTGAATTAGGTAAAACAAGGGCAAATATCTTGTGTCATTCCTTCAGGTAGTCTCAGATGGGTCAAAACAGACAACCACAATTCCTTGAGAATAATGTCTGCTTTGCTCCCTCCATAACCTAGGGCCAGAGCCCTACACACAGACATGGGCTGTTATCTTCAAGACTGTTCTGAGCTAGGGAGGTGGATGGAATACAGGAAAGTAAAAATGTCTGAAAGATTTCCTATCATTTTTAAATTGCTTTTTTCTTGATTCAGCATTCAGTTGGTTGCTGTAACCTTTGAATATTTGCCAGTGTTCTGACAAAGTTTATCCTGACAGTTTTTGCTTGTTTTTTTGGTGTTTCTGTGGAGGGACAAGCCCTTGGAATTACCTACTCTGCCATTTTTGCTGATGTTATGCCTCACTGAGTATTTTTGTACATAGATTTTTATTGGACATACTACAATCATTTTTTTTTTTTTCATATAGTCTATAGCTGCTTTTGAACTGTGGTGGCAGAGTTGAGTATTTGTAATAGATACTGTATGGACTGCAAAGCCTAAAACATTTACTACCTGGGTCTTTATACAAAATGTTGGGTCATCTCTGCACTACACTGAAGGAGTCCAGAGATATGTAACTTCCATCACAGCAGTGGGAGTTATCTCGAGTTAAAAAGATACGAAGTTTTGGGAACAGATAATAAAAAGAATCAGCCAGAAAAAAAATGCTGACTTTGTTTGATATTGTGTATAATACTTTCCACATGGCAAATAGGATTACAGTGGATTACTTTAGTTTGGTGATTTAATACTATGTAATGCTGAACCCTTTGGTTCTACAGATTGCCTTAAGTTGATAGCTGGGATAAGGCTGTGGTAACCCTGCTGTATTTCAAGCAAAACAGTCCTACTTTCATCAGTCTTGTATATCAGATTGTGTATAAAATTTCATTTGTACAGAAAGTTCTTTTTGCTTAAAAAGAAAGATGAACAAGATAACTTTTTTTCTTAATTTTTATCATTTAATTCCATAAAATGTACATTTAATTACAGGATTACAAGAACTGAATTCATAATTGCCACATGTTTGTTTTTACATTATTGCTCTTCTGAGACCCCACAAATCATTTTCAAAATAGATGGCAATCTATGTATCGTCACTTTGTAGAAAAGAGTGTTTAGATCAAAGATTTAAAGTAGTGCTTATGGTAAAATGATTTGTGAGTCTTCATAAAGTGAATAAAGTAGAGGCTCTTCTCACTAATTATAAATTCAGTTATTGTGATTCTATAATTAGATACATGGCAAATGTCATTGATTATTTCAAAAAGAATGCTTACACTAAGCTACAGCCAGAGAGGAAACAACAACAAAACAAACAAACAAACAAACAAAAAAAAACCAGAAAAACAGAGACACAGAGAGAAAGCAAGAGTGCATTCTAAGAGAAGAAAAGACGACTCTTTTAGGTCAGGACACATGCTAGGGTACTGAAGTTTATTTTGGAAGAAAAATAGTTGAATTACCAATTTCATAGTTTTTTGTTATTTCAGACTTTGTGCTTTTAAGAACCTGGAGCTTTAAAAATTTTTTTTTCAAATATTAGAAAATAATAGTCAAGTGATTTTATTTGGTAAAATGAGTACACATATGTACCTGTTCTCTAAAAAAAATTATGGATCTCTACCAAAGAATCATGAGTCTTAACCATTTACGATTATTCACTATCAAAATGACAATAAGTTCTTATCTTACTTGTGCGAAGACTCAAAATTAACACAATTTTGCTGCTTTTTTTATGCTTTGGTATTCATCAGATATTAAAATTTTTTTTAAATCTGAATGTCTCAAAAGACTGCTCTGAACTCAATGCTACACAAGTTTTTAGGACATTGAGTCCTGAGAGTTTTCTCAAGTTGTAGCCACACTGTTTGCTTATCCTTCAATAATAAACTTGCTATCTGCTGAATATAACCTGTACATAGGCTAGAAAAATAAAAAATTCAGCTCTCTAAGGCATGTAGATAAACATAAACAAAGCATTGGAATAGTGAGGTGAGCTCATGTAAAAGTCATTTGGAAGGATGACATAGTCTCCAATTCTTTTGTCACTGACACAGGAATGGGCTAATGTCTATACCACTGTTTCTGCCTTATCATTATTGCTACATATCCTAGAGTGTCTGGGACATTTGCAAGGTCCTAAATTCATGAATTATAAATAATTCTGACCTTCTCTAAAGTTTCATTTCCAACAGTAGTCCTGTGTCTTCTTTGTGTGTACACTGAGGGATTAGCACAGTTGTTCTGCAAATATTCTGTAAATATTTACTTAAGATGTTAAATATGTTAGGCTTTGTGGTCCATGGGATGTCTGTTGCCATTGTTCAACTCTGTCATTGTAACACAAAATTAGCCATAGGCAATACATAAACAAGTTGGTGTGGCTGTGTTTAAATAAAACTTTATTTACAGATAATGAAATTTGTATTTCATATAATTTTAAGTGTCACATAATGTTAGTTTTGTTTTAATTTTTTTTAACCATTTAAAAATGTAAACACCATTCTTAGCTTATGACCCATACACACTAAAACAGGTGGCAGACTGGATTTGGTCCATATCCAGTTTGGACCAAACTTCAATGTGTGTTAAAGTTTTAGCTCTCACTTGATAATAATCTCTTCAGTAAGGAACATGTGCATATCTACAGAAGAGTTTTTCTGTTGGAAGAAAGGCTCAAAGCTGGTCAGCTAGTTTCACCCACTGTCCAAGCAACATACATTAACAAATTTGACAAAATTCAAGTTGAAAATTACAGATTATTCATTTTTCTTCTTAGAGTTAATGAATACTAATCAGAAGCACAAATAGTGCATATCTCAAATTGCTAAATATCTATCTATTCTCTGTGAGGAATTTGAAATGAAAACATTGTCAGGCCCTAGAACTTAATCACTTATTGCAATGAAATGAAAATGGCTATCACCTGGGAAACATGTGCTGATGTTAGGCTAAGAAAATCATTACAGGGGCACCTGGGTGGCTCAGTCAGTTAGGCGTCTGACTTCAGCTCAGGTCATGAACTAGTGGTTCATGGGTTGTAGCCCAGCATCAGGCTCTGTGCTGACAGCTTGGAGCCTGGAGCCTACTTTGGATCTGTGTCTCCCTCTCTCTCTGTTCCTCCCCGACTCGCTCTCTCTCTCTCTCAAATAAATAAAGATTAAAAGAAAAAAGAAAATCCATTATATCATTTTCAAAACAGAGATGATCTTGGGTCAATACATATAAATGCACACAGTATATTGGCTACTAACATCTTGCATTTATACATCCATTCAACTAGTGTTTATTGAGTGCTCACTGTGTGACAGGCTTTATATTAAGGGAAGGAAACAATGTGTGCCTTCAAGATGCTTTATTTTTCAGTGTGCCTGAGTGGCTCAGTTGGTTAAGCATCTGACTCTTGATTTTGGCTCAGGTAATGATCTCATAGTTTGTGAGATTGAGCCCCTCATTGGGCTCTGCCCTGACAGCACAGAGCCTGCTTGGGATTCTCTCTCTCCCTCCTCTGTCTGCCCCTCCCCAGCTCGCATGGGCTCTCCCTCTCTCTCTCTCTCTTTTTCTCTCTCTCTCTCTAAAATAAATAATGAATAAACTTAAAAAGTATTTTAAAAAGATGCTTTATTTTTCAGTGAAAGGCTGGTTTTCTAAAAAAGAAAAGAACCTTCTCCCAAAAAACAAAGAAAGATATGTTTATAGATATTGTGAATAAATTGAGTAATAGACTGAAAAAGACAATGACAAGGGTGGAAGTCCTGGGATAGCATGGATAAATAAAGCCTCTTGAAGGAAGTGACAGTCAAGGTAAAATTTTGCACCAGTCACCAATTAGAGAGATCTTTCTAGTAATAATAACAGTTTTAACGCCTTGCAATGTGGCAATCTTTATTAACCACATGGGTAAGTCCTTTCAATTTTCATCAAATCTTTATGACAGAAGAAGATAGTAAGGGCGAGGACATTGAATACTTTCTTAATGTCACAGAATAGTAAGTGGTAATCAAATCATCACTTGAACCCAGATGGCTTGATTCAAAGTTGGCTTGCTGAAGCCACCTCACCTCATTATTCTAGTAGGTCATGGACCACTGACCAGTCAGGGACAATTGTCTAAGCAATGACTTTTGGATGAACTCTGTAACTTCTATTTTGAACAACACATTTCTACAATAAATGTGTTATTCATTCCTTTAGGTTGAGAGTCTAGTCTTAGACATAAGCAATTTAGTATATGTATGCTGCAACCCATGGGATGCTTATTTTAAAGTTTAAATTTTGGAGGGCAATCTTATATGTCTTATTTCCAACATTTAAGTAAAATCACCATAAAATACAGTAGTATATGTTTCCATCTTTTATCCTAATCCAGCTATTCTTGCCAAGTAAAGTTCTAAATCTCTTGTTCTCATTTATTTTCTGTTCAAGGTATTATATTCAATGCGCAGAAGTTTGTTAATATGGTTGCCAATACCGTATGGTAGTCATTGTCCTCAAATTTACTACAGATGAATCTTAATGCTACCTGAAATATTGAATTGCTTTATTATTTGTTTGTATGTTTCATTGATTCTCCCCGCAGTGGCAAAAGCTAGGATGCTGGTTAACTCTCCCTAGGTTACCATTTAAAGTTGTAGTTTTATCTATTTTGTTACTCCCTGGTTTGAATACGCATTGATTTTAAGCGAGTTCACAGCTTCTTGCAATTCTTCTAGTTTACCATACTTGATGCTTAGTATAACAGTATTGATTTCCTAACCAAACATTTTAACATCACTATGTGAATATATTGAGCAATAGGCTTGGGAACATATGTTTCTATTATTTCCTTCAGATAGTAGGCAATGGAAAATCAGTACAAACATTAGGTTCCCACTTGTAATTTATTTACATGATGCACCTGATACTCTGTTGAAGCAAACAGCAGCATTGCACATCAAGCACCATCTGAAGTTGGGCTAAAGGCTGAACAACAGGGAAGTAATGTATAATTCTGAGACATGCCAGGTTACAGTACAATCTCTTTCTAAGGCGAACTCCATCCCTTGGAACCCTGAGAGCCAAAGTGCATACAACACATGAGGATTTAGTATAACCCGCTTCCTGCTAGGGCATTTCCCATGAGGCTCGTACAGAAGAATTTCAGAACTAAAAACATTACCCCAGAGCATAAGCTGGCAAAAAGTAACTCTGCAGAGTTCCCTCCCTAGAGAAAACAAGGACCGGATTGATGATGAACTATTTGTTTTATCTTTAAATTATTTTTTTTCAGTTCTTAACATGGTGTAAAAAGTTATCTTTGTCTTAAATTACTTATACAATACTCTGGCAATGTGATGCTTTTAGCATTATCCTGGTCTGGCAGCTCACAGAATTCATTTGTGTTTTAATATATAATATGAGTTCCTATATTTTTAATGTATATTAAAGATATACATATATATTTAATATACAAATGCATATTAAAGATAAAGATTAAAGATAATGTATATTAAAGATAAGTGTATATTAAAAATACAAATGCATATTAAGTGTATATCAAGTATATACAGACACACATACAAATAACACAGATGAGATTTAAGCAAGAGTTTTAAAAATCTATATTGATCTCCATATTACACATGACTCTTACAAAATATGTGATATGCATATGGAAAATCAGTGGTTTGTGGATATATGCAGGCTAAATTGTGTTGCCCCAAAATTCATATGTTGAAGTCCTAACCCTCAGTACCTCAGAACGTGACTACTTAGAAAGATAAGATCTTTACAAAGTTACTTAGATTAAAATGAGCCCTTAGTGGGATCTAATCCAATCTCATCTGAGTCCTTATAAGAAGAGAAATTAGGACATGCTGAGAAGACACCAGTAAGGACCACGTGGAGAAAGATCATGTAAGGATAGAGCAAGAAGACGACAGCCATCTGAAAAAGGAGAGAGGCCTCAGAAGAATCCAAACCAACACGTGTCAGCACCTTGAACTTGGACTTCTAGCCTCCCGAACTGGGAGAAAATAAATTTCTGTTCCTGAAGCCACGCCAGCTGTGGTATTTTGTTATGGCAGTCCAAACATACTAACAGCACATACTGTCTTCTACAACAAATCTTTCATGAGATGTGATGAAGGAAGTCAACAGCCCTGGGCCCTAAGAGGTGGGGGAAGAAGAGAAAGGGCACTAAGCCAGGGATTCAGTCAGTAGTGTTAGTGGGTCTGCCAGCCGGCACTAGGATCAGTCCAGGTGCACGTAGTGAGTCTCCAAATCACCTCTATCATCCAAGCAAGAATGAGATTGCTCTACCTCTCTTTATACTCCAAGCCTCATTCCAGTTCTCCCTTTTGAAGATGCTTTTTCCCCCTCAAGGATTCTTTGAATGATTTCTGTTTTAGCAGATTACAATTACATAATAATATGAAAGGGAAAAGGGATGCACCCCCAGAGGTAGGTCCCCATGCATGCCAAGTGACGTACTACCAATTCCTGGCTATTTTCTACAGGAAGATGTGTATGTGGTGTATGTGATGATTGGACAGTTTATTGATGTATTGCTGTCACTTTTTGCCCATTTTTACTGAGTAATTAAGTCTGTCACAGGAAAAAAAAAAACTTGCTATTTTATAAGCAGTATTTTAATGAATTCACCAGGGAAGATATAAAATACTTTATAAATATAAATATGAGGTTCTCCTTCATGTTATCATAATTTTACTGAATAGTAAAGATTTTTAAAAGGTATTAGTTTCATGCTGTACTGATGCTTGTTTCAAAGGTTGTATGGCAGTGGTTTCAAAGACAATTAGAAGGAAAAAAGAAAGAGAAAGAAAGAAAAAAGGAAAGAGGAAAGAAAGAAAGAAAAAAGAAAAGAGGAAAGAAAGAAAGAAAGAAAGAAAGAAAGAAAGAAAGAAAGAAAATAGAAGCAAGGGAAGAGAAAGGAAAGAAGGAAGGAAAGACCTGAAAGTTAGATTTTGAAATCAGTCTGTTTGAGTTCCAGTCTTGGCTCTACACTTAGCCAACTCTGTGGCCTCTCTGGCAAATAACAACCTCTATGAGTATCTGTAAATATGGATAAAATAATAAAAACTAACTCTAAAGCTTATTTAATATTAAGTAAAATAAACCCTGTAAAGCACTCAGCATAGTGTCTGATGTGTGCTAAATGATAAGTATATGTGGTCTGTTAATATATTAAAATTTCACAAAAGTAATTGCTATTTTGTCTTTTAATAGCTTTTATAAAACGGACAAAAAATAATAAGCGTTTCATGAGGATATGGAGAAAAGGGAACACGTATGCATTGTTGGTGGGAATATAAATCGGAGCAGCCACTATGGAAAACAGCATGGAGGTTCCTCAAAAAAATTAAAACTAGAATTACCATATGATTCAGCAATTCCAATTCTGAGTATGTATCTGAAGAATACAAAACACCAAGTCAGAAAGATACATGCATCCGCATGTTCCCTGCAGCATTATTTACAATAGCCAAGATATGGAAGCAACCCAAGTGTCCATCAGTGAGTGAATGGATGAATATATATGAGATACCCCACAATGTCTTCATATATATGATGGGATATTATTCAGCCATAAAAAAAGAATGACAACTTGCCATTTGCTAATTTATGCTAAGTGAAATAAATCAGAGTCAAATACTGTATTATTTCTCTTATATGTGCTATCTAAAAGCAATAACAAACAAAACAAAATAAAAAATAAGCTCAGAGATACACAGAACAGATTGGTAGTTGCTGGAGACGGGTTAGGGGGTGGAGAAAATTAGTAAGCTATTTTTTTCTTTTTCGTTGAAATAAATTGAATTAAAACAAAAGTCAACATGTGTTCTGTGGAAATTTTAGTAAAGTAAGAATCTATTTTAAAAAATAACAATTGCCCACAATCCATCCAATTATATCCACAATTAAGATTTTCACATAGTGTCTGTTATTATCCTCATCAACTTTCCTTGCATTATCTTAAGGAACATTTACGACATTCCTGTGCAATTGTTACAATTATTCCTCTCGTTTTGCAGATGAAGAAGTGAAACCTCAGAAAGCCTAAGCAATGTCTTCAACATTCTATGCATGTATGTCTGAGTGTAATCAACACATCTGAAATAATAATGAACAAGAAAAAAAAGTAGTGCTGGTGTGTGAGGTTAACAATACTATTCTAGTTGTGTTGTAACCAAACACAAGCAGCAAAGCCAATCGCTGAGACATCAGGTATAGAGCAAGGATATGGTTTATTCAAGAGATAGCCAAACAAGAAAATGGAGGGCAAGACTCAAATCTGCTTCCCCAAAGGGCTAGAGAACAAATTTTGTTTGTTTGTTTGTTTGTTTGTTTTTAAATAATCATGGAGTTGAGACTGCTGTAATACATACTGATGAAAAGGGTGAGAAAACGAATTACTGTGCATGAGGAAAGTTGGAGCATGTGCCCTGAGCAAGCATAGATGTCACATATATGCCCTGTTCACTGTGGGTGGAGACTTAGCCGAACAAAGCAAAATTCAGCCTCTGACATCAGGGAGGTTATCTTAGGACAGGGAGAAGGGGCTTTAGGCACCATCAGAGAGCCAGTAGAAACTGGTGGGGCTCCTTATCTTGGGCAAGGAACGCAGGGCCTTGTGAGTTCATAGGCTAGAACCATATAGATTAACCTTGAGTCTAGGCTTTTGCAGGGACAGATGGCAGATATGTTAGTGAGATCGAAAAAGATACCTATAGCTGATAAGAGAGAAAGAGTTCTGTAAAATAAAAACAACTTTAAATTATCTTTTGAAATTTATTTTAATGTTTATTTATTATTGAGAGAAAGAGAGACAGAGCACGAGCAGAGAGGGAGCAGAGAGAGAGGGGGAGACAGAATCTGAAGCAGGCTCTAGGCTCTGAGCTATTAGCACAAAGCCAGACGTGGGACTTGAACCCGTGAACTGTGAGATCATGACCTGAGCCAATGTCAGACACTTAGCTGACTGGGCCACCGGGGCATCCCCCCCCCCCCCAAATAACACTTTAAATTGTCAGCTGGTTTCACATTCATTAACCCTATATGGGCACAGTTTCAGTGCGTACTTCCATCTTTACTGAAGAAATTCTTCTTTACTGAAGAATTCTTCATATTTATAACGATTCTGGTGAGTTCATAGGCAGTCTCTATGAAGTTTTGTAAATGTGTTAGTTCTGGGTTCTGTCTCTCTGCCCATTTGCTGTGGTTCTCGCTCTGTGTTGCTGCTGCCGGGATCACCTGGATGCCACGGCTAGTGATACTACCTAGGTCCAAGTACAGATGTCTTAGTTCCAAAATGTCCCAGAAATTAAAGCCTCTTGTTACCGATTCATTTCATTTATTGTAGCCTCTGGTCCCCAGATTCAGACAAAGGACACATTTAGAAATGGAATTCTCAAACCTGGTAGTTTTGGTACCTCTCTACATCCTTAAAAATTACTGAGGATTGGGGCACATGGGTGGCTCAGTCAGTTAAGTGTCTGACTCCTGATTTCAACTTAAGTCTTCATCTCACGATTCGTGAGATCGAGTCCCATGTCAGGCTCTGCGCTGACAGTTCGGAGCCTGCTTGGGATTTTCTACCTCTCTCTATGCCTCTCCCCACTCTCTCTCTCCTTCTCTGTCTCTCTGAAAATAAATAAACATTTTTAAAAAATTTTTGAGCATCTCAAAGAGCCTTTGATATATGGTATATATCTAATGATATTTACCATATTAAAACTGAAAACTGGAAGAAGTCTTTAATTATGTTACTTGAAAATAATAATGTTAGTATTACATATTAACATAACATGTTTTAGAAAAAATAGTTATTCTTTTATAGAAAAAACACTACTCTGTGCTGCCCTACCTTCACATATATAATGCTCTCATGTTGGTATAGCTCACTCTCACAAAGATAATGTACACATGCACATACATTTCCACTTTAATGGGAAACCTTGTCATTTCTAACAAGTTAAAATGTAGTGAGAAAGTCTTTTTTTTAATATGAAATTTATTATCAAATTGGTTTCCATCAACACCCAATGCTCATCCCAACAGGTGCCCTCCTCAGTGCCCATCACCCACTTTCCCCTCCCTCCCCCCTCCATCAACCCTCAGTTTATTCTCAGTTTTTAAGAGTCTCTTATGGTTTGGCTCCCTCCCTAACTTTTTTTTTCCTTCCCCTCCCTCATGGTCTTCTGTTAAGTTTCTCAGGATCCACATAAGAGTGAAAACATATGGTATCTGTCTTTCTCTGTGTGACTTACTTCACTTAGCATAACACTCTCCAGTTCCATCCACGTTGCTACAAAAGGCCATATTTCATTCTTTCTCATTGCCAAGTAGTATTCCATTGTGCATATAAACCACAATTTCCTTATCCATTCATCAGTTGATGGACATTTGGGCTCTTTCCATAATTTGACTATTGTTGAAAGTGCTGCTATAAACATTGGGATACAATGTACCCCTTGGGTAACTCAGCAGTCCTGTATCCCTTGGGTAAATTCCTAGCATTGCTATTGCTGGGTCATAGGGTAGATCTATTTTTAATTTTTTGAGGAACTTTCACACTGTTTTCCAGAGCAGCTGCACCAGTTTGCATTCCCACCAATAGTGCAAGAGGGTTCCTGTTTCTCCACATCCTCTCCAGCATCTAGTCTCCGGATTTGTTCATTTTGGCCACTCTGACTGACATGAGGTGATATCTCAGTGTGGTTTTGATTTGTATTTCCCTGATGAGGAGTGATGTTGAGCATCTTTTCATGTGCCTGTTGGCCATCTAGAAGTCTTCTTTAGAGAAGTGTCTACTCATGTTTTCTGCCCATTTCTTCACTGGATTGTTTGCTTTTCGGATGTGGAGTTTGGTGAGTTCTTTATAGATTTTGGATACCAGCCCTTTGTCTGATATGTCATTTGCAAATATCTTTTCCCGTTCTGTCGGTTGCCTTTTAGTTTTGTTGATTGTTTCCTTTGCAGTGCAGAAGATTTTTATCTTCATGAGGTCCCAATAGTTCATTTTTGCTTTTAATTCCCTTGCCTTTAAGCTGAGAAATTCTTCAATCCATTCTCCTCTTCAGGTGAGGCACCCACACTGCTTTTAACACTTGTGGGGGATGGGTGGAATGGACGAATGGAATACAAACCTAGCACAGTGGCTCTCCAGCTCTAGGTTCACAAGCCTCTCCTGTAGGGTTGAATTCCCAAGGGGAATGAGAGTCTTTTGTCAGTCCCCCTAGTAGCCCCCTTTGCCAATTGTTCATTTCTGAGTACAGTTTGCTGCTGGGGTTTTTCTCTACAATAGTAAGAATTTGCTGCAAACATTCTGATTGTCCCCCAGGATATTTTGTCTGTTTTATGTCACACTGTTCTTTCAGTGTCTAAGATGATACCTGACACATGATGAGCACTCATTGGACTAATTGAGTTATGTGAATATATGTATGTATACATATATATATGTATATATATGTATGTATATGGAGGCTGGATGTCCAAATCAAAGTGTTGGGAATGTATATACATACATATATTTGATATATAATATATTACCAAATATTCTGTTTGAGATGGAAATTTTACTCAATATCTACTCAGATATTAATATATTAAGCCATTATTAATCATTAATTCAGAAGCATGATTACTTTATTATATCAAAAAAAGGAAAGTAAAAAGAATATAACTTTGTAGTAAAGATTTGGGTTCGTATATGGCTTTTCTAACCTCATTGAGTCTTCTGACAGTGTTTTCTTACATAAACATTGAATTATACACCCATCTCAAATGCTGTTGTTGGTTTTCTAAAATTCTTCTTCTGTGATTAGACAAGATATGTAACTGTTTCATAAAATACCAGCTTCTTTGTAGCCCTCCTGTTTCATTTAAGTGTGAGGGAATAGATTTTTAAAAAGGACATTTTGATGAGAAGGTAGTATAATGTATGCATTAATGGAATTCTACCACCAGTGAGATGAGGAATCACTGTAAATTAGGAATAATTATACAAGCATTAAGTGCCTTTGGAGAGTTAAATAAAAGAATTGTAAAGTAAAGGAAACGGTACTAACCATGTACCAGAGAGATTTTGGTCTACTGAAGAATATGGCTAGGAATATTTTTTAAAAGTAGATCACACATAGAAGTCCTTGTGAATTTTTTACCTTATACTGAATTAACATATGCATGCATGAAGTTCAGAGCATCCTTGTGACCAGCTTCCAGATTAGGAAATGTAATATGTAATATTATATTTTAATAACGTGTAAAAAGCCCACCTTTCCCTCTTTACTCCCCCAATATTATATACGTTTCCAGGACCTGATTAATTGTATACCACTCAGGTCAAACTGGATAGTAGTGCTGTTCAGATATCCTATATTTTGACTGACATTCTGTCTGCTGCTTCTATCATCTATGGAGAAAAGCATGTTAATATTCCCTTTATGGCCACAGATTTCTGTTTTCCTTCTTTGTTATGTTGATAGTTTATTTGTGTTTTGAACTTATATTTTGAATGTATACAAGTTTAGACTTATTATATCTTCGTGCTAGATTGATGGCCATCATTATAGACTATTCCTCTTTATCTCTAGTAATACTTTTCCTTTGTAGTCTCTTTTGTGTGACTTAGTCTGGTTATACCACCTTCCATTCAGGTTGAGTTTGCCTAGTAATTTTTTTTATTCTTTAACTTTCAATTTTTAAGTTTTATCTGCCTTTGACTATCATCTATCTATCTACCTATCTAGTATCTATCTATCTATATCTAGTATCTATCTATCTATCTATCTATCATCTATCATCTATCTATCTAAGAGTATCCCTTATAATTTTTGCTCAATTCATTATGGCAATCTTAGTATTTCATTTAAAGTATTTTGTTTATTTATATTGAACATAATTATCATAGAATTGACTTTATCAATTTCTTTTAGCTGCTTAGTTTTTTTTTTGTTTGTTTGTTTGTTTGTTTGTTTGTTTCCTGAAAGCCAAGGAGAGAAGCCTCAGAGAAGCCAAACTTCCCAACATTTTGATTTGGACATCCAGCCTCCAGATCTGCAAGAAAATAAATTCTGTTGCTTAAACCACCAAGTCTATGGTGTTTTCTTAGCAGGCTAACAATAGATGACATTCCTTTGCCTTTAAGAATCACTTTTGTTTTTCTTTTGAGAAGTTAATCATCACTTTTATTGTTGTCCCTTTGAAGGTATGATTAGCTTTGATTTCCTCTGACTTTTTAAGATTTTTGTTTTTGTCTTTAGTTCTCAGTAATTTATTGTTATATGCCTGTGAGTTTTATTGAATTTTTTGGATTGTTGAGTTAATCTCTTTCGTTAGCTCTGGAAAACTCTCAATTGTTACCTCCTCAAATATTGTTTCTGGAAATTCACTCCTTCTCCTCTCCTTCTGGAACCCCAGTTATATGCCTGTTAGATTATTTGAAAGTGTTCCACATGTCTTGAATTCTCTGTTGTTTTGGTCATTCTATTTTCCTCTCTTTGCTTGATTGTGGATATTTTTTCCTATGACCTGTCTCCGAGTTCACTGAGCCTGTGTTTTTCCTTTGTTTGATCTGCTATTAAACACATGCATTGGCTTCCTAGTATCAGATATCCTGGTCACTTTTGTTTCTAAATTATCTATTTGATTCCTTTTTAAAATATATTCCAATTCCTTCATGAAATTCTCCACATGTTCATTTATTGTTCAACTTGTTCTCTACATTTATTAACAGAATAATTATAGTCATTTTACATTTTGTACCAACTTCAATATCTGAATCAATTGTAGATCTGAATCAATAGAACTCTCAATTATTGGTTATATATTCTTGCCTTTCACACATCTAGTGATTTTTTGCCATTGTATGCCAGATAGTGCATGTAAAACAAAACTGTACTGGCTTCCTTTTTTCCTCTACTATAAATAATTAATCTGGACCAGGCATGGGATGAAGTTTCAATAAAGGTGTAGATAATCTCTGATTTGCCTCTAGGACATAACCATTCTATATCTTTGAGATCCTAGCAATCTCCTCCTTCTCATCCTTAAAATCTGTGGGAGGTCTAGCTCTTTCTTTCAGAGATGTTATCCAGCTGTCCAGAACTTCTCACTGTATAGCTTCAGAATTGTTAAATACAATGTTGATAAGTGGGCTACCAGTTTTCTCAGAAAAGATCTAAATTAATTAAGTACCACAAGTTTGCAGATGTATGGTACATGCGGGATGGCTGCTTCCTACAAGCATATGCTGAATGCCTCTGTTAATCACTATCTTGAGAATGTACATATCTCATCCTCCCTCTATATCCCCATCAAGCAGGATAAGTAGAAATACACACTTGTTTAGCATTCAAGGTCAGGGATTCTGGGAATGACTAACACAGAGCATCTCCTATGTAATGAAGAATGTTTGGATGACAGCCCTTGATCTCCTTGAAATGCTGGCTGTGTAAGGAAGGAAAAGGCTACACATAATTGCTAGGCTGGTAGCTACACTATGAAAGCTTGTTGCATATAGATCCCAGAAGGGGATGCTTTGTCTAGTCTGCCATTCCCGCCCCCTCCCCCCATAAACCTATGCCCTGCTTACTCTCTCTGGGTCATTTCTTCGGTCTCACTGAGCCATCATCAACTTTGGCTCAGACTCTGCCAGGATGTGGCTACACAGCAGAGCATCTCATTCTGCCTTCCTGATGTGTTTTCTGTATTTCTGAAGTCTTGTGCTCCAAATAGCTTTAAGAACTTATAATGTCCAGAGGTGGTGGGGCGCCTGGGTGGCACAGTCGGTTGAGCGTCCGACTTCAGCCAGGTCACGATCTCGTAGTCCATGAGTTCGAGCCCCGCGTCGGGCTCTGGGCTGATGGCTCAGAGCCTGGAGCCTGTTTCCGATTCTGTGTCTCCCTCTCTCTCTGCCCCTCCCCCGTTCATGCTCTGTCTCTCCCTGTCCCAAAAATAAATAAACGTTGAAAAAAACAATTTAAAAAAAAAAATGTCCAGAGGTGGAAACCAGCTGTGTGTTTGATGTAGGTATTTTGTTTGTTTGTTTGTTTGTCTAAGCACTGGGAGATAGAGATTTTACTCTGATATTTAGAGGCTTTCAGTGCCCTATAAGAGTCTGACATTCAATAAATATCCTCTAGGGTAAGTGAGATATATGTGAGTCTCCTCATTTTAAATTAGTCACTACAGGAGTAGTGTGCTGTAGGGCTCCTTTAGTGTCCTACAGGAGTCTGGCATTCAGTAAATGTCCTCTAAGGTAAACAAGATATATATGTGAGTCTCCTCATTTTAAATTAGTCACACCCACCACTGGCAACCACTGAAAGTGCTGTTGGTTTCTTTCCCCCAAGCACAGGATCTTTGTCTGAGTAAGACCACTATGAGTCTGTGTCCAGTATTGGCAAATACCCCAAGAAAATAACTTATCATCCTTCATCTATTACTCACTGGTATCTGTGACAAAATCTTGATGCTTAAGACTAAGATTTTTTTAAATGAACCAGATATTTTCCAAATTGTTTCAATGGGATCATTGACTTACTACAGCCTTGCACATTATAATCAGAACGGCCAAACATTCCTGGGGATTTCTGAAATGGATCCATTTTTTCTTTTGGATCTACCCCTAGAATTGGATCCTAAATTTATGAAAATATTTTGGATTTGTTTAAACCAACCTGAACCAGCCTCCCCAAAGCCCAGACTAGATGTGCTGGCTTTACTTTCTCTATCTGCCTATACTCAATCACAGGCCAAGAGCCACCCTCCAATCCCCTAGCAGCTTTCCTATCAATCTGCTACAACACTAATTTAGTTCCTCATTAATTTTTGAGCTGAAATATTTTATTAGCTATCAACTTGTTATTTTAACAGGAGTCTCTGCCTTCCAAACTTAGAATCCTCTACTGAAGTATATGTTTGAAGGTCAGATTTTATCATGGTAAGTTCATTTCTCTCTGTTGGTCTTGTCTCCACTGAGTCAAGTCCAAACCATGTCCTCATCTTTCCTTTCCAAAGGAAATTTCCTCATCCTCTGTTCCAGCCAGTCTGAAATTTCAGTGTTTCTATTCTGTGCCCCATGATTTCTGGCCATAACATATACACTCAGTTGGTCTTACTGCTTAAAAAAATTATTCCCACTATATCTATGTCTATCTCCCTGTCAGTCATAGATCCTTATTCTACCCAGTCTTCAAGACCCCACCAAAAGTCTTCTCTGTGCAGTCTCTCTGATTTACCCACTCCGAATTCCCATAGTTCTTCATTCCCATGGTAGCCTACCCATACTTCTCTGAGAGGATTTATACTGGCTACTTGGTGTTCATTTTCTATCTTATCTTATATACTAGACTTTAAATACATATTATAATGCTAAAACAACAAAATCATAAAAATATTAAATATATCTGTTTAAAATTCATTGTATTAGTTTGCTAGGGCTGTCATAACAAACTACCATAGACAGGGTGGCTTAAACAATAGAAACCTGTTTTCTTATAGCTCTAGAGGCTAGAAGTCCAAATCAATGTGTTGACAGGTTTGGTTGCTCTAAGGCCTCTCTTTTTGACTTACGGATGACTATCTTCTCACTGTGTCCCCACATGGCCTTTTCTGTGTGCATGCATTCCTTAGTGTCTCTTCCTTTCTTATAAAGACACGGATCCTATTGGATTAGGACCTCACTCTAATGACCTCATTTAAAATTATATCTTTAAAGGACCAATCGCCACGTATAGTCACTTTGTAAGGTATCCTGGGAATTTGGATTTTAACATATGAATTTTGAGGAGATACAATCAGTCCGTAACAGGCATGAAGAAAAAAAACAAATGTCATATGCAGATTTACAAGGAAATGTCTATCTATTATAAGCATTCTGCATTAAAGTCTTAGATCTGAACTTTGTGTACAATTTTATTATTTTCTTTGGCAGGATTTCATATGTAGGATATTGCAAAATTGAAAGAGAACTTTTTTGAAGGTCCTTGAAACATTTTGTTATTTTACCTTCAGAAAATATTTTATGAATTTATTCTCATGCAAGCAATGAGAAACCAATACTGATTATTAAAATTTTTAATTCCTCTCGACTGATGAGAAAAAGTGATATATTAGTTTGAATTCATTAACTTAATTTACATGCTAATACTTTATTGATTTATTAAGCAAATATTTACAGATTGCCTGCTATGTCCCTGTTACTGTATAGGAACTTAAGATACAGTGGAGAATAAACTGGTATAGTTCCTACTCTCCAGAAACATATAATATGGGATAACAAAAAGTAACAACAAAAAAATTAAAATGGCAGAAAAATGGCTTTATAATTACAAATAATAATAAGTGTTGCGCAGTATTAGGAAAATGCATAGGTTAGTGACTTAACCTAATCAGGAAGTGAGTGCAATTTTCCCTGAAGAAGTAATATTTATTCTTGTTAATTGTTGATTTAAATTTATTCTTTTGTGAACTAGCTTTTCATTTCCTTTGCCTATTTTTCAGTTGGGGTGTTTTTCTTTCCCTAATTAACCACATTAAAGAAAATTTAAAGGCAAAATAAATCCAGCATAATGCCACAATCCAAAAGCAAAGGATAAATTTTGTATTGTGAATTGCTTTCAGTTCAATGCATATATGTGTATTTTATAAGTATTTATTTAATGTGGCACTATGAGTTGGGACCCCGTTCTTTATCTATAATAGTAATAATCTGTGATTGGGTAATTTGATTAATTACTTCTCTGTTGTTTTTTCTTTTCTGTCTTCCTAACCAGAATGACAGTGCAAGAATGCATGGCTCTTGTCTGTCTTGCTCTATATATTACCAATACTTGGCACAAGTTGACTGTTAATAAAATGTACATTGAATAATAAAGCATAAGTATTTTTAGTGAATACAGTTGTGCTACTTAACACGTTTGAAGATAGTGTGATTACATAGACTAGACATCATTAATTACTTTAACTTTTCCATTTATTTGGCAGTGCTTTCAAATGTAACACAACTAATTAATATGCTAATTAACACCATGGTGCATATAGATTTTTTCCACTTTCTCGTTTTTGTTTTTACATTGTCTCCTTGATGTATGACAATTGATTTATTAGCAAGAAGATGGTCATCCTCAAGACAAGGAAGGAGCTTTATCAAGCTTTGCAGGCAGTTCAGCGTAGGAGTCAAATTTGCAAACTTCACAGGTAGAACGCTTCTAATGCCAGGACCCATCATTTACCAACTATGTGACTCTGTGCCTTTACTCTCTCACCTATGAACTGAGGGCTATAATGAGACATATTTATGAGGTCGTTTATGGAAGAATGAAGTGATGTATTCTCTATAGTGTCTAAAACAGTACTTGATACACAAAAAGCAATAGGTAATTGTTCACTGCCTGTTGTGGTTGCTGTATTATTATATATAATATAATATAATATAATACAATATAATATATAATAGCTTTGGCTTTTAAAACAGAATCATTATCATTTCTATAAATAATTACTTATAAATTGGTATAATTTTTAATAAAATAAAATTATAACTAGCAAACACTAGGTACTCAAAAAGAAGGATAGAACTGTAAAAGGCTTGGGGCTGAGTACATTGTGTTAAAATAATTTAACAAGATGCAGATTAATAAACTCAAAGACAGAAAGAACTCAAGATGAAAAGCCAATGTTTAATTACGTGAAAGAAATGCCATGTCATGATAGCTGGGTTTGGGTGAGGACTGAGAGCTCTCCTGGGGTTATAGGCTTAGAGTGAGACCTTAGGTGAGGCAATAGGACGACATAGAACTTAGAGTAGATTGATTTTATTTTATTTTTTTTTAATTTTTTTTTTCAACGTTTATTTATTTTTGGGACAGAGAGAGACAGAGCATGAACGGGGGAGGGGCAGAGAGAGAGGGAGACACAGAATCGGAAACAGGCTCCAGGCTCTGAGCAATCAGCCCAGAGCCTGACGCAGGGCTCGAACTCACGGACCGCGAGATCATGACCTGGCTGAAGTCGGACGCTTAACCGACTGCGCCACCCAGGCGCCCCAAGAGTAGATTGATTTTAAAGACAACGAAATCTTCTTTTACAACTTCTATATGTTATCGTTCTAAGTGTGTTCCCCTACTTCTATACTGGCACACCATTTCTCCATGTTGCTTTTCAAAACGTCTATTCTAATTTGACTGTAAGACCCAGGTATTAATCTATTATCTGGTATGTTTTTCATACCCCACTGCTTTTCACTTTGGTATTCATTAAGAAAGTGGTCTTGTGTTTAGCAGAGTGGTTGACAAATAGAGTGGTAGCTATTACTATGTGAGAGCAAGTGTAGATGTTAAAAAGCATTGGCTCTGGAGTTGAATGGCCTCAGTTTAAATCCAGCTTACTCACTGGCATGATGTGAAATTAGATAATGATATGTGTGGGAGACTGTATTTCTGGTCACTCATTTCCACTTCTGGCTTTGTGTAGAGAGGGAGGGCTACATTCCCATCCCCACTGAGACTGGGTTTGGCCAATTCAGTTTGGGTAATGGAACGTGAATCATATGGGCCACTTTGGGGCAAGAGCCTTACTGGCTCACTGGAGCTTGAAGGCCCAGTGTTTCCTGTCTCTCAGATAGTAATCCCTGTGTCAGCCCAGTGCCTGGAAAGAAGATGAGGCAGAGCAGAAGAAAAGAAGAGTATCATTGAGGAATTTGCTTTTGTTGCCTTTGTTTGCCTGTCCTAACTGATTCAAAACTTAATCTCCATAACTTCATTTTAGTCATCCAGGAAACAAAAATAATAATTTTTCCATTAGGGCTTTTGGCAGCAAGCAACTGATACTGATAATTTTCTGTCTTAGTAATTGATCATTGTTTCTTTGAAACATTACCTTCACATGACTATTAAGAAACAGCCATCAGACTTTCACTTTCTGTACTTCAGAAGTCCAGGCTGTTACTCTGCAAAAGCTACAGTGGTGTGATTGATTCCTAGATGGACTTCTTATGTGACCCAGCTTAAAGAGCATCAAGGGGTGACTTTAATTCCCATCTCTGTCTGCATCTAACTAATATGTGACTTTGCACAGGACTTTTTTTTTAACCTTTCTGAGCTTCTATTTCTTATCTCTAAACTAGAGTTAGTGTCAATACTCTCATGCAATTATTGCAAGTTCTTAAAAAGTAGTGTTAACAGAAATATTAAGCATGGTTCAAACTAGTTGTTTGAGAAATAGTTCCTCACTTCCTATCCCACAAAACAATACCTTCTTTTTATGTGCACAGTATAAAGCAGCAGCTCCTGGAGCACCCAGAGAAAATGTTTTACATAGAACATGCATTTCAGCAACACCTTAAAATTTTCAGGATCTGCAGGGTCCAGATTTCTTCATATCCAGAGCACGTCTAGACACAGTTGGCCCCAGGCAACAAAAAGTTCATCTTAGATTAGAAATAAAGCCACTGTTACTGCCAGAAAAGGCAGACTCTACTCCTTATGCCAACATATTGCTTGGTGGCCTGAACTTATTTTTTAATTAAAAAAAATGTTTTCTTTTAATTTTTTGAATGTTTTATTTATATTTGAGGCAGAGAGAGAGAGCGAGAGAGAGAAAAAGAGAGAGAGAGAGAGAGAGATGGACAGAGAGAGACAGAGACAGAATTTGAAGTAGGCTCCAGGCTCTGAGCTGTCAGCACAGGGCCCAACATGGGGCTTGAACTCATGAGCTGTGAGATCATGGCCTGAGCTGAAGTCAGACGCTTAACTGAGTAAGCCACCCAGGCGCCCCTTGAACTTATTTTTAAATATCCATGTTGCTTCTTGTCACTAGCATTTCAAGATTTAGCAAGGTTTATGTGCTTTGATATGGGAAAACTTCTTGTTTTTATTAAGTACATTTTTACAATTTAATACTTGATTGCTATTTTGCATCATCATCTGATTAATTAATTAAATAAGTAAGTAAACTTTCTTTATTTTGAGAGCGAGCACACAAGCTGGGGAGGGGGAGAGAGAGATGGAGAGAGAGAGAATCCCAAGCAGGCTCTGCATTGTCAGCACAGAGCCAAAGTCGGACCTTTCACCAACTGAGCCACCCAGGTGCCCCACATCATCTTTTTTAAATGCATGCATTCAGAAAAGATATTACATTGCAATAGGAATTCAATCTTTAGTCTCATGAACACCTTATATATGTAATATATATGTATAAAACCTATGTAATAGGTTTTACAAATTTCCCAATAGTGGCTAGAATGACAACCATTAAAGTCTGTACTCTTGACTTACTATTAGCTTTTGCAGTGATCAGTTTCTGCTGTCATCTTGCTTTGTTACCTCCAGAAGATTCTGAATATGTGCTAAAAGTCATTCAACTACAGCACCATTTTATAACCCTGGATCATAAAAGCCCTCATGGAATATATATATCAGGGGTTCTGCAATCGCTGTTTCTTCCCAATTTTGTTAACTTCCATATATGGACTAGTCTAGTCTCAGATGTTGGGTTTCCTTTGCAATGTGGATCTGTTCTTCCTGGAAAGAATACAATGTGTAGTCATTCATATCATACATTAGATTTCTCGATTCACATTTATTAATTTGTTGAATATTAACTGAGACCTACCATGTATAAATCAATAGGTTAAGTGCTAGAAGTACCTGGTACAGAAAAAGTTCAGATGCAAAGCCCATCAGCTGTGCTTGGGTATGTCAGGGATAGCTCTGGAGAACAGGAAATCCTTGGGCTGAATCTTACAAAGTGAGGTATTTTCAAGTAAATGAAGGGGAATAACTTTCCAGGGAGAGGGGAATGTGTATAAAAAGAGATAAAACATGAATATGGTGCATTTGGGGAACTGTGAATAGATCAGTATGATTAGAATGTAAGTTGTATATTTGTAAGGAAATAGCTAGGACCAAAGATTGATAGCAGCCAAGAGACAGATTAGAGATTACCTTATATGAAATGATAAGAAATTTAGATTTCACAGTTTATGCAATATGGAACTATTAAAGGCTTAAAAGGAGGGAAGTAACGACATTTTGTGTTTGAAAAAAGATGACTGTAATAGTGTGAAGGATGTTGTGAAGGAAGGAGGAGGGATAGAGAAAAACTAGTTCAATAAGTCAGAAGAAGGATGATGGCTGGGCCACGCTTAGAGTAGAGACGAGATAGGGAAGGGGCGTGTGTGTACAGAATTACAGAGGTATCCTGAAGATTTTGTATAATAGGAAAGACAGAGAGGCAGAAGTAATTTGACTCCAGTACTGCATGACTTAATGAATGAAGGAGACATTAATTAACTAGGATGACATTGCAGGAGAAACAACATTTTTACAAGGTTTGGTTTCGTTTGTCTTTATCTTCTCTCTTACATGGTTTGCAAAGATAGGCAGTAATGGGGCCTTGCATCCCCGGACATTTATATTGGCTTCTACTATGGAGAAACAGAATCCATTTATTCCTTTTTCACCCTGAGCTAGCCTCACTACCTGCTTTGAACTATAGAGTGTGGCAGAAGTGATAATATACTTAAGAGGTACAGTTGCTTCCACTTTTGCTCTCTTAGTGTCCTCAGCCATCAGGAAAGTTGTCCAACTACTGTGATGGAAAGAAGGGCATAGAGAATCTTAAAGTGAGGGGTGGTGAAAGAACAGCTCCTGGACATTCCAGCCACCCCAGTGGAGACAAAACAAAACAAGTGAATGGAACTTTCTTGGATACTCCAAGTCAAATCTCCCCCAGTCGACAGGACATGGAACAAACCATCCAGACTGAGTCTTGCCAATAGTACAGATTCATGAGCAAATAAATTGTTATGTTTTGAGCTATGTAATTAAGAATAAACTTTTTCATATGCAGCAATTAATAACCAATAGCTCCATTCTCTCTATCTCTCTGTCTCTCTCTCTGAAACGAGATGCTACAGCTGTGAAAAGAGGAGAATATTGTGATAACTGGGTTTGATTTCCAAAAGGAGATCAATTCCTATTCTTTCCTTTCAACAAATTTTGGGGCTGTAAACTTCTTCCTATAATCTCTGAAGCAGACCATGAAGATACCATAAACTAGCATCTCTATGAGAAATTCATAAACAGCAAGCCTTCAGTGTTCAAGAGAAAACCATTTTTAATACATGGATTTTCATGAAATATGTGAATAAATCACAATATCTATGAATAATAGCCTTATGTATTCAAATAAAAGATAATTACCAATTATATATCTGTAGAGAAAAAACTACAAACTCTAAGACCCATGGAAAGAGCTAAGAACAAGAAGTAGAATTTTTTAATCTTTTAAATGCCATTTTCATCCTTTAAATATTATTCATTACAACTATAGAAATGCAAATTGTGAAGCAGACTTTTTTCCTGTAGGTACACAACTGGTCAATGACCTTTAGTATTTTTAAAATTACATACGATTTTTTTTAGACATCAATGTTAGTAATTATGTTTTATATTTTTATTTTATTTTGCTTCTTGAGTAATTATGTTTTTAAAATCAACAAGGTTTCACAAATGTATATCTTTGGGTGCATTTATTATTTAAATATTTTATTTATATCCTATCCTTTCTAGTAATCAAATAGCTTTAGAGTAGGAGTCATTCTGTAAATATAAACCCAGTCCATAAAATGTTACATCATTTTCTCTAAGGAAATACGTTTGAAAGAGCACACATTTTCATTAGGAAGGAAAAGCAAGAGTTATTAGAATCTGCCTGGGGAACTTAAAAAAATTTGTTTCCCATGCCTACCAGTGGCAGAGATGGGCATTTATTGGTAGAACATCCATAGCTATGCTGCAGAGCCCCACAACCACTTTGAAACGTATCGTAATAGAAGGGGGTCAAAGATGAGTGCTCACTCTTTCTTTTTTAAATGAATCATGTTATACTTTTTCAATTTCCATGATTTTTTTTTTCCTAATCATGTTATCATCTGAATACATGTTAAGCACGTAACTCTTCTCAAAAGTCTTCCATCATCTGATTAAAAACAACCTGTCCAAATTCATCCTCTACCCAAAATGCTACATCAGGTTTGGTTAACACAGCTTCCTGCAGTCCTCTGCCAATTTCAAGGAATTTATTCTACTTCATTTCCAAAGTCTCCGTTATATCTTATCCCTTTTATTTTTTAAGCACAGCCACTATAATTTTATAACTTTTTAAAAATGTTTCCCTTAACACAATATTAACCTTTCCCTTTTATTAATTTCTAAATCCTTATTTTTTTCCTCATAGTAAAATTATTTGCAAAACAAAATAATCAGTCCAATGATCTTCTAAATCTTTGTCTACTCCTCTGGCCAGTGGAACTCAGCATATTATTTCTACAAAAAGGAATTCAGTAGTTTCTACACTTGGGAGGATGAGCAGGGAAGAAGTTTGGTATGACAATATATTTGGTTCTCTGACCCTTTGAGCGTGTGACATCAAGTATGAGTCTGAACTGTCAGGCTCATTTGTAGGACCAAGATTCTGGTCTCTAAGAACAGTTCCAGTTCTAATATGTTATGGCTGATAGTCTCTGAGATTTTTCTGCTGGACTTCATCTGTGTGCTTTCTAGCATCAAGTTGTACTGATACATTGTTACAATAAACATTTATTAATCCTCTTATATGGCAGGCATATTTCTGTGATATTAGAGAAGGAATATGAATGGAAAAAAAAGCTCTTATCAAGGAGTTTATACTCTAGTGGACAGGTCAGTGGGGACAGAGACAGACAATAAACTAAACAACCAAATAAGTAATAAGAAAAATTGCCAGTGGGTTAAAGATGATATAGTGGTGAATTCTTCATTTTTACAGTTCTGAGTGACAATATGTTAGCTTTGCAAAGATTGGGGGAAGAATATTCCAGAAAGCATAAAGATTCTAAGGACATGTTAGTGTAACAGAAAGAGCCCTGTGGTAGTGGATGAGGAAGACAGGAACTAGAGAAAGTCAGGTTAAGCAGAAACCAGTTCATCACATAGAGTTTTAAAATGATAGAAAAATACTTTGCCTTTATTTCAGATATGACAAAGAGGGGAGTAACATTACTCAAAGGGTTCATTTTTAATAAGAATCATTTCTGTGCCAATACTTTTTGTTCCCCCTAAATAACAATAGCAGGAATTGCTTTTAGGCAAAAATTTAATACCACATATCTTCTTACCACACCAGAGTGATTTCAGTCCAGATGTCTGACATCTGTAGTATATTATTGTTTCTAGGCTTCATAAATTGAAGGAAGGGAGGGGGTGCTTAGCTATATTCTTTTACAGATTTGAATAAAAATACAAATGATTTAAACTTTTAAATCATTTTCAACTTAAATCATTTCAACATTTTAAAGCATTTTTCAACTTCAAGGCAATTAACTTGCAGCTATGTTTGTCATATATATATATATATATATATATATATATACACTAAAAATAATGGATATATACTTTTTGTAAGATACACCCAAGAGTTAGTTACCTTTTAGAGTGTTGCTTTATCCTACCTACTGAAAACCTTCAGTATAGCCATACTGACCATCAATCACAAAAGGTTATATAACATATCTTTCTCAATTCCTTTTGAATTCATAGTATTCCTTCTGTAGCAACTAGAAATACTTTTTTTAATTTTATTTTATAATAGTTAAATGTCAGTTTGATATTACTTCCCATGTCCCTTGGAAAATATAAAATAGATTTATACACAATATATACCCAGAGTACAAGAGCAACTGTTCTTAGAAATTCCCTGAAAAATGTACCAAGTCTATGTTTTTAGTGTCCCACTCTACGAATTGGTTCTTAAAAATTGGCTAGGAAATTACTACCCCTTCACCTTGTTTGACAAAAAGTTTTGTCTTTTCATTGCCTATATCTTTTGTTTCCATAAAGTTGAGTAGCAACCCATCCCCCCCAAAAAATCTATCACTGCTCTGACTACATTCAAGAAAAATAACAATGTATAGTTTGTATCTGCTTTTTTATTAAGTTTTTTTATTTTAATTTCAGTAAAGTTAACATACAGTGTTATATTAGTTTTAGGTATACAAGATAGTGATTCAGCAATTCTAGATATCATTACTCAGTGCTCATCATAGTGTACTCTTAATGCACCACACTCACCTCCCCTCTGATATGCTTTATTTTAAACAAGTACCCTCAGTTAAAATTATTTTTTTCAACAAGAACATTTTTTACTTGAAGTATACTTCAGAATACACGGTTCTGAAAGATATATATAAAACATTCCACCCAAGAAAAATAGAATACACATTTCTTCAAGTACACACAGAAGAATCCCCTAGTTAAATCACATACAAAAAGACATAACAAATATTACACACTTAAGAAGACTGAAATCATACCAAGCACATTTTCCAACCACAATGGTACAAAACTGAAGATCAACAGTAAAAAAAAAAAAAAAAGCTGGAGAACTACAATATAAATATTAAATATTTAATATGTAAATATTAAACAACACACTACTGCACAAACAATGGGCTAAATAAGAAATCAAACAGCAAACCAGAATATGCCTCAAAAAAAAAAACCCCACAATATTCCAAAACCTATGGGATGCAGCAAAATCAGATGTTAGAGTGAATTTTATGCTATAAATGCTTGTATTAAGAAAAAAAGTTCAAATAAACAACATTACATCACAAGAAACTAGAAAGAGAAGAAACTTAGCTGAAATTTAGTAGAGAAAGGAAATTTAAAAAATCAAAAATAAATAAAATAGAGACCAGAATAAACATTAACATAACATTGAAAGTAATGGCCAGTTTTCTAAAAAACAAAAATAAACAATATTGGCTTTGTTTTAAAGCAAAATTTGCTTTAACTACATTAGCTAAGGGGCACCTGGGGGGCCAGTCGGTTAGGCATCCAACTTCAGCTCAGGTCATGATCTCACAGTTCATGGGTTTGAGCCCTGCATCGGGCTCTGTGCTGACATCTCAGAGCCTGGAGCCTGCTTCAGATTCTGTGTCTCCCTCTCTTCCTACCTCTCCCCTGCTCACGCTCTGTCTCCCTCTCTCTCTGCCTGTACCCCGCTCGTGCTTGCTCTCTCTCTCTCTGTCTCTCAAAAATAAATAAACATTAAGAAAAAACTGTATTGGGGCGCCTGAGTGGCTCAGTTGGTTGAGCGTCCGACTTCGGCTCAGGTCATGATCTCGCGACCAGTGAGTTCGAGCCCCGCGTCCGGCTCTGTGCTGACAGCTCAGAGCCTGGAGCCTGTTTCAGATTCTGTGTCTCCCTCTCTCTCTGACCCTCCCCCGTTCATACTCTGTCTCTCTCTCTGTCTCAAAAATAAATAAACGTTAAAAAAAATTTTAAAAAACAAGAAAAAACTGTATTAACTAAGAAAAAAAGAAGAGAGAAACATAATACAAGAGATAACCACAGAAGTATATAATGCAATAACAATTACTATAAACCATTATATACTAACAAATCAGATATTTTGGAAAAAAATTTTTTTCTAAAAATGCACAAGTTACCACAACTGAATCATGAATCTTGAATCCAAGAAATGGGAAATCTTCTTAGACCAATAATAAGAATGAAAGTTGAATTAGGAACCAAAAATCTCCCAGCACAATGACAGCTTGGAGTCTGGAGCCTGCTTCAGATTCTGTCTCCCTCTCTCTTTTCCTCCCCCACTTGCTCTCTCTCTCTCTCCCTCTCTCTCAAAAATAAATAAAGATTAAAAAAAAATCTCCAGCACAGAAAAGCCCAAGATCACATAGTTTCATTGGGGAATTCTACAAAACATTAAAAAATAATAATGACAATCTTTATTAAAATTTCACAAATAATGGAATAGAAGGAACACATTCAAAATCATTCTACGAGGCCAGTACTATCCTGAGACCAAAGCAGGATAAAAACAATACAAGGAGAAAAAGGTCTAATTTGTCCAATATAAGTATGGATACTCTGACTCTAACCATTTGTGTGATAAATGTTTCTCCACCCCCTCACTTTCAACCTGAGGGTGTCCAGGGTCTAAAATGAGTCTCCTGTAGGTAGCATATAGATTGGTCTTGGGTTTTTTTGTTTGTTTTGCTTTATTCTGTTTTGTTTTATTTTGTTTTGTTTTAACCCGTTCTGACACTCTATGTCTTTTAATTGGGGTGTTTATATTCAAAGTAATCATTGATAGATATGTATTTATTGCCCTTTTATTACTTGTTTTGCCATTGTTTCTGGAAATTTTCTCTGATCTTTTCTTGCCTTTGTCACTTTTGGTCTCTCTTTTGCTCTCAAAGAGTCCCCTTTAATATTTCTTGCAGGGCTGGTTTAGCGGTCATGAATTCCTTTAGTTGTTGTTTTGTTTTGTTTTGTTTTTGTTGTTGTTGCGTGTCTGGGAAACTCTTTGTCTCTCCTATTCTGAATGATAGCCTTACTGGATAGAGTATTCTTGGCTCCAGATATTTCCCATACAGCATGTTGAGTATATCATGCCACTCCCTTCTTGTTTGCCAAGTTTCTATTGAGAAACCTCCAACTAGCTTTATGGGCTTTTTCCTTGTAACTTCAGGACTTTTTTTGTCTTGCTGCTTTTAAGTTGTTTTTTTTTTTTTTTTTTTTTATCACTGTATTTTTCAAATTTAATTACAATGTCTTGGTGTTAACATGCTTTCATTGATTTTGATGGGAGTTATCTGTGCCTCATTGATCTGGATGTCTGTTTCCTTCCCCAGATTAAACTTTTCTACTATTATTTCTTGAAATAAATTTTCTACCCCCTTTTCTTTCTCATCTTCTGGGATTCCTATAATACAAAGGTTATTACATTTCATGGATTCACTGAGTTTCCTAAGTCCATTATTGTGCTCTGTAATTTTTCTTTCTCTATTTTTTTCAGCTTCATTATATTCCAGTATATTGTCTTTTAGGTCCCTGATTCATTCCTTTGCTTCTTCCAGCCTGCTGTTCATTGCATCAAACCTGTTTACAATCTCATGTATTGTATTCTTCATTTCTGATGGACTCTTCTTTAACTCTTTTATCTCTGTGATAAGGGTCTCACTGATGTCTTCTATTCTTTTCTCAAGCCCAGTGAGTATCCTTTTGATTGTTGCTTCAAATTGTCCATTAGGCATGTTACTTTTATCTGTTTTGCTTAGATCTATGGCTATGGCCTTATCTTGTTCTTTCATTTGGGAGAAATTCCTCTGTCTTGGCATTTTGTCTAAGTCTCTGCCTTCTTCTCTGTGTTAGGAAAGGCAGTTATGTCTCCTGATCCTGAAAGTAATGGCTTTATGGAGAAGAAGTCATGCCCCAGGCCTGGTGCTTCAGGAGATATCTCTGGTGTGTGCACTCTGCTGTTGTTTTGGCTGCTCTATCCTTCAGGCCAGTCATCTACAAAGGCTCCCCTTGCCTGCTGTGTGCAGTGTTTGGTCCCTGGCCTGAATGTGGTGAGTTTAAACTTAGTATGCTCTGCTCTACTTGTGAAATGAGACCTGACACCAACTCCACCCAAACTGAGGCCTTGCAGACTCTCTGGTCAAGAGATGTAGTGTGGGCAGGGTTTTGTGCTGGTCTTGTGGGGAAGGGGCCCTCTACACTGGGACTGTGCAAGTTTGGCCAAGAAGGGCAGTCTCACCAGAGCACCAAGGGATCGGAGTTTTGTGTAAGCAAGCTAGTGTCCAAACTGAACTGTTTCCTTCAGGTGGCTCTGTGTTTATGCTGAGGTGTGGGGGAGGAAAATGGTGCCAACCAGCAATTTTGTTCCCAGAGAGGTGTCTTCATGAACACTGCTCATTGGAGAAGTGCTCCTAGAATAGTGAATAATCTATCCCCTACACGGTGTTCCCCAGATGCTTTTCAGGTCACTGATTCCATGTTTTCTGCCCCTGGGTAATTTGTCTGCCTTCTCTACAGGAGCAGCACAGTGCCCTCTTGACTCTATCCAAGCCAAGTCTGCTGGCTTTTAAAACTCCAGACTTTAGAGACATGGTGTGGGCAGGGCCTTCTGTTGGTCCCTTGGGAGAGGGGCCCACCACACCAGGACCAAGGCAGACTGAGAAGGGCAGTCCTAGCAGAGCACAGTGGGGTGAACCTTGGTGTAAGCAAGGTAGTTAGCCAGTGTCTGCACTACACTGCACTGCCTCCCAGCAGTGGCTCTGCATTTATAGTAAGGGACAGGGGAGGGAAATGGCACCCACCAGTTCCTCTGTTCCTGGAGAGGCACAGTTGTGAACACTGCTTCCCAGAGATACCCTTTGAGATGAGAGAACAATCTCCCCACAATGCATCCCAGGTGTTCCTCAGATCACCACTTCCATGCTGTCTGCCCCCAGGCTGCTGCCTGCCCTTTCTCCAGGAGCAGGGAAGACAGTACTCTCTGGGATCCATTCCAACCAAGCCTGCCAACCTTCAAAACTCCAGGCTTTAAGCCCCACTGGTTTCAAAAACTCGTAAAACTCAGCCGCTTTTGTTTTCCAACCCAATGGATTTGGGGAAATGTTCTCCTTGTGTGTTCCCTTGTGTGTTTCATATTATCAAATTCTATCTGTTGCATTTAATCCTGTAAAACCAAAACTACATGCATATGATAAGTATCTATGTGGCAGTTGGGAATCAGCATGTAATACTTATCCCGGTGACTTTTGGAGTTTTAGCAAATTGACCAAGATGGATTGAGAACCTTTTGAGTTAAAGATACATGTTAGGTGTTTGATGGAGAGTAATGAGTAAGGAATTATTTACGTGTTTAAGGCATAATTTTATCCTCAGCTTTGTAATATTATTGAAAAGATGAGAAATATCCTAATGGAAAATATAAGAGACAGGGCTCAAGATGGAAAGGAAATTTAGAGACCTAGCTTTTAATCCTAAGTCACTAAAACTCTCATACCTTATTGCTACAAGAACCAATCAGTCAAATTAATTAACGTTTAACATCTTTCCCTGCTCTAATATTCTAAGGACTTCCTGAGAAAGTTAGGTAATTCAAAGATGCTGGCACTAACCCAGCTTCGGCAGCCTGACATAACTGAAAACACAAACTGATTCCAGCAGCATAACTGAATTACAGACCAGACATCCCACACTTCTAACCTATTTGATAAATTATAACATACAAACTGAATGGGCACACAACTTCAGGATATTGGTCTTCTTGGGGAAGAAAAGAGGGGCAACTTCCAGAATGGTGGCATGAGAAACTCCATGGACCCACTGTCCAAAAAACAGCCATAATTGGTTAAAAAAAAAAAAAACTGTTTTGTTTTTTAAATAAAGTCTCTGGAAATGTTTCTGAGGGTATACATCAGAAGAAAATGGTATGCATTCAAGAAAATCTGTATCTCAGTAAGAAGATTGAGAGTCAGTGTTACCTGTTTTCTCCTTAATCTGTTCCCAACTCTACATGGTAACAGAAGCTCTAATTTAGCCAAATATGGTCAAGAAAAAGGGTTCCCTTTACCTCAACCCCCCGGCAAGGCATAGACTATTTCACTGAAAAGGGCGGTCTGCCAGCAGTTTTCATCCCCCACACCCAGCTCCAAGTTTCAGTACGGCCAAAAAGTTGAGGGTTCCCTTCTTCACCCATCCCCCATTTATAGGGCAGAAGTTAACCATAGCAGGGGCAAACCAAGAATTTTCTCTTACTGCCCTTGTCAAAGCTCACTCATACAACAGGCGTTCCATACTGGGAGAGGCAAGCCAAGAAGAACAGAGGATACTGTCCCATCTCAGTTCTCTGGTCATAAATCAAGGGTATCACTTCAAAGAAACAAACTACTGTCCTCCTACCCAGCTCTAGTGCAGGAGCTCACACCTTCTGATCAAAGCGGAGAGGCAGTGCAAAAAAAAAAAAAAAAAAAAAAAAAAATAGAGATCTGAAGCTCTCTCCAGGACCTAACATTATTTGAAACAGAAGATGGGAGATTTCATGCCTAAGTGTGCTCTTAGCAACAATGGACATTTTGGTGACATGCACTTAAGAGTAAAAAGCTCAACCAGAGTTCAGCTAGCTTACCAGAGAGAAAAAAGCAAGAGATAAGAATAGCCATCCTGGGCAGTAATTAAATTATTATGTCATGAAAGCCTTATAAGGGGAGACACTAGAGAGATGATGTCTCTTTGCTATGTGTAGACACCATAAGAAGTTGACCAGGAAGAAGGCTTTCACCAGAACCTTACCAGCTGGCACTCTGATCTCAGACTTCCAGCCTCCAGAACTATGAGAAATAAATATTTGTTGTTTAAGTCACCCAGTCTATGGCATTGTTGTCACAGTCCAAACTGGCTAAGACACAGAGACCTCCAAGAATTTATTATAATCATAAATTGATGAATTTCCTAATCCAGCTCTTCTTGGGAAAGAAAGTGGGATAAGGACCAGGTGGATGCAGAGGCTGGGGATGCTCTGTGGCTGGCGAGAATGACGGTAGATGAGGATGAAGGGTCAGGATACGGAAAAAAGGAAGAAGCAGAGATATTTTAAAAAAAATTCACAGGAGGAAGTGTATGTGTTTATGTGTTGATGGGAAGAGATACAGTGTTTAGTTAAAGGAGAAATTCTCAGGTCACCACCACCAATGGATTAATACCATTCTAGACAATTAGAAAAGAAACTTGTTTGGGGCACCTGGGAGGTTCAGTCAGTTGAGCAACAGACTCTTGATTTCAGCTCAGGTCATAGTCCCAGCGTTGTGGGATCAAGCCCCACATCAGGCTCCACACTGAGCCTAGAGCCCACTTAAGACTTTCTGTCTCTGTCTCTCTCTTTCTCTCCTCTACCCTCTCTCCCTCTGCCACTCTCCCCTGCTCATGCTCTCTCTCTCCCTCTCTCAAAAATTAAAAAAATAAAATAAAAACAAAAATGAAAAGAAACTTGTTTGATAAAAATGATATTAAATGAATCGAATGAAAGAAATAATACTCAGGAAATATATGATAAACTTATGTTCTTAAATGTTGCCCAGTAGATCCCTGATATTTCCTGTATAAACTCATTCAAATTATGGGTGATTCTATAAATAGTTCCTGGAAACTCTGCAAGGCATCTCTATCCTCTTGGGTATATCTTGAGGGTATGGAGAAGGGTTTTATCTTTTTTTAGTGTGTCTTTATTCATCTACTTAGAGAGAGGGGGTGAGAGGCAGAGAGAATGGGAAAGAGAGAGAGAGAGAATTTCAACAGGCTCTGTGCTGTCAGCATGGAGGCTGACCCAGGGCTCACACTCATGAATCACGACATCATGACCTGAGCCAAAACCAAGAGTCCAACGCTTAACCCACTGAGCCAGCCAGGCATTCTGGAGAAATGTTTTATTAGTGTTGTTGTGATATGGATATTATGGACATGTGGCTCACCTTAGGTAGTCATCAATGATGATTTGGGAAATATAATTTTGCATTTCTGGGCTCCAGTTTCCTTTTCAGCCAATGAGAAGCCTTTATGGTTCAAACTCCCAGTTTAGTCCAATGGAAACTTTGGTCATGGTAGACTCTCCCAACGACCCCCATCTCCTCTATAGAAGATAATTCCTCTCCTTTGGTCTCAGGACTTGCTGCAGTTTTTCCATGGCTTGTGTGTCCCAAATTGCAATTCTTTTAATAGTAAAAGGACTGACAGTTTATTTTTAAAGTTAACAAATATCATTAGCCAGGGGGTATATTTAAGATGCATAGCCTGGCTTTGGGGATGGGGGGGTGGTGTGGGAATATTCTATAGGATAGAGTTCTTTAGGCTTTTGCATGGGCACAGTTTTTCTGTATGGGCTACTGCAAAGAGAGATATGTTAGTGTTCCGCCAAACAATGGCACTCATTAAGTGGGACTCCTTTGGCTTAAAGCAATAATTTTAATTAGCATAAGCTTATGCAAATATCAGTTTATATAAATGACTTCTTGAATTGTAGTAAGGAAGTAATAATGTCTTCAGTTACCCATATCTGAAGTGATATCATTAAGTAGCAATTCAAAATAGAAAATAAAAGAACTCAATTATGCCATTAGTTTCAACACATTTCTTAGATATTAAGATATTTTGATATAGCAACTCCTAGTTCCCTCTATTCTGCCATTTGTCCTTTAGTGTCTTAGATTTAACACAAGTTGTAGGCAAAATAAAATTAAACTATTGTTTCTAAGAGTCACTAAAAATTAAAAGAATCCTGATCAACTACTTAAAATATAAAATGGTTCTAAGATAACAGACACAGCTAAAAAAGCAAATAATATTGGAAAAGTATTTCAGAGAATGTGGAAGTTTAATATAATTATTACATAAAAGGAAAGTACAGAATTGTGCACAAGAGTATTAAGAAATAAATGCTTAAATAAGCAACAAGAGAAAAGGCTTTTCAGCAGTATATAATAAATCTTAAAAAGATATCTGTAAACTATTAAATTTATTTTAGTGAAATAAATGTGCATTTAACTGAGATATACAGGTAATATGTTTTGCCTAGCACTTCATCAGAATTGCGTCAAAGTAATCGAAGAAATTAAAAGCTATTTTAGAAGACAATTATCAATATAACACAATTTAAAACATACATACAATGTTATGTCCAGTAAAGAAGTCACAAGTAAACATATGCACATTCTATTGATTACCGTGTTACTCCTATAGACTCAAAATAGTTATTCATATAGATAGGGTCTGGAAGGGAACCAACACAAGAGTGCAAACAATGGTTGTTAGGGTTGTGGTATCACGCAGGATCTTTTGCGTAAAAGAGTATCCAATTCTCTTTAATCTTGTTACCTATTTACAAATTGATAGGGTTAATATACCCAAGCACAGGCAGGGTAGAGGATCAAGGAGTGTATTCACTATATTTACTCACTATTTAAGATAAAAAGCAATGATAAAGGATGTGGAAAGAAAAGAACGGACACATTTTTAAAACTTTATAGAGCTGTCAAACTGGTCAGAAATCATTTGCTAAAACGTAGTGTGAGTCTTTTCTGGGTTTCCTTTTTATTGTTTCTATCACCTACAGATTTGGCATAACAAAATTATGATGATTCACTGTTAGGCTGTAGAGAGTTTTATAATGTATATGGAAAAATCTTAATAATGTTTGGAGTCTGGGGGTCTGTGAGAAACCATGGGAAATTGCTTTTGAGACCACGGTGAAAAGTGAACCTCATTTAGAGAGATTGAGCAGGGGATATGACAGATAAAAGCAACTGAAATGCAGAATTTAGAATGACAGGTCGCCATAGAAGTTAAACAATGCCTTTAGCTCATCCAGATGTGCTGCATTTACTCAATTTTGAGGAACTATTAGTAAGCAAAGCACATATTATATTATGCGTCTTGGTGTTTTCATTATTTATCTAGGGGACCAAGTAGAAATATTCTCTTGAAAGGGAAAGTGTGTTAAACACTCATAAAAATAAACCAAGTTAAGTCTCATCTCTGCCAGGTGGAAGTGGGGATTAATATCTAACAGGAGATGAAGCTCAGAGAGGCAGTTACATCTTTCACTGAATGGATGGAAAACCAGCTGTGTTTCCTGTCAGAGCACATTGTGTCAGGGCACAATGAGGGCCTGCCTCTGAGCAGAGGCGTTTTTACATTGAAGACCGAAGAGGACAGGAGTCTCTCGCGAACAGGTCTGAATGATACCTCAGTATACTAACAATACCGCAAGAATACCTCTCAATGTCAATATAAGAGGAAAAAGGATTTAGTTTAAATTTTTTTAGTTGATACTTTGCAATTGCATATCTCACATGTGTCCAGTCTCCTGGCCCAGAATGAAAATTAATGTTCTTAGGAAGTGGATAGGGATTCCATCATTTGCAAGCAAAACTGATGTTGGGTAGTCAAGACAAGAGGATTTTTGTCTTTTCACCTGCTGGAAAGGTCAACAGTGAAAATCTTTCAGAGACTCGTTTTACAAATCCATAAATGGGAGCAGACAGGATAAATGGCTTGTTCAAGTTTACATGTTTAATTATGGGAGAAGGAAGACTAGAAATTCAGTTCTTTCTTTCTCTCAAGTAGACTTTGAAAACACTTTTATAAATTAAAAAGACTACATTTATGTAGGACTTATAGATTCAGTAGAAAATGGCTACATTTTGCTTGAGGTATTTAGTGGAGTTGAGAGGATACTGGCATTGATTGCTAACTGACTTAAAGATAAAAAATAAGAAAAATCTCTCACTTGTCTGAATTGGCAACAGGGGACCTTAAAGCTAAAAACAGATATATTTATAATGTTAACAGAGGAGTGCAAGAAACAGCAAACTTTCTACAGGTAGCTCTTAGTTACCAAGAAGAGTAAAATAAATCCAGAAATCATCCCAATGATTGTTACACATTAAAGAGAAAACATGGTCCTCTTCTATATAAGCCTTCCTTATCAATTATATTTGTGTTCAATGACACAAAAATATATTTGTGTTTGCAGTGGACAGATATTCGACAAATATTTATCAAGAATTCTCTGTGCCAGGTTAGACACTATAAATAATACTGAAGGTGAGCAATGCACATTTTTTTTTACCTTGAACTTACACCTTTTATGTGAATGTTTGTAAATATGTGAAAGGGAGAATAACAAATGGACAGTTGAGGAAGAATACATTTATTTGTGGGAAGCATTGAGTTATTAACAAAACTGTGGGAACAAGATGAAAACAAAGTTGACTGAGAAGGGAAAGCCAAGGACTAAGGACATAAAAGCAGGTGAACTCAGTCTGTCAATTATAAGGCCCACTCCAGCTACAATATATTCTAAGATGTTGCTGCCCACTGCTTAAGAGACAGCGCTATGATAATAGCTCAAATCATTTCACCTGAACACTGTTTACTGACTCAGAGTTTGCCAAGAACAGTTATTCGATGACATAGGCAACTAAATTTGATGTGCACTAGTGGAAAAGAATGAACTGAGACTACCATATTCTCTCTCTGGAATTGTATTGGGCAAACCAGAAAAACAAACAAACAAACAAACAAACAAAAAAGGACATTAAGAACAAGAGCTAAAAATTCCAGAGAGAGGACAGTGGACAGAAATGGGTCTATGAATTATCTTGGTAAGCCAGAACCATAAGGCAACAGGAACTATGGATACACATATGAAGTGGATACACAATATGAAGAGTATATGAAAGAGAAAATCAGTAGACTATGAGATAAAAATGGAATCAACAATGGGGCGCCTGGGTGGCTCAGCCGGTTAAGCGTCCGACTTCAGCTCAAGTCCCAGGTCTGCGGTCCGTGAGTTCAAGCCCCGCGTCGGGATCTGGGCTGATGGCTCAGAGCCTGAAGCCTGCTTCCGATTCCGTGTCTCCCTCTGTCTCTGCGCCCCCCCCCCATTCATGCTCTGTCTCTATCTGTCTCAAAAATAAATAAACGTTAAAAAAAATTAAAAAAAATGGAATCAACAAGCAGAAAATATGAGAAACAGTTTCCATGGTTAGGGTGTGGTTAATCCCTACAGCTTGTCTTTCCTTCCTTCCTCCCTTCCTCCCTTCCTTCGTTCCTCCCTGTCCCTCCTTCCCTCCCTCTCTTCGTTCCTTCGTTCCTTCCTTCCTTCTCTCCATCCCTCCTTACTTTCCTCCCTCATTCTTACCTTCCCTCCTCCCCTTCCTCCTTCCTTCCTTTCTCTTCTAATTGAGGTACATAGCACATGACATTAAATTTATCATCTTAACCATTTTTAAATGTACAGTTCAGTCATGTTAAGTTTTTCACATTATTTGCAACATATCTCTAGAACTTTTTCATCTTGCAAGACTGAAGCCCTGTACTCATCAAACACTAATTCTCCTTCTCTCTCCCCAGCCCTTGATAACAATCTACTTTCCATTTCTATGATTTTGTCTATTTTAGATACTTCATATGAGTGAAATCATAGACATATGTTATTCTGTGTCTCTACAGATTTCTTGAGTTGTGTGGTTTTCCAGTCTGACTCAACTTAGGGGCAAATGGATCACTACATCAGGTAGGAAAACAAATAGCCACCCATGAGAGACAAAACAATACAAAAAATCAACTAGTATGGAGCAAGATTTTCTTATTCAGTCTGGGAAATAATTGAAACATGCACTTTGAAATGTTGATTTATTCAACAAAATAATATTTTGGGGGGAGTACATGAGCCCAAATGATGGATTAGGCATTGGTGATGAAGAGAGATTAAAATAAATACATCCAGTTTTTTGCTTTGTGCCAGGAAAAAAAAACATTTTAAAATATTTTATTGATTTTAAAGTAAGCTTAATGTATTTAACTCAGCTTAGAGACTTGAGGGAGAATGCAACTAATGATGGATTCTTTAATAATGTTTTCATAAAACATTAAAATAGGTCTTAGTTCCACTCATCCTTTACAATGACAATACTCCTTGCTAGATTAATCCTAAAATAAACTTGATGTATTTTAATCCTGTGTGAATGTTTCAAATACACATTGTACTGAATTTTAGTAAAATGTATAAATGATGACATCTCTGTAAACAGTACTATACTCTACTAGCATAGAGATACTGCTGAGCTCACTGGCCATTATAGAACTGGGGTTATCAAATACCCTGCAAGCTTTGAAAGAGTCCTCCTTTTTATCATGCTAAGCATTTTTTTTTTAAATATCCTCTGCGTTGGCAAAACTAGACACACACTGTGAGAGTTTGTAATTAGGGTTTACTTAGAAAACATATTAAGTGTTATTAGAAAGCTTTTGTGCAAGTGCTAATGAACATACCGTATTTAACCATCATCAGACAGATTAAATACAAGAGACTAATGTTCTAAAGTAAGCAACTCTCAATAATGAGAATGTGCTAATAATTACAGTGTTGTCGTTATAAGGAGGAGACTTATTTCATGCCATTTATATTAAACTAATTTTTTTAACTTCTGACTAGTGACATAGTTGGACGATAGCTGCTAAAGTAAACTTATAACAGATGACCTCTGGGGAAATTGTATGGATTATAATAACAGGAAAATGAATTTGAAAAGAAAAAGTATTATCTGATTATGTGAAAGACCTTCCACAAATAACTAAGTATTTGGAAGGTCTTACCTCTGGTCTTTTCAGGATCATTGTGAACCTATTCAAGTAAGTGACCTTGATCTGGAACTGTTAGACTCAATGACAAGGGAAAGGAGGTAGCCAAATTCAGGTGGTGTAAGAGATGAGGTTTTGCATGAAGCTGGATGGTATAAAGCAATGAATTATGAGTTACAGGACAAGGTAATGAATGGAAATGATGCAAGACTCATTGTGGGGCATCATTTCCTTTCTTGGGAGTCAAGGTCAAAAGATAAGCTTCTTTGTAAACAAAGGAGTAAGTAGTACACATATTTCTCTGACTGGATCAGGAAAAGCTTCCCTCACACCTAGAAACCAAGTTCCTCTCAATTCGCTGATCATTTCTTATTACTTTGTCTTTCTTCAAGATATGAGAAGGTCCTTAAATACTCAGAGAATGAATATTGCCCTCAATACTCTAAATGTTGCAGCTCATATCAGATTGTGATGATAGAAAGGAGAGATACATTTGGGCAATGGCTCAAAAACTTAAACGTAATAGAAAACAGGTCAGCAGAAAGCTTCTTTAAAAGTAAAATTATGTAAGTATAAAGAAAATCACTATTTTGAAAATATAGTTTTTCTTGGTTGAAGCAAGAACATTTACTAAAAGGCTTATTTAAATGAATTCCATATTGCAAAGAAATTGCAGGTAGGCTCAAAAATGTAAACTTAGACTATGTTTTAACTCAACACCAAACCCCCAAAATAATCCAATTACAAAATGGACAGAGGACCTGAATAGACATTTTGCCAAAGAAGACATACATATGGCATACAGCCACATGAAAAGATGCTCAACATCACTAATTATCAGAGAAATGCAATCAAAATTACAATCAAATATCACCTCACCCCTGTCAGAATAGCTAGAATTAAAAACAAGAAATAACAGGTACAAGTGTTGGCAAGGATGTGGGGAAAAAAGAACCCTCTGCACTGTTGGTAGGAATGCAAACTGGTGCAGACACTGTGGAAAACAGTATGGACATTCCTCAGAAAATCAAAAATACATCTACCGTATGATCCATTAGTTCCAATACTGGACATTTACTCAAAGAAAGTGAAAACACTAATTCAAAAAGACACATGCACTCCTATGTTTACTGCAACATGATTCACAACAGTCAAGATATGGAAGCAACCCACTGTTCTTGCATAGGTGGATGCATAAAGTAGACATTATATATATATATATATATATATATATATATGACATTTATATTATGTCTTCTTTATGCATATATATATATACATATATATATATAATTTAGCCATAAAAAAGAATGAAATCTTGCCATTTGCAAAAACATGGATGGAAAAGACAGAGAAACACAAAATACTATACGACTTCACTTAAATGTGGAATCTAAAAAAAAAAACAAAACAAATGAATAAAGAAACAAAAAAGTAGAAACAGTCTCATAAATACAGAGAACAAACTGATGGTTGCCGGAAGGCTATGGGTGGGAGATGGGCAAATGGGTGAAGGTGAGTGGGAGGTACAGACTTCCAGCTGTGGAATGAATAAGTCACAGGAATAAAAAGTATAGCAAAGGGGGGACACATGGGTGGCTCAGTCCATTGAGCATCCAACTCTTGATTTTGGCCAGTGTCATGATTCCAGGGTCATGGGATCAAGCCCTGCATTGGGCTCTGTGCTGAGAGTGGAACCTGCTTAAGATTGTCTCTCTTTGCCTCTCTTCCCCTCTCCACCCACCCCCTTAAAAAAGAAAAAAAAAAAAAAAAAGTACAGCCTAGGGAATATAGTCAATGGTACTATAGCAGCATTGTGTGATAACAGATAGTAGCTACACTTGTGGTGAGCACAGGTTAAATACACTGTGAAATCACTATTTTGTGTTCTTGAAACTAATTTAACATTGTGTGCCAAATAAATATATACATATATATGTATTTAAGATATATATTTAGATATATATATTTAATGTATATATATTATATATATATTTAAGATATATATTTAAGATTAAGATATATATATTTATGATACATACTTATATATTTAAGATATATATATCTTAATTGCAAACTACACAACATACTTGTAAAAACAAGTGGAAATTATAAGACAAAATTATTTGAAAAGCTTAAGGGACAAAACGAAGTAGAATTCTGGTAAAAACTAATCCAATTCTATCACTTTATGAATAAAGGAGTTAAATTCCTTAGATGTAAAACCAGTTGTCCTAGATCATGCCTCCAATTTATCAAGGTATTTTTTTCTTTAAAAAGTTTGTGTTTTTTGTAATCTCTCCACCCAATGTGGGACTTGAACTCACAACCCTGATCTGAGATCAAGTCACATGCTCCTCTGACCGAGCCAGCCAGGCACCCCAAGATATTTCTTTTTAAAAAACAAAAATGAAGAGAGAGAGTATGAAGACAGAATACACAGAGACACAGTTTAATGGAGGAGCAAAGCAGTTAGGTTCAAGATTAGGAACTTGATAAACTGGAAAGACCCGAAAAACACCAAAGATTAAGAAAAGTATGTTGAATAAGTTAAGGCAAAAAGTTATAGAAGTCTATTGGAAAGTCTTCCAAAAAATCAGTATCGGTACAAGAGACAATAGGAAGTGAGACTGAAAATTCTCATTCTGGGAAGATAGCATCACAAACCCTACAGTAATGAATTCAGAAACAGCTCTTGTCAATCTATAGATTCTGGGGTAGGTTATCATTAAAAGACACCAACAGAGATATGACATAACCTATTGATTCTAATGCCATTATTTCAGCATCTATAATTGTTTGTCCAAGACTGTACTAAATTTTATACACACACAAACACACACACACGCTCTTCCCCTCATTTTAGAAATGAGTATTATCCAAGCAAATTAATAGGATCAATCAATTTATATAGGGAATGTCCACTTCTTGTATACTGCATTTTGGAATTATAGCATATAAATTATTTATAGGCAAATAAATATTCCACATGGAAATCTAATTCCTAAGGCAAAACCCCAGCTTAGTAATTCATAAGTGGTTTAAGCAACTGTGATTCTTGAAAAAAATGTAATCACCTGTCTTAAATGATGTCTTATAATTCATTCTCTCAGTTAATATGGATTTGTTAGGGATTCTTATGATTCCAAATTGCTTATCACCTTTCTTACGATGGAAAATAATTAACAAGTATTTTAGAGCTTTCAACTCCAGTAGTATTTAAGTGTGGAATACTTTAGGACATTTTGTTTTGTTTTTGTTTTTGTTTTCTGGAAATCCTGGTTGTGGACAAGTAGAATGCTACTGTAAAGTTATTAGAAACAGTTCATGGCCATGTTTACATTATGAAATCATGAATCAGTGTGGTTTCTGTGTGATTGAGACATTCTTACCTGATTATTTTTATCTACAGGGAAATTTTAAGCAGCTACAATTTATGTCCTGATTCAAAATTCTAATATCAGTAAGAGACAAATGGAAGTCATTCTGAGGTGGTATTATCTCCTTACAGGCTCAAAATGTATTCAGTAATGGGGTTAAGATTGAAAACTGACCCCCCCCAAAAAAAGAGAAAATACTAATTTTGAGAGTTTAATGAGACTAAATTTCTAAAAAGCTGAGTATTTTACTTAATTCAAGTATTTGGATACCTTTTTAAAATATTTTCAGCGCACAAATATTTAGCCACAGTTACAGCCTAAATGCTGTGTGCTTTACAGGGCCAGAAAAACAAATTTAGCTTTGATCAAATATTTCAGCACCAAGATAATTGACTCTCCTCAAAGGTAGAATTAGATAAAAGAATGATAGAGTGCCAACATATCAGGCTATTATCAGATGCTATAATTTATATGGTCCACATTGATTCTGTTCTTTGTAGGAGCTAATGCACATGCTTGTAGATTTAGCAAGAGGATTTTAAAAAGGAAGTATAAAATCCACAAAATATATATCTCCATGAAGTTTTATACCAGCAAATCCATGAGCACTGAAGTGAAGAAAAGGCAACCTATATTTTATATGATATTTAATTTAACTCCTCCATTGCCCTTTAACACATAACACCCAGCCATAAAGTCTAATTTTCTTCTGTTTCAATAACTTTAACATGATATAGAACAAAAAGTTACAACTATTTATATTGCCTTAAGAATAAAAATCAATTTGCCCTAGTCAAAGATAATATAAAACTAATTAATTGAAATACAATTCTTAAAAAACTTTTAGTATCAGTAAATGAGGTTGAAAAAAAAGTGAAATCTTCTGCTCTCAAAACTGAAATATTAACTAAAACATTTTTAGAACAAATTCTATGTCTAAATCTTTAGTGAAAATCTTGTAACTTATTTAAGATTCAGTAAAGAAGAATGTAATCTAAACAGCCAGGAGTTGATTGTGTATACTAGAAGAGAATAGATTCTCAGGGCACCTGGGTGGCTCAGTCAGTTGAGCGTCCAGCTTCGGCTCAGGTCATGGTCTCCTGGTTCCCGAGTTCGAGCCCTGCGTTGGGCTCTGTGCTGACAGCTCAGAGCCTGGACCCTGCTTTGGATTCTGTGACTCCTTCTCTCTCTGTCTCTCTCAAAAATAAATAAACATTAAAAAAAAAAAACATTTTAAGAATAGATTCTCTAAAAAAGTGAATAATTAAAAATCTTGCACTTTCGAAAGTCTCTTTCGTTTCAGATGTGGAATGAGACCCTATAGGAAGAAGAATTTTATCACATATTATGACCGGCAGGAAATAAAGGAAATGATCAACTCTCCATCCAAAAAGGGGTGGGGAATGGTATCTGAGCAGGAAACAAGTATTGACGTGCAAAAAGTTAGGTGATTCTGAGGGTAAATATTTATATAGTACATACTGTTATCTAAAGACTGAGCTGTAAATCACTGGCAAGATGGTAGAACTGTATTTAAAATTCTTTCTTCTCCAGTAAACTGGGGGTGGGGGGCAAAGGCCCTGAAAATGGCCCCTACCTTAGTAGTAGCACCATAGATCTGGGAAGAAGCAAAGGGATGAGAGGCTGCAGGAATTCCCATGAGTTCAAGGGAACCAAATTTTCATTAACAATAAAAAAAAAAAAAAATCTGAAAAAAAAAAACAACAAGGAAACAAGCCAATGTGAGTGAGATTCAGCAGGAAAACAAATAAACTGACTTAGAATATCTACAAGCTGATGTAGAATACAACTAATTTCAGATTAAAATATAAAATAAATGGATTAAGGATATGTTAAAATATGAGAAGAAATAACAAAACTAGTGAAGCAGAAAGGGTCTACAATGAATAACTGAAGATATTTGAAAAGAAAATCAAACATAATTTTTGGAATAAATATGATTTTTAGTATGAACTACTAGATGGATGGGTGAAAACTATGTAAGTTAAGGTAAAAAGAGAACTTTTTAACTAGACCACAAATGATTAATATCCAAAAATGCATCGAGAGTCAAAACAATGTAAAATATAAAAATGAAAGCATGCAGAATAAAAAGTCCAGTCACTATCATAAAGTACCAGAAGAACATAGTAAAGAAGCAATATATGAAGAGATGTTGAGTTCATTTGTTTTAAACTAATAAAGTACATTTATCAAAGATAAATGTACATAATAAGATTACAACATACATAAGCAAAATAAATGGGAAAAAAATCATTCCAAAAAATATTCCACTAAAACTGCAAAGCCCCAAAGACAAAGAGAAGATTTCATCTTAAAGCCAAAGAAGATCAATAAATAACAGAAAATCAGATCACCAACAAAGCAATGACAATAAAACTGACAACTGACTTCTTGATAGCAAAAAAGAAACAAGTAGACAATGAAACCAGTATTAGAAATTTGAGAGAAAGTCACTATCAACCTGGAATTCTGCACCTAGCAAAATTGTGTTTTAAAAATAATGATTATCATTTTCAGGTAAGTTAAGTAATCATGATATGCATTCAAGCATAACATAGAGGGAAATTCATAGCATTCAGTGTCTATGTTAAAAGACAGCCTAAAAATGGTAAGTTTAAATATCTGGACTGAGATGTGAGGGATAATACAATATAAATGCACAGAAATCCAGTAAAGACATATTAAAGATATTAGCAAAGTGGAATAAAACAAAAAATAAAGATCCATAATGGAATCCACAAAGTTAAAAAGTGATTATTTGAAAGCCCAAAAAAATAAGGGAAATAGTAGCAAAATTCATTCAGAATAGAAGAGAAGTGAATAAATGAGTGAATGAATGAATTATAATAAGAAAGGGTATAACTAGTGGGCAATAAGTAGAAAGACGAGTTACCCCCATGAAAAACTTTTACACTTAAGTTCCAAAAATTAGATCCAATGTGTGAATGTCTAAAAAATTTTACTTATTGGAATTGAATGAAGGAGAAATAAAATGCAAAATTCATACAAGTCCTGAAGAAAAAGAAAGTTAGGGGCACATGGATAGCTCAGATGCTTGAGCTTCTGGTCTTGATTTCAGCACAAGTCATGATCTCACAGTTGGTGAGATCGAACCCTGAGGCAGGCTCTGTGCTGATAGCGTGAAGCCTACTTGGGATTCATTCTCTCTCTGTCCCTCTGTCTGTGAGAGTGCAATGAGAGTGACACTCTGGACCCCGGAACCACTGTAGCTCCAGTGCACATGCGCTCCAGACGGGCTTTGCGACCGTCCCACGGACATGCGCACTCTAGATATTGGCTCCCTGGCCACTCCACAGGTGCCGGTGGTTTAGACACAGGGCCACTGCCACCAGAAGCATGCCAGTGAGCAGGTGCCAGAGGAAGCCACGAATTTCCCCATGGGAGAAAAGAGATTGGAAAGACACCAGGAGTCCTCTCCCACCAACAAACCCAACAGCACTTGGCCACTATGGACACCTGCAGTCTTGGCCGCTGAGGATCCCTGCCATCCTAATTCTAACTGCAGCTCATGGGGCTGCACAGAGGCTAAGACAGCTACATACACCCTGAGCCTCCTGCCCCATGCAGCCAGCCCTCACACCCACCCATCCGTACCAGAAGACTTTTCCTTCCTCAGCATTAGAGGGAGAAGATTTCAGGTTATCTAGTTTATAATATGGCTGCAACTAAAATTGCTTATTCCTTCTTCAATTGCCCCAATATAGTTTCCACTGCACTGAAACCATGTACTGGAACTGTGTGTGATTACGCTTGCTGTGTCGTTGAATCTCATCTGATCTGGACTATTCTGTTTTCCTTTACATGAGCAATCATCAGCATTCAAAGGCTTTGGACTTCTTTTTTTAAATTTTTAAAATTCAATTTAGTCACATACAGCGTAGTATTGGTTTCCAGAGTAGGACCCAATGATTCACCACTTACCTGCAATACCCAGTGCTCATCTCAACAACGCCCATCATCCATTTAGCCCATCCCCCCACCCACTTTCCCTCCAGCAATCCTTAGTTTATTCTCTGTATTTAAGAGTGTCTTATGGTTTGGGGCACCTGGATGGCTCAGTTGGTTAAGCGTCTGACTTTGGCTCAGGTCATAATCTCATGGCTTGTGAGTTTGAGCCCTGTGTCAGGCTCTGTGCTGACAGCTCAGAACCTGGAGCCTGCTTCCGATTCTGTGTCTCCGTCTGTCCCTGCCCCTCCCAGACACACGCTCTTTCTCTCTCTCAAAAATAAATAAACATTTTTAAAAAAGAGTCTGCTATGGTTTGCTTCCCTTCTGTTTTTATCTTATTTTTCCTTCCCCTCCCGTATGTTCATCTATTCTATTTCTTAACTTCCACGTATGAGTGAAATTATATATTTATCTTTTATCTTTCTTTGACTGATTTATTTCGCATAGCATAGTACACTCTAGTTCCATCCATGTTGTTGGAAATGGCAAGACTTCATTCTTTTTTGATGGCTGAGTAATATTCCATTGTGTGTGTGTGTGTGTGTGTGTGTGTGTGTGTATGTATGTATATATATATATATATATATATATATATATATATATACACATACCACATCTTCTTTATCCATTTATCAATTAGTGGACATTTGGGCTCTTTCCATAACTTGGCTATTGTTGATAGTGCTGCCATAAACATTGGGGTGCATGTGTCCCTTTGAATCTGTATTTTTGTACCCTTTGGATAAATTCCTAGTAGTGCAACCCTAGGTTGAGGGTAGTTCTATTTTTAATTTTTGAGGAACCTCCATACTATTTTCCAGAGTGGCCACATCAGTTTGCATTCCCATTAACAGTGCAAAGTGTCCCCTTTTCTCTGCATTCTTGCCAACATCTGTTGTTGCCTGAGTTGTTAATTTTAGCCACTCTGACTGATTTGAGGTGGCATCTCATTTTGATTTTGATTTGTATTTCTCTGTTGATGAGTGATGTTGAGCTTCTTCTCATGTGTCTGTTGGCCATCTGGATGTTTTCTTTGGAAGGGTGTCTACTCCTGTCTTCTGCCCATTTCTTCACTGAATTATTTGTTTTTTGGGTGTTGAGTTTGGTAAATTCTTTATAGATTTTGGATACTAACCCTTTATCTGATATGTCATTTGCAAATAGCTTCTCCCACTTAATTTGTTGCCTTTTAGTTTTGTTGATTGTTTCCTTTGCTGTGCAGAATCTTTTTATCTTGGTAAAGTCCCAATGGTTCATTTTTTCTTTTGTTTCCCTTGTCTCCAGAGACATGTCAAGTAAGAAATTGCTGCAGCCAGACTCAAAGAGGTTGTTTCTTGTTTTCTTCTCTAGGATTTTGATCATTTCCTGTCTCACATCCGTTTTGGTTGTGTGTGTGTGTGTGTGTGTTTTACTCTGTTTTTAACTTTTTAAATTTATTTTTGTGTATGGTGTAAGAAAGTGGTCCAGGTTCATTTTCCCACATCTTGTTGTCCAGTTTTACCAGCACCGTTTGCTGAAGACACGTCTTCTTTTCCTCTGGATATTCTTTCCTGCATTATTGAAGATTTGTTGGTCACACATTTGTGTGTCCGTTTCTGGGTTCCCTATTCTATTCCAATGATCTATGTATCTGTTTTTGTGCCTGTACCTTGCTGTCTTGATGATTACAGCTTTGTAATACAGCTTGGAGTCTGGAACTGTGATGCCTCCAGCTTTGGTTTTCTTTTTCAACATTACTCTGGTTATTTGGGGACTTTTCTGGTTCCATACAATTTTATAGTTGTTTGTTCTAGCTCTGTGAAGAATGCTGGTGTTATCTTGATAGGGATTCATTAAATGTGTGTATTTATTCGGGTAGTGTAGACTTTTTCTTTCCCTCCTGAAATACCCCTTTCTTTGCTTTTTTAAAAATACTGTCTTCTATGTTTCTTTCTTTTTCACCAGGACATACCTTTCAGTTTATTTTTGCCAACTTCACTTCTTTTCTCTACATTCTTGCCCAAGTTGATATCAATGACTTTTCACACTTTAATGTCATCCAAATGCAGATAAGCTACCAAACTTACATCTCCAACATATTTCTCTTTTCCTGTTTCCTACTACTTACATCTCACCTTACTTGATATATAAATTTCCACTCTAGAACCTGTTTTCATAACTCAATTCAGACTTCCCCTTCCTGGCGTGCAATATTCCCATCAACACACATGGTTAAACTAGAAATCTGAAGTTCATCTCCACTGACTCTGAGATCTAAACCTATCATTTAATCTTTTGTAATTTTAGGAGAAAGTTTTTGGAACAATGCTATAGCATATTATCTTTAAATGCAGCTTTAGGGGTGCCTGGGTGGCTCAGTCGGTTGAGCATCGGACTTTGGCTTGGGTCATGATCTCACAGCTCGTGAGTTCGAGCCCCATGTCAGGCTCTGTGCTGACAGCTCCAAACCTGAAGCCTGCTTCAGATTCGGTGCCTCCCTCTCTCTCTGCCCCAACCCACTCACATTCTGTCTCTGTCTCTCTCAAAAATAAATAAACATTAAAAAAAAATAAAAAATAAAAGCAGCTTTATACATTGATATGCCCAGGGGAAGTCATCACATGGAAAGTTATTATTTGGGGGAATAGATTATAAATAATTTTATTTTATTTTTTAAAAATTTAATATTAGGGGTGCCTGGGTGGATCAGTTGGTTAAGCATTTGACTCTTGGTTTCAGATCAGGTCATGATCTCACAGTTTCATGGGTTCAAGCCCTGCATTGGGCTCTATGCTGACAGTGGATGCTGCTTAGGACCCTCTGTCTCTCTCTCTCTCTCTCTCTCTCTGCCCCTCCCCCACTCATGCTGTCTCTGTCTCTCTCAAAATAAATAAGTAAACTTTAAAAAAATTAAAATTTCATATAAATAATATAATTATAATCAGAAAAACAGATGATTAAAACAAATTTGAAATTTTTCTTGAAACCAGAAATCCTCGGGATCATTCTTTCTTGATAACTTAACCAATCTCATATATATCCCTTAGCTCAATTGCTTTATTACCTAGACATATCTGGCAAACTGAGGGCAAAAAAAAGCATTCCTTTTATCATATGTGTTTGGAGTATTAAGAAAGGTCTAACCCTAATTTTCTTTTTTTTTAATTTTTTTTTTAACGTTTATTTATTTTTGAGACAGAGAGAGACACAGCATGAACGGGGGAGGGGCAGAGAGAGAGGGAAACACAGAATCGGAAGCAGGCTCCAGGCTCTGAGCCATCAGCCCAGAGCCCGATGCGGGGCTCGAACTCGCAGACCGCGAGATGGTGACCTGAGCTGAAGTCGGACGCTTAACCGACTGAGCCACCCAGGCGCCCTGTAATTTTCAAGATTTGAGGGTTAGCAGAATAGATACAAAGGGGTTTCTTTTGAAAGTCAAGATTGTGCATATATGTTTTAGCTACATGCATGTGTTTAAGCCATTAAGAAAATTATGAAATGGAAAGATTTGAAAGATCGAATGTGTTTTGAACATTGCTCTGTGCTTCAATTATATTCAGTAAGATTTCATTCTCCATCTGATAGTGGTCTTAAATTTATATTTATGAATGTTAGCTTTGAATGACCAAAGTTGATTCTTTACATTGCTTGTAATAGTTTTTTAATAGAAACCATTAGTTTGAATTATGAGCAATCTAGTATATATTTTGGAATGTATTACTTCAAGTAACTGCTAATAATTCTGTGCAAGTTCATTTCATATGCTGAAATATATGGCAGTTACGTTAAAATTAAATGGTACTACAGACCCTTGATAAGTTTATTAATTACCAAGAAACTTGAATACTAAATATGTTATTGATGGAATAATTCACTTAAAGTAGTGACCAGTGTAGAGGAATGGAACACACATAGACATTGGTGAAAAAAAAGATATCGATTTGAAACCCACCACTTACTGTCTGTATGACCTTAAGCAGGTTGCTTAACCTCTCGAGCATATCTATACAATTTGAAAAATAATTCTTACTTCTTAGCATTCTAAGAATCAGAAAAAAATTATGTAAAATTCCTGACTTATAGTAATTTATATCTTTCTGACTACTTTTAACTTATTAACTTAAATGATACCATACATACAATTCTGATATTTTACATCACCTACCATGTACCAGATGAGACTGGTTGGTTAGTCAATCCTCATTGTCTCTGTTGACATTTGACTCTCTTGGTGGCTTCATAGCACTTGAGATGAAGGCTGTTTTGGGTATTTCAGAGTGGGAAAGGGAGAACTACACATGTAAACACACAGCCCAAAATAGTCAAGAGGAAGCACATGTGTACTCATTTTTGTGATTTTAGAGCAAACATTCCCTCCAACCCTGCTCAAATTTCAACTTTCTTTAGCCCATATTATCAAGATGACAATTCACAAACCGGGTTATCTAGAGTGATTCTATTCACTCAACAGGTAGTAACATGTTGTATTTACTAGAATGTGCTAGGTTGGAGGAAACTGTATGCATGTCCATTAGCAAAGCATGAAAATATTTCACTAAAATATGCTCATTTCGCTAAAATATGCTTAACAATTAACAAAGAATAATGGGGTAATAAGAAAAGTGAATGCAATGAACTTATGTCTGGTTGGTATAAATGGCACATCACAGATAGTTCAGAGAACATCATCCCTTCTTCTTATAGCAACTTCAGCCTTGGCTTTGAATCAGAAAGGTATACTAAAATCTCCATACATAAAATCTGCATTGGAGACACATGAAGCAAAATTTTAAATAATTATTGATCAGGGAAATATTCACCATAGTTATTTCAAGGTACTTTATAGTACTTGAGAATACAGAATGCTCCATTTCATTATTAAAAAAATTCAATCCGATCAATTATATTATACAGATTTCTCATTTGCTGGTAAAACTTTAAGCATAATGGGAAAACTTTAAAACTGGAGCTGGAAGAGGCATTAAATGTCATATTGGTTATTCCCCTGCTACAAAATTGACTTAATTCAATTCACATAGATCATTATTGATTCTAGTTCTACAAAATGCGAATGAAAAAATCCTGTCTGGCATAATTTAAAGTCTACAATGCCAATATTTTTTCCTCCCTTATATAACTTCAATTTGTTGAAATGCAAGAATGTCAAATTAAATTACAATCAATATTAGTAAATAAAATTCCTGTATAAAAATGTATTTTCCAAGTATCAACTTAAGACTGTCTAAAACCAAAATATGGATTATATTCATATTGTACCCAAGCAAAGCATGGATAATTTCTTGGAATTCCTTGGGGATTCCCCAAAGTAGTGTCTGGAGATTCTCATTATTTATGTTTTAATTTTTTTCAGAGCTAATTGCTATTCTACATTTGTTTTGTTTTGTTGTTTACATTTTATACAATATATTTTGCTATATTTATTACTTATATTGGTTTATGGCCATGATTCTAAGCTTCAGTGCATATGCATCAGAGTCACATAGCAAGCCTATTAAGAACATAGCTTTGTTAGCCTCAGACATGCTCACCTACTTACACTTGCTTGTCTCAGATTCTGATTTGGCAGAAGTGCATTAAGGTCTAGGAATATGATTTCGAAAATAAACCTTCTGATGGCTCTGGCTGACTGGATTGCACAACTGGAAAGTACAGTCCTATGATTTTCTTTCCCGTGCTCTCCTTGTGAGCATTGTGCATGAAGTTTACCCTTGTGCTAATGTGTTAAGTGGTTCATCTTTTTAAAGACTCAAGAGTTTTGATGACAGACATTACCTATTTGATACAATTTTCTGATGAAATCATATTTATTTGTGACTTCTGAAGGAATGAATCATGTACTAAATTTTCAAGTTCTTCTATAGTTACCACTTGTAGCTGTTTTCTACATCTCCTTTAGTCAGTTTTTATAGATAAATTTTTTATTGTAAAATTTGTTTGTGTTTGTGAGGTGGAGGGGGTTATATCCTGGTGGAATAATTTCAGATTTTATATTTATAAGCCTCTTCTTTCTCCTTCCTCTCTGTTTACTTCGTTCTGTGTCTAGTTTCTTCAGTTTAATGCTTAATTTTTTTCATACTCCTTTTATAGTATGACTAGTATGATTATCTCCTAACCATGGACATGGTATAGCTCTGCTTAGATTTGGGTCTATTTTGATGCCTGCCAATTTTTTTTTTTTTTTTACTTCTTAGATATCATTTTATTAAATTTAATTCTACATTTCATATAAATTGTATTGCTGATGTGAATAGGATATTTTTTATTACTTTGTTTTCTAAATGTTTATTTTAGTTACATTGTAAGAATTTTTATTTTGATGTACCAGTGTTTGTGTAAGGATTTTTGTTTTGTACCTGGGAATTTTGCTGAATTCCTATTAATTCTGATGGTCTGACTGTTGCTGGTCTTTGATTTTCTATGTAAGTAACGTTATATGTGTATATATATATATGTATAATTTCATTTTTCCTTTTCAATTTTTAGTTTTCTTCACATTTTCTTTTTTCTTTCTTTTTAATTTTTTTTAACCTTAGCTACTAGATCCTTTAATACAATGTGAACAGCAGTAATGGAAAACAGCACCCTTATCATGTAGTGACCTTAACTAACTTCAAAAATCTCATGTTTAATATATTTGTTGTAGTATTTTTTATAAGAAATAAATTGGGCTATTTCTCTTGTATAAATGTGGATGGTCTGTTCTATGAAATTTGAGTATGTTCGATTTAAGCTGCCTATGAAATCAGCTGGACCAAAAGATCACTCAGGTCATGGAACTTGATTACCAATTCAACACATTGTATCTCTTCACCTCCTATTTTTCTGAGTAATTTCGCATTAAGTATACCTCTTTTAAAGATCATCTATCAAGGGAGTGCCTGGGTGGCTCAGTCTGTTAAGCATCTGACTGTGACTCAGGTCATGATCTCACCATTGCTGAGTTGGAGCCGCGCATCAGGCTCTGTGCTGACAGCTCGGAGCCTGGAGCCTGCTTCAGAGTCTGTGTCTTCCCCTCTCTCTGCCCCTCCCATGCTCATGCTCTGACTCTCTCTGTCTCTCAATAATAAATAAACATTAAAAAAGAAAAATAAAAAAAATTTTAAAAAAGCATCCGACTTCAGCACAGGTCATGATCTCACAGCTCATGGGTTCAAGCCCTGCATCAGGCTGTGTGCTGACAGCTCAGAGCCTGGAGTCTAAGATTCTGTGTCTCCCTCTCTCTCTGCTCCTACCCCGCTCATGTTCTACCTCTCTCTCTCTCTTAAAAATAAATAAGCATTAAATTTTTTTAAAAAAAGATCATCTATATAGGCTTTTGTTTTGCTCTAGTAGGATAGGTACTTAATAAGGATAAATGTATTTTCCTGGCTCTGTTTTTAGTCTTCCTTTAGTCTTCTCTGTTGAATTGATATAATTTTTTTAAAAATTCATTTTCATTAAGATAAATTAGAAGCAAAATATTCAGATTCTCTCTTTCAGAAGATGTCCTTTACAATTTAATACACATATTTATCATTATTTTTTCTAGAAATGTTTAAAAGTTTCAGCATTTCTATCTCTCATTCAACCACATGAAGGACTTTAACAAATTTTGACAACTCATTCACTATTTTCCAATCAAGTTTTATTTTATTTATTTTTTCAATGTTTACTTATTAGGGCCTTTCATTCTTTCTTGGAACCTATGCATTCCCTTAGTTTATATTTTCCTCTCTAGGTGTAATTGTTTAGAATTCATTTGGTGAGATTTGTTGAATATTTTCCTAATGTTTATATGAACACATCAGGAAGGTTTTTGTATTACTTTATGAATTATAGTTGCCTGATAGCCATGTGAAAGACTGTCAGTGATGCCCAAACAACACAACCAACGTCATTTTGTTCACAGCAAGAGTTGATAATCCAGGCCCAAGATGATCAGATGTCTGCTCAATTTTGCATCCCATCGTGACAGATGATCTGGAGAGTTCCATAATAGAAAAAGCAGAGAGACCATTTGTTGCCTAAGATTGGTGAATTCTGTCAAAAGCTATTCGGACCCCAGTATCAATCAAGTTCAGAGGCAAGACTGGCAAATGCCAGGCAGAGGCATTTGAAGAAGCAGGGAAGCTACACCACCAGCTCTCAGAAACAGATCCATGCCCAAGACCACTTATGGAAACAACAGCAGACCAGGGCTGTTGTTCAACAGTGGTGACATGCTTCTGGCCTAAACCTCCAGAAGGTCTAGGACTCCACAAAAGATGATCACTTGAGGGCCCAACTATGGGGATCAAGGAATCTAGACAAACTAACTAGGTCCTGACAGAAGTTTTGAGGCTAAAGACAAAAAATTAGCTTTAGAATTTTGTCAGAGGCCATTTCTAATTAGTTAATTAATTTATTTCTTTTTAATGTTTATTTACTTTTGAGAGAGAGAGAGAGAGAGCACGAGCATGAATGGGGGAGGGGCAGAGAGAGGGAGACACAATCCAAAGTAGGCTCCAGGCTCTGAGCTGTCGGCAACAGAGCCTGATGCAGGGTTTGAACTCATGAACTATGAGATCATGAACTGAGCCAAAGTCAGGTGCTTAACAGACTGAGCCACCCAGGCACCCCATTGCTTCTAGTTTAAATGTTCACTTGTGTAACACCAAGGTGTCCATTTTGTGGTGCAACAACTTTGTAATTTCAGGAAAGCCTGTCAGATTAAATTTGCACTTTCTAGTCTGTTGATGTTCATCGAATGCACTGTGCTTTAATGGTAGCACTCTCCAGGGGTGCCTGGGTGTCTCAGTCGGTTAAGCATCTGAATTTGGCTCAGGTCATGATCTCACAGTTCGTGGGATTGAGCCCCACATCAGGCTCTGTGTTGACAGCTTAGAGCCTGGAGCCTGCTTGGGATTGTCTCTCCCTCTCTCTCTGTCCTGCATGCACTCTCTCTCTCTCAAAATAAATAAACATTTAAAAAAATTTTAGCACTCTTCTAAATATCTAGACAAAATATGAACAATTTGTTTCCAAAGGGAAGGCCACAGTTTAAGGAAATTTTATTCCAAAGTTGAATTTCTCTGCATTCACAAAAAAAGAGATCTAAAAGTGCTTGACCATGTTTTATATGTTAAGCAGTGTTATAAGGTGCTTTAAATAGCTGGTTTTATTAACTTTTCCACCCTAATCTATGAAAAGATATGCTCACTGCTAGTCTATACGTTTGGAACCAAGACTGAAAATGATCACATAATTTTCCCAAGGCTACACAGCTCATGTCTAATCAACTCTGAAACTCCTGCTGCCTCTATTTCATCAAGATGTCCTCTATAATCAAAACGTGTTGACATGTCTAGGCCTTAAGAAGTGAAGTCCTTCATCTGAAGAACTTTATATGCCTTAAACATGAAAACAATTATATAGACCAGAAGTAGCCTTACATTGCACTCTTATGTTAAATAAGGTAATGTACGCTGTATGGAAAAGTTACTATCCACTATATATCAAAAATTATATGCTATCATGTATTTTATTAAGCAAACAGGTGATGATAATATCCTTCTACCTAAAACTAAACCAGTCCTCCATTCTTTTAGTATGAATTCGGTTTAAATCTGACATGTTGATGGTTAGATGTCAAGATGCTAATATTGACTTTTATTTTTTTAATCACTTTTCTAGGCAGTTAAGGCAAACTAAGTAACTCCACAGATTTCTACACAGAATATTGATAAAAAATTCAAGTGACTTCACAGCTGAGGATATTTATGGCTTTCCCTCCAATTAAATAGGGAGAAGGTAATATATTCTAAAGTATTTGACTGCAACATTGCTCCCAGGTTTTAAAGCACAGCAAAAAAAAAGTGATTTAGTATAAAAAGACATTACTTTGCATTAGTATTCTTTTAAACTTCAAAGACACAAGAAGTTCTATCAAAAAAAAAGCACAAGATTTAGGTTTTAAAAATTCTTTTTAATCTTCTCCATAGTTCTATTAATCAATAGCTGTAAACTTAGCACAGTGCAGGACAAGTCAGCAGTTAAAAAGAAACATGAGAATTAATAATATTGATGGTCTCTGGAATGAGTTGGGTCCGTATCTCCAACAAGATACAAAATCAGTGCAATTTATAGTCAATGGACGAATACACTTTTTTCAGTTCACTGATATTTTTTAAAAGCACTGCTTACAGAATTCTCTCCAGAAAACCATTCTATGTTGTTTTCATATTTTCTTCAAAATTTAGTAAAATTTTAATGGAATTCTATTGTATGCTGATTGTGGAAAAAATGTATTTGGAGGCTAAAGCATTTCTTGTTTCTCAAAGCATAAAAACCTAAGTATTCACTCAAAAATGTTTAAGTCATTCAACAATATCATTGCACACTGAGTGCCATAAATTCAATGGCATTTATTGCATGAGGAGAAAGGGTTACAAAGATCAATAAAATCACATCAATTACCTCAAGGAACAAATTCCATTATTTTAATTCATCATAAATAAATTACTATATTTAAATCATTCTAAGAGCCCATCAACTGTAAAGTGATGTCTCTTGCAGGATGTTAAAATATAAAAACTGTGTACCTTGGAATTAATGAAATACGACATAATGCAGAGTCTGAAACCAAAACTCACTTAATTGTTTTGCATCCCCTCATTTCATTTAGCATCAAACTATAACACTTTTCATAGGCCACTAAATAATTTAAAAATAATTTTTTAATGTTTATTTATTTTTGAGAACGAGACAGAGCATGAGTGGGGGAGGGTCAGAGAAAGGGAGAGACAGAATCTGAAACAGGCTCCAGGCTCTGAGCTGTCAGCACAGACCCCTACATGGATCTCAAACCCACGGACCACAAAATCATGATCTGAGCCAAAGTCGGATGCTTAACTGACTGAGCCACTCAGGCGCTCCAATAATTTTTGAAAACATAATTTTAATGACTTCATATTAGCCTACTATATGAGTGAGCCATTGCTTATTAATAAGATCTCTAGTTACTATTTTTATTCTTTTCTTCGTACTAAATGTTTCCATCTTGAATATCATGCTTACCATTGAATATTTCCTTTGGATAAACTTTTTTTGTTGTTTATTAATCTGAGATCAATAATTATGATACTATTGTAATACACGATACTCTGAACTGACACTCATATATTTTTACTCTGAAACATTTTTGTTTGCATAAAATACTTTTTTTGCAAATAAATAAATAAATCATATTTATGATTGTTTTTCTTTAGGAAGGGTATTAGATAAGGCACTTTCTGAGCCTGCCATGTCTGAGAAATATTTTGCCTGCAGTGACTGGGTCACTTTTATTTTTCTTCTGTAAATGTTATTCAATTTTCTTCTGACATTTTAGTGCCACTGAGATTTCTGAGGCCAGCCTCACTTTTGTATATTTCATTCACCCAATGAATATCTACTGAGCATTCACAGGGGTCTAGGTGCTGGTAAACAGTTACCAAGATGGCAGGGTTGTTACCCTTATGGACTTTTTTGTCACATAGAACCTGTCTTTTTTAGGCAGCAACTTCTTTTCACCCTACATACTTAGAGAAATAGTATTTCCTTGTCTCTTAATTAAATTTTATGTTAAATTCTGGGATGGAAAACAGATTTCATCCAATTTTCCAAATCTGATGGATTGTTAATGGTGACCTCTAGGGATGTGTTGAAAAATTAGGAGATTGATTTTGAATTCACTGGGAAGAGTTTCATAATCGTCAGTCATTGTGATAGGTCCCCTGGCTGCTGAGTATGTTCCAGTCCAAGTCAAGCAAAGATCTCTTCAATATTTTTCCTGAATCTTGGTGATCCATTTCAATTTGCAGCTGTTTCCCCCCACCCCCCTGCCCAAGTCATTTTTTTTTTAGTATTTCTTCCATTACTGATTCTTTACCATCTGTGTTCTTAACTTTGGGAATACAAATTTTATACATAACAGATACCTGTGATCTGCATAGTTCACCTTTGCTTATTTTTATCTCCATCTCCATCTCCTTTTGGGAAATATTGCAGAAATGACTGTGTATGCAATAATCTTTCTTCTTTTTCATTGTAGCCACCCACTACAATGACTTTTATTATTCACTAATGAAATATTCACTTTGTGTATCAGTCAAAGTTGGCAGAAAATGTACGAAATTCTCAAATTTGGTATGTTTAGGAAAGGTTTGAAATAGGTGCTAATTATACATGCATGGTCTGGATATAAGAAAACCACAAGGTAGAGTTGATTACTCTGGCACTAATAATAGCTAAGTGCTCTTTCCTCGCCACCTCCAACCCTCTTATGCCTGAGGTGAAACAGCAGTTACCAAAACCTGGAGCTGGAGACAGCCATGTGGAATGGGCCACCTGCTATTAGCTAATGGTTAAGAGCAGATGAAAGCCTACAGCAGCCCCATAGGGAGAGAACCAAAGAATAATTCGTAGCAAGGTGTTTTAGGATAAAAAATGCAATCCTCTCTATTTACCAGGAATATACAAAAAAAAAAATGAAAAAGAAAAATCCAACAGTGTGAAATGACTTTACATTGACACATGATATATAATAACATTATATGGCAGAACTGAGACCAAACATATTAACCATAATACTAAACTTAACTCAGTAAGAAAAGATTTGTTTGATTGGAGTACGCAAATCCAAACCCAATTCTTTGCTGTGTGCATGAGACACATCTGAAAATGAAGTGGCTAATATAAATGGATGGGGAAATAAACAAGGAAAATACAATAAAAACAAAGCGGGGGGGGGGGGGGGCGGGACGCTTCTGATACCAAGCAAGACCATCCAAAAAGCAGTAAGTGATACAAAGAATGGAGGATTGACAGCTTTGGCAAATGAAAGTCCTGAAATCTCCATTAACTTTGAATTTCAGATGAACGGTGAATATTTTAATATACAGAAATCCCATGCACATTTGCAGCACTATTTAAAATCATTTGTTGTGTACATGAAATCTAAATTTAATGGAGTGGAGATTCATGTATTTTTCTAAGAACCTCACTCTTTCCCCCACTACATAATGTTCACCTGAGCAAGCACAAGCCAGGGGATGTAATCACAAACAATTTCATTTTTGTCTCTCACTGCCTCTTTAACTCTGCTGTGTTCCCAGCAGGTGTTACTCCTTCCGCCTAGACTTTCTAACTCCTCCAAGGGATGCAGCTTGGGAAGGAAGAACAGCTAAGGAGAGAAGAAAGTTCCAACTTGGCTGAGAGTGTTATGGTTATTATTATACAGACCCTGTTGGAATATGTTCAGAACTGACTAAATTTCATTCATTGTTTCTGGGGAGATCCTCTTGCCATCTCTGGGGACGTCGTCTTTACAGTCTCTTTGATGTGAGTGAATGCATCTCATTTCTGGCCGGAAGTTACTCCTTCCTTGGCTTGTAGGAATACAGCACTACCTTCCGTTTATCTCTGCTGATTTAGCCTTGCTCCTCCGGGTAGTCTTTTGGATAGAATCCAAAACAACTTGTGTGTGTGTTTGACATCTGTATCACAGGAGGCACTCAGACATTCTTGGAAGCTAACCACTTGCAGCCACCTCTTCTTTGCTCAGCCATCAAAATAGCCAACCAGCTCGTTTCTAGCCTTTTGGATTTTCTAGGGTGAAACAGTCATTACTTTGCTCTGTCACTTACGTTGCAGAGAACACATACTATGCCATAAAGCCTCTAGCTAATTCACTCTAATACTTCTTCTGTATTTTGCCTGTTGAAAATGTATTTAAAACATATATCATCTTTTAAAAACCCACACAAAAAATTTAAAAGAAAAAATATATATTTTAATAAGTTAGGAGTTACAAAATGGTATAACTCAAACTACAAGCTTTGAAGGAGTATAATTAATAGCTTACAATATGGTTGCATAATTTGACTCAACATTTCCAATATTTCAAATGAAAAGCTTCCAAAAGATCAAAGCACCCACTACAAAGTCTCAGCTTTTCTCAAGGTTTTTACTGGAGGTAAAAATGAGAGAAAATGGAATCATGTGTTATTTTACAAATGTCATTTGATTATGAAAAATAATGTGTTTATAATACCAACATGGATATATGGAAAAACAAATCAAGGAAACAAAAACACACATAATTGCCCTTCCTAGAAATAACCATAATTATCATTTTAGCTTATGCCTTTTATCATTTCTCTAGGTATACTTGTGCATAGATTTTTAAAATAAAAATTTTAATATTTATTTATTTTTGAGAAAGAGACCAAGAGAGAGAATGAGAGAGAGAGAGAGAGGTCTCTAGCAGAAGAGGGGCAGAGAGAGAGAGGAAGACACAGAATCTGAAGCAGACTCCAGGCTCTGAGCTGTCAGCACAGAGCCCAACATGGGGCTTGAACTCACAAAACCATGAGATCATGACCTGAGCCGAAGTCAGACACTCAACCTACTGAGCCACCCAGACGTCCTGTGCATACATTTTTATACAATGACATAAATACTGTATAAGTATTGCAACCAATATGTTTTCACTTAATCATATAGTGTAAACATTTCTCATTCCATTAAGTGTTCCTTTTCATCAAATTAACATTTCTCTAGATGGTAACCTATAATTTATCTGCTCATTCTCCCATTTTAGGCATATCAGAAATCCTGTGATGAATATCTTTGTAAACTTATAAAGTTCATCTAATTTCCTTAAGATAAATTCATAAGAGCTAGTACCTGGGTCCAATAGTTTAAAAGTTTTGAAACCTCTTACCCATATTGCCAGATGGTTGTCCATAGGATCGTGTTCAATTGCACTACCCAATAGCAATTTATGAGAGTGTATCTTTTGTTACACCACCACTGATGCTTGGTATGACCATAAAATAATAATAATAAGCACTATTAGTTTGATTTTTGTTCTGATAACTTTATACCAATATTTTAAAAACTGTTCAATAGCATAAAGCATCTACAAAATATAAATAGTGTTTACTCAAGAAGTTTGGAAATGCCCAGGAAACAAAAGATTTCTTTACTACAAGATTTCTCAGAACCTTTAGCATGCTTAACATACTGAAATATATTATGAATCTATAAGTATCAGACTGGATTCTCAATTTGCTTTCTTCTACTGGGAATGTTTTCTATAACAAGGGTTTTTGTTTTTTTTTTTTTTAACAGAAGAGCCCAAATTCAAGTGGAAAAACTATCTTTGGGGCTGAATTTACTTGTTATGGGACTAATTATTGTTCAAGCTGTTTTCCTATAACTTTATTCCCTTTTTCTATGTAATTGCTCATGCTTAGGGCAACTAGACATAAATCTGGGGAGCATAAAACAAACAAAAAGCTACGTTTTGCTAATTTTTATGTTAATTATTTGTAGATAAATAAAATATTTTTCCATAATTTTGTTTTTTGACTAATTTATTTATTTTGTTTGTTTGTTTCAGTAAAAAGCTAAAATATTTCTTGAGAATATTCCTAGAAACTTTATTGTTAGGTAATTGTAACTCAAACTTTAAGGAAAACATTAAGTTTTATTTTCTGAAAATACTTTTACCTATCTTTCCAACCTGCAGTTTTTCCTCACTGATACAGCTAAAGTAACTGGGTATTATCCAAAGGGGAATATGATATTATATAAAAGATTCCTAGAGAAAATTGACCAATCATCAAGGCATTGTCAGAATTTTCAATCTTGTTATAAAATAAAGATACTCATTTAATGGCATTTGTGTTTGGAATTCTATTTAAAGTTGCATGTTGTAGAAAGTGTGCAAAATGGAACGGTGCAATTTTAAAAAGTTGTAAAGTGCTATCATTTTGATAAAATATTGGATTTGTAGGTGTTCGACCAAACTACACATGAAATCCAAACACAGTGTCTTAAAATAGTGATATTTCATCATACTCCATCAAGATATATGACAGGTGAGATGGATATCATGCAGTTTGTATACAAAAAGACTTAATAGTCTTTTTTTTTCTTTTAATGCTGAAAGCATAGATCAGGTTTCACTGATACTGACAAATCATGCCAACTTTAATAGCAACCGTGAGGGAAGCTTTTTTTTGGAAGATAAAATAAATTAGGAGAAGTCTGTTAATTTTTCACCAACTTATTAATTAGTTTTAGTTAATTTTATGGAAAGAAATTTTTTATATATTTTTTTTAATGTTTATTCATTTTTTGAGAGACAGAGCATGAATGGGGGAGGGGCAGAGAGAGAGAGGGAGACCTAGAATCCAAAGCAGGTTCCAGGCTCTGAACTGACAGCACAGAGCCCAAGGTGGGGCTCGAACTCCTGGGCCAGAGATCATGACTTAAGTCAGAGGCTTAACTGACTGAGCCACCCAGGCGCCCTAAGAAACCTTTTTTTTTTTTTTTTTTTTTAAAGACCACTGCAAGTTACTACATTTCTCTGAACTTTAATAAAAATCAGGTTGTGTTTAAGAAACATTTACAACTCAGTTGCTTGGGTCAGTGCCCAATATCCCCCATTTTGCGATTTGTTTTCAATATGCCTTATGTCTTGTTTTGTTCCTCTAATCTTCTATTACTACCACCTTTTATGTTATATGTATATTTTTTTTCTAGTATGCTGTTTTACTTTGTTGTTTCTTTTACTATATTTTGTAAATTGTTCTCACTTGTTGCCCTGGGAGTTGCAATTACGATATTAATTTATAATTTGGTTTAGATAAATATCAACTTAATTTCAATAACATACAGAATCTTTGCTCCTATATAACCCCATTCTCTCCTTGTTTCCGTGTGCTGTAATCATCACATAAATTACATCTTTGTATCTCCACAGGTTTATAATTATTGCTTTATGCTGTTACCTTTTAAATTAGATGGGGGAAAAAAGTATTACAAACAAAAAAATGCTTGTGTACCGTATTTTATATCTTCCCATGTAATTACCTTTACTGGTGTTCTTTTTTTGTTTTGTTTTGTTTTTCATTTCAGCCTGAAGGACTTTCATTAGTATTTCTTACAAGGCAATTCTGCAAGAAATAGTCTCAGTTTTTGTTTATCTGAGAATATCTTAACTTCTCCTTCACTGTTGAAGAATCATTTTGCTTGATATAGAATGCTTGGTTGACAGTCTTTTTCCTTAGAACACTTTACATATGTCATCTCACTGTGTTCTGACCTCCATGGTAATGACAATAATGCGGCTATTCATCAGCTGTTGAGGCTCCCTTGTTCATAATGAGTCATTTTTCTCTTGCTGTTTTCAAGATTCTTTGGCTTTGGCTTTGGGCAGTTTGACTATGATGTGTCTATATGTGGATTTCTTTGAATTCATCCTACTTAGAGTTTACTGAGCATCTTGGATGTGAAATGAATGTTCTAATGATTGTTGGTCACACTGTGTTCAAATACTCTCTTTTTTTCCTAGAACTTCCACTGTGTATGTTGGTTTGCTAGATGGAGTCTTTTGGGTCTCAAAGGCTAGATTCATTTGTCTTCATTATTTTTTTTTCTTTTCCTCAGGCTGAATAATGTCAACTGAACCATTGTCAATTGAATCATTGTCCATGATTCTTCCTTCTTCTACTTCAAATCTGAAGTTGAGTCCCTTTAGTAAAAATTTCAACAACAGAGTTTCTATTTGTTTCTTCTTTATAATTCCTATCTCTTTATTGACATAGTTGGCAAGACATTATTCTCATGGTTTCTTTGCATGTGGTTTCCTTTAGTGCTTTGACCATATTTAAAATAGTTGATTTAAAGTACTTGTCTATTAAGCCCACTATCAGGATTTCTCTAGGGAGAGATTCTATTAATGTCTCTGTTTTTTTTTTTTTATTCCCCTGGTTGTGGGTCATACTCTTATTTCTTTATTTGCCTCATAATATTTTGTTGAAAATTGGACATTTTAAATATTATTATGTGGCAAGTCTGGAAATCAGATTTTCCCCCATTCTTAGGTTTGTTTGTTTCTGTTTGTTGTTGTTGTTGTTTGTGTCTGTTTTGTTATTATTGCTAGTTGTTTAGTGTCTTTCCTAGGCTAATTTGGTAAAGTCTGTGTTCTTTGTTGTGTGTGGCTACAGAAGTCTGTGTTCCTTTCACTTAGTGGTCAGCCAATGACTAGTCAGCTAATGACCAAACATTTCCTTAAATTCCTTGAACCAATAAGTCTCCCAACCCTTGCTGAGAGGACTGTGTGTGTGTGTGTGTGTGTGTGTGGCAGGGATGGGGGGTGTTGGGATATACCTTTCATCTATGACAATACTGACTTCATTTTCAGTTCCTTCTTGCACAGGAATTGTAAATCAACCAGAAGTGAGATATTAGGCACTTCTAATGCTTCTCTTGGGCGTGCACATAGGATTCTGATCTTCTAGGTGACCATGAATATTCTGGAACTTTCCATATCCCTTATGGAATCTTATTCCTTAGTTTTTCCTAGTTTGGGTCAGCTGCATCAGACAGCTGTGATGACAAACAATTCCTATGTTTTGGACAAATGCCCTAAGGATAGAGTTGTTTGTATAGAAGAGACTGTGTCAGGTTAAAGAAAAACAAGCCCTGAGATGGAGCTTTTCAGGGAGCTTCCTGCCTGGTCAGTAATCTGAAGTGACAATTATCTGGGGATGAGGCTTTTGTTCTGTCCTGTGTTGTCCTCTGCAGTGGCTGCACGCCTTCCGGTTTTCACAGATAATACCATTGTGACATTGTCATTTTTCATAGCGACTGCCGAGCTTGGAGAGGATAATGGAGAGAGAAGCATTTAAACTCCAGAAATCATTGTTTTTCCTGAGATTCAGCCAGTGTTCTTGAATAAACACCCCTCAGATTGTTGCAAGTCTTTGGTTCATTTCCAGATTTCCAAAAAAGTGGATTTTGACTACTTTTGCCTGTGGTCTTATTGCTTTTATGGATTTTGGAGGTCCTTACTCTATGGTCTCAGAAGTACTTTCTACAGCTTTTGCATGTTTATGATAGTTTGTATGTGGAATTGATCTGTGAATTTAGATAGATATGTGATATTTGACTCAGATTTTATCTCCTTGAATATGAAAAAATATCCACTATCTTCTGGCATTACGTTATTGTCAATAAAAATCAGATCACCATCTTTTTTTTTTTTTTTTTTTGCCCTCTAAGTGACTTAATCATTTTGCTATTTTGTCTGAATTTGTTTTTCTTTCAAGACTTCATTTCAAACACATATTTTTTTAATGTTATTTATTTATTTATTTTTGAGAGAGAGAGAGAGAGAACACAAGAGGGTGAAGGGCAGAGAGAGAAAGAAAGGTAGACACATCCGAAGCAGGCTCCAAGCCCCGAGCTATCAGTGCAGAGCCCAACACGGGTCTTGAACCCACGAACTGGGAGATAATGACCTGAGCCAAAGTCAGATGCTCAACTGACTGAGCCACCCAGGCACCCCTTCAGGGCTTCATTTCAAATGAAGCCTTCTGGCATCATTCTCCCCTTATACGTGGTATCCTTTCAGCCTGTAATTCAAGCATTTGTTTTTTTCACTTTTAAACTTCAGGAATATTTTCCTGAAGGTATATCATAGCATTAGTTCTGTTTTGTTGCTTTTGCTTTCTTATCATTTTATTTCACTATTTTTATCTCTATTTTTTCTTCGTGTTTAAAATTGCTTTCCTTCCTGGGTCACTTGGGTGGCTCAGTTGGTTAAGCATCTGACTCTTGGTTTCAGCTCAGGTCATGATCTCACAGTTTGTGAAATCAAGCCCCATGTCGGGTTCAGCACTGACAGTGCTGAACCTACTTGAGATACTTTCTCTCTCTCTCTCCCTGCCCTTCCCCCACTCTCTCTCTCTCAAAATAAACAAACTTTTTTAAAAAAGACTGAAAAGTTGCCATCCTTCTTACACTACATTTGTAGTAAGGCATCTGTTCCTCTGTTTCTTTCCGTTATTGTTTACTTATGAAATTCACTTTCTTTTATTTCTTTCTTGAGCTCCTATGACCTTATCTTTGAATTTTCCTCGTCCTGATGTATGTTATTATTTTATATTTTGGATCACTTTTAGCCTGCTTTGAAATATTAGGTTAGAGATTTATCTGATTTATATGTATAAATTTGTTGTGTGGTCTCATTCTCTAGAGGGACAATATTCTGCTCGCTGCTCTTTCTTTTGTTACAATAACTTTGTGTGAGATTCAGTCATGATCCTTTTAAGTGGCTCATTTATACATTATATTAGTTTTGTTTAAGATTTTGAGAGAGAAGAACAGATTCTCTATCTCTCCCGTAGTAATCCTTCTTCTGTGTGTCTGTGATCAATTCAGAAACACTACCTTTCGTTTTATGAAGTCTTGGTTCTGTCCTCCTCTCTTTTCTGTGTATTCTGTATGTTCTGCATCTTCTTTTTCCTTTCTACTATTTTCTGTATCCTTCCCAATTTATATTACTCCCATCAATGTCTCTCCAATGGAAGAGAGATTTTTCTGGTTAGTTCTGAGAGCTTATAGGGCCCAGAGGACTTTGTTTCTCTAGGTTTTACTCTGAATCACTTACTTGCATTAACCCATATGTTAAACTGTGGAAAAATACTAACTGATGTTAGATGCTTTTCTCATACTGGCTCACTGTGCTTCCATGAAGTCCTGTTGGCTCTGTGAGGGTTCTCATCTTCCCAGGGCCCCATCAATTCTGTGGAACCATATGAGACGTGTGTCTGTCAGTGTTTTGTCCTTCCTCGTTTACACTTTGGGTTTCAGGGGGGGAATGTCACTTTTTTTTTTTTTTTTTTGGATGTGATCTGTACATCTGGATATTCTGCAAATGTTCCAAAAAGATACTACCATTACCACCACTTTCACAAAATATATCCTGTATATAGGGTTTGTCTTTTTTTATTCATGGTCTTTCCATTCTTTAGAGATTATGCCTGTGTAGTCTAGTTTTCAATTATAGATGGGAAACTTGATGCCAGTTTATTTTCTCTCGTTACTTGAAGCTTGCTAGTCTTTTTATTTGTTGGCTTGTGCCTGCAAAATATAGAATTTTTATTCTATATTCTATATAGAATTTTATTCTATATTCTAAAGCAGAAAATCTCACCAGCATATGACTAAGTATACTTAGTCTTTAAATTCATAGTGCCCCTTATTCATTGACGATTATTTTCTACCTACTCTTCTCAGGTAGAATTAAATTGTATATGTCTAAGAAAAATATATTAGAACAGAACAGAGGAACAGGACAATCCTTGACAGAACTTATATCAGTACTGCACAGACATAACCATCTCCTGTAAGAATGACAAAAAATGTAAATCATTAGGATGTCTTAGCGTATCTTTCTTTTATCAACTGTGCATAAAGCAAAGTGTGTGTTCATTGATTTCTTTTATAGCCTCTCTTTTGGTCGGCTCTCTCCTCTAATTCTGGAATTTATGTTATATATGTATTGCATCACCTGGCTTTGTCCTCTTGTCTCTTATCTCTTCCTTATCGTCCCTTTCGTTTATACGTGAGGAAAATTTCTTGATCTGCTCTTATAATTCACTGTTCGTTTTTTGTAGTAATCAATGTGTTATCTATTCCCATCACTGTGTTTTTTGTTCAGCAATAATCTTTCTTGCTTAAGATTGTTCATAGATTGGGGTTTCCTGAATCTTACTGCATGTGTGACTTGCTTTCTTTTTATATTTTTAATTTTCCCCATTCTTGCTAGATGTGCCTTTCAAATGGGACCATTTGCTCGAAATATTGTTTTTCTTGTCTTTAATTGCTAAAGTTAACAAATTTCTACTGTTCCTAACCTGATGGTTTATTTTCAAAAGGTGGGTATATTGGCAATCCGGATGGGTCAAATACTTTTATAATTACCTGTTCGAATTATTACATTCTGTGCAAAATAAAATAGACATGTTCTTAATTTTGCCAGCGTCGAGGGTTCATTTGCTTGAAAGAAGTATAAAGTGAGCTACACAACCTGATGAGGTTACAAGCTGAGAAGTTTCACTGTCAAGGGAAAGGGAAATTTTTTTGAAAAATTTTTAATGTTTATTTTTGAGAGAGAGAGAGAGAGAGAGCATGAGTGGGGCAGGGGCAGAGAGAGGGAGACACAGAATATGAAGCAGGCTCCAGGCTTTGAGCTGTCAGCACAGAGCCATCCAGGGCTCAAACCCACAAACTGCGAGACCATGACCTGAGCTGAAGTAGGACACTTAACCAACTGAGCCACCCAGGTGCCATCTTCCCTTTTTTAAATTTTTGTTCTGTTCCCGCCTTTCCTAATTGCCGTAACTCCTTTCATGTGGTGCCTTCTGGAGCTCTCCTTTAGTTCAAATATTCTCTGAGCCAGCGTTAAGCTAGGCAAGACCATGGCATCTGATACATCTCCTGAAGTCCTGTGTTGGATCAGACTTAGTTCCAGCAATTGCCTCACGATCTCCCAACCAACAGTCCATGTTACGGTTGAAAGTGCTTGGTACCCTGAGCTGGAGGGGAACAAGGCAAGTTGTGTAACTGAGTGGAATTCTGATTACGTGTATAGAAGAAGGAACTGATGGAGGAAGAGTCAGTGATAGGTAGAATGACTGTATCACAAAGTTTTGTGTGGCCAATTTAACAAGAGCCTGATTCCCCTGCTGGCTGGCAGATGACTGTCCCTCAAGGCAATGCCTTCCTCTTTGTTCTGTTGGCCCAGGCAATTCCTGAATGATAGTGAGTTATGCAGCCAGGTTTCTTGTGTGCTGCTGTCCAGTGAATTTCCTAAAATCCATAAATTTGGGGCTTATTAGGGACGGGTACACCATAATTTTAAGAAGCCCAGATTCTAAATCTGGGCTACGTTTCAGATTTCAGAGTTTTTGTTTGCTTTTGCTCTTTTAATACTGAAGTCTAGGCCCCACCCCAGACTAATTAAAATTGAATGTCTATGGGATTGTTATTTGAAAAATTTCCCCCAGGCAATTCTGATGCCTGGTCAAGGTTAAGAATCACTTGTCATAGAGCCTGTATTTGTATCCTTTCTTTTCCTTCGATAAGCCCTACGACCAAGCTGTACAATGTGGGTTATCTGTAGAAAGGGGTAGTAAGAGTGCCATGATGACAAGGGGAATAAACAAGTTGCTCTACCCAGAGTTATGCGTGTGGGAAGTTGGGACTACAGAAATTGGCACGTTGGGGTGTGGAGGCCAGTTACACTCTTAAGAGAGATCTATTGGCCTGGGATAAGTTAATGATCATTTACTTTGTTCCATAGATATAATGTATTGTTATTAATCTTAAAGTTATCCTTACCTTCCAAGGAGAAAGATGCTTTCTGACTATTAACAAATGTTAATTTTCTAGTGGTTCACTTAAAAGGCAGCATTTATGGGACCTAATGAATTGAGTGGGGCTGGAGGAAGAAGAAGAAGGGGAAGAAGGAGAGGAAGAAGAAGAAGGTATAGTTCCTAGCCTAATGTTCTATGAACTTTAGGACTCACTTATGAAACTAGGGGGAAAACCATAAAGTATTGTGATAATTCTGTGATGCACAGATGTGCAGTACAGCATAAACTTGAATCACATTTCATGCTTTTGTGTAAGTGGTGGGCAAGGTATGTGGGGGCATCAACACAGTCTTCACATGAAGAGCATAGTACAGAGAACCCCAGACACAAAAGAGAAACCATGGACTCCAGGTATAACTCAGAAACTTTCTGATTACATAATCCTGCCTAAACTCTCAAGGCTTCCTGAGTCCCCTTTCATCACTTTAGAACTGGTCTGGTAATAATTGGCATGTGTAACTTTTCAAGAATATTGTGAGGGATACCTGGGTGGCTCACTTGGTTGAGCGTCTGACTTTGGCTCAGGCCATGATCTCATGGTTCGTGAGTTTGAGCCCCACTTTGGGCTCTGTGTTTACAGCTCAGAGCCTGGAGCCTGCTTCAGATTCTGTGTTTTCCTCTCTTTCTGTCCCTCCCCCACTTGTGCTTTCCCTCTCTCTCTCAAAAATAAAAAATAAACATAAAAATTTTTTTAAAAAAGGATATTGGGAGAAACACAATCATGTAATCATGCGTGTGGAAGTAATCTGGTAATTATAGAGGCTATGTAAATATCATATACTACTAATGTTACTTATAACTTCATGTCTTCTTTTAATGTTATGATACAAAATATGTTCATAAAACAAAATATAGAAAATGTGATAGGGGTGCCTGGGTGGCTCAGTCTGTTAAGTGTCCCACTTTGGCTCAGGTCATCTCGCAATTCACAGGTTCGAGACCCACATTGGGCTCTGTGCTGACAGTTCAGAGCCTGGAGCCTGCCTTGGATTCTGTGTCTCCCTCTCTCTCTGCCCCTCCTCTGCTTTTGCTCTGTGTCTCTCAAAAATGAATAAACACTAAAAATTTTTTTAAAAGAAAATGTGATGAAAAGCTTGCCAATCAAATATAACAGAAAAAATGTGTTCTATTTCAATAAATGCTAATCATCTAATTAAAAGTTATGTATATCTTGGTTTTGATTTTCAAAATGTACTTAAATTCACTCTTCTGGTAGTTGATAGGGTGATGCATATTATCCTACCCCACAAATTTCCTTAGGGGGAACGATACTACTGTTCCAATCTCTGGGGTGTGGTGGGGGGGGGGATATTACAGATTCTTCTCCACATTCCACTCTTCTCCTCCTGGGGAAGAACTCTGAACAACAGAGCAAAGCAATTAACAAACTGAGATGAGACAAAGATGCTTTCTCAGTTTCCTTGTCATTTATCTTTGTGTTTTTCTTAAACCTCCTCCCCTTCACATGCCACCGAGTCTTTACAATGATGATCTTAGACTGGTAAGAGTATGCGGGTTTGCATTGTACTGTGTTCTGGGTTTCAGAGTCATAATTTTGCCTAATTATCATCGAATCCATAATTATAAAGCATAAGCAACACACCAGCTTACAGTTGTTGCTTCAGGCAAAATTGTTGTGGCAACAACCTAAGTAATCGATGGTTGACAGCAAAAAGTGTTTCTCTCTCCTGTTCTAGGAGCTGGGACTCTACTGGCTGGTTCAGCAATATGTGTAACTTTAATCTGAGGCCAGGCTGAGTAACTCCAATCTGTGACAGGCCATTGTCATATCAGTGGTCAAGAATGGAAAAGAATTTAACCAAACCACACAGTCACCCTGACGCTTCCGTTTGATCGTGGAAAGCATCATATTTCCTCATATCTGATTGGCCTCTGCATGTCATGGAGCATGTCCTTCATTCATTCAAAGTGAATGAAGCTGGGATGTATACCCTGCCTGTAGGATGCATGCACAAGTCACATGACTGTGAGCGGAGAGGTTTATTTCTGGTACAAGGAAAGGAAAAATAATCCAATGTTAACACTGGCTAGGTGGCATTTGCTCCAGAAGTCTAAAATTGAATCAGGCATCTGGGCGAGGGCTTCTGAGTAAGGGTATGCAGAACAAGAACTGGGAATAAAAGAATTTTGAACTGAAGTTTTACAGATTCAGATTTATGCAAAACAATGAATTTCATTTTAATTTTTCCCTGGGACTTTAGAAGAGAAGAGATTCCATGTTTTTCAAAACTAAATGATCTGTTTTGATGCATACCAGTGCCATAGGTGGGACAAGGAGCCCTGGTCCCAGGGAAATAAGCCAAATGTCCCATTTGCTACTGAGGGAGAACACCACCGTCAAGGGGAAAATGTATGACCCCAGTATGATCTCCTACCCTGATGGAGTTGGCTGAGCTCTGGTTGATGTTGGCTTAGTCATTCATTGATCTCCAAGCTTGATGGATTAAGAACACTCAAAGTGAAGAACATTGGTGGGGGTAGTGTAGGAAGAGAGAAGACTTATTTATATACTTCCCACATTTTTACCGTGGAATGAGGGTATCTGTTCCATCCACTGGGATGAATGTTATTGGAAAATTGGAAAGCTTGGTCTCATGCCCTGCCCTTCCCTTGCTTTCATACCCTGTCCTGCTCTTTGCTTCCTGGCCTGGTGAGAGCCAGCTCTCATACACTTCTTCTCTCTCATACGGTAAAAAGACAGAGGCATTTCACCAAGAAGCAAGGGGAGGCCTGCAGTTCACCTGCTACTTTTTTCCTTGCTCTGTTAAGCATTCCTTCCTAAAAGAAGCATGTTATTTGTCTCACTGTTTCGCATGATACTTTCTCTGACTTTCTCTTGTATTGACAAGCTGTGAAACAAGCCATGGCCCCTAGGCAGTTGGCTAGTGCGAGTGCTCAGAATTCACTCTGCAGACCCAGAGGCCCCAGCTGCTCCTGTTCTTAAGGTCTAGAACAGAGCTTTCCAATAGAATAGAACAGAAGGTGAGCCGTGTGTATCCTTTTAAATTTCCTAATAGCCACATTAAAAAATAAAAAGATGAAGTGACATTACATTTAATAGTATATTTTATGTCATCCAATATATTCATGCTATCATTATTTCAACATATAACCAATATAAAAATTATCAATTAAATATCTTTTTTTGTATTAAATCTTTGAAATCCAGAGTATATTTTATACTTAGAGCCCATCTCAATATGGACAAGCCACATATCAAGTGCTCACGTGACACACATGCTTAGTGGGTATTTCTCGGACACCGCAGGTCTAGAGTTCTGTTTTTGTTTCCACTGGAGGTTAGAAGATGTTGTAATTTCTTGTGAAAACAGTCCCAAGGTGCATGCTACAAAAGCATATAACAGCTGAAGTGCATTCTGTTATGTATAAAAGGGGACATTATACTGTACCTTCATTTTTTGTATCTGTTTTCACTTGGTTCAGCACACCAGTTATTAAAATTAAGAAGCCTAGCTTCTATTTTATTTGTATTAGAGACATTTTATCTTACCAGGCCAGTGGATCCATGGTTTTCTGCAAGATCAAGGCAACATGATTTTTGAGCTCAAGCCTTGTAAATTATAAGAGTTGATGGACAAGTGAACTTGCAGCACTGTTAAGGGCATAGAGTATTTCATAACAATTGACTGGAAAAATTCCACATACAATTCAACAGACGTAGACATGTAAGGTCTTTCTGATTATATTTCTCATCCTTTCAACTAGCAAATTATTATTTATTAATTCATATTCTAGCTAAAGTGCAAAGCTCAGCTAAGGTGTTTATACACCTAGTGCAATAAAAAAGGGACATTTTAAATCCAATAACAAAGTTTACATACCATCGACCTTTAACTTGATATATTTGATATTGCTCAATAAAGATAATTACTTTTCAGTTGTAATGTAATGTCATACTATGTGACCATTCACAGTAATAGAGAACTTTACCTGACTGCCAATAAAATAGCAAAAAAAAAAAAAAAATCCAATTAATGAGGTTCCAAGGTGTCATAATTATAATTAGCACACCAAAGGGATATCTCATTTGATTAAGTCATTATACAGAGAATTTAACAGCAATGCCAACTATTCTATCAGCTATTAAATGTGGATTAAAAAAAGAAGAAGAAAGGTGCTTTGAGCATGCATACATGTTTTTACTTACTTTATGGGCTCACCTAAGTTTCTAAGATACACAAGACTAATTGTATGGTTCAGTTTTAAAAGGCTCTGCTAGAATGTTATGGAATCCAGCATATACACTCAATTACTTAAAATTCTGATCTCTATTATTGACCACAGATTACAATGGACATATGATCCTCTTATTTTGCTTTTGCATATCGTTACTTAATTCTATTCTAGAAATATTTGAATAAGACGTGTGCAAGGCAGGATGAAATAATCATTAAAATTATGGGCTCCATAGCCAGACCACCTACATCACTTGCTAACTCTGTAATCTTGAACTATCTGATTATCTGAATTCTTTGCTGCTTGATTTTAACTGTGAAAGGGAGATAACAGTCATTAACCCCTAGAGTTGTGTGATGATTAAGATAATTAATACGTGTAAAATGATTCAGAGCCATTCTCGGTAAAGAGAAACTAGTTAGTAAAATTTTGGTGATGGTGTTTCATCAGTAACAGTGGTGGTAACAGTGGTAATAGTAACGTCCTTGTCTGTAAATCTGCACGTAAAGTATTTGAATCATCTGTCAATGAAGAAAGAATAGCTGCATTCTAGGGTGGGTGGTTTTGTGGGGGTTTTTTGGTGTTTTTTTTTTGTTTGTTTCATTTTGTTTTGTTTTGTTAAAGATCTCAACTTCACTACTCCAACTTAAATTTCTTTCTTTGCCTTCTAAAAAATTCACAGTGGAAAAAACAACTGTTATTCAAAGAAGATAAACTAAAAGATATACTGCGTATGTAGTCCCTTGTCTAAAAGACTTGCTCAATAAGTACCACCTCTTATCCTTGTTATTTTACTATTGCTGTCCACCTACTTAGATATTCTCAACTCTAACCTTAGAACAACTTAGAGATCCATAAAGTTATGAACTGACAGCTGCTTTCTTTTCCTCCACTAAAATACCTTGTCCTTTACCATGACCGATATAAATAACGGTTATTCAGTAATTAACTCGCTGTACAAACAATATTTGCTTAATACTGGCAGTCCAGCTGGGCACCGTGCCTAGTCCTGGAACTAAAAACAAACCTCCATTCTTCACAAGTTTACAGTCAAATGAACCAGTGGTCTCTAGAACAGGGTCTGACATTGAGGACCATGGACAAGTGGACAAAATATTCACATTTCTGGGTTTATTTTTATCTCATCCATTCTCATGTCTATTCTGTGCATATTTTATGTAGTACAAATGTATTTATGGAGTGGGAAATGTGTTCAGAAATAAAAATATTCATGTATTAGAAGAATTTTAAATATCTACTTACGTGAGCACGTGATGTAACTTGTTTATAAAGATGGACATGAAGCGAGTGCAGGGGCTAGGTACTCTGAGAGGTACGCAGAAACTTGCTTGTAGACAACTCTGTACATCATGCTTACGAGTTGAGAGTTCATTCTGTGGGCCATTGATAGTTTGTTGGAATTTAAATAATGGAGTGGCATGCTCAGATTTGAGTTTTAGAAACAAAAATATAGATTTAACATTTATCTAGGGCTGACTGTGAGTCAGACACTGCTGTGTATTTCATATGCATAATGACATTAAATGTAATGTTCATGTTTTGTGAGACAGGCAGTATTTCAGGCTCTGTCTACAGATGAATAAAGAAGATAACTACCCTGGCCAAGTAAGGAACTAATAAATGTAATAAATGAGTCCTTTTTTTTTTGAGAGAGAGAAAGGGCACAAGTGAGTGAGGGGCAGAGACAGAGATTCCAGGAGAGGCAGAGGGAGAGAGAGAGAGATGGAGAGAGAGAGAGAAGCAGGGCTCACCCGAAGTGGGGCACAAGCTCACCTGATGTGGGACTCGAACTTGTGAACCATGAGATCATGACCTGACCCAAATGAGATGTTTAACGACTGCACCAAGTTCTAGGACTCAAATCTAGGTCTGATGTACTTACGAGGATACTCTCTTTGTTACAATAGCAGGATGGGGGACAAGTAAGACTGGAAACTTTAATATTCAGCTGGGAACACACCAAGAAGAGACGGTGAGTCTGTCAGTTGTGCTGAGCAAGGAAGTGGGCACCGAGATGAGGAGTTAAAGTCCACTCAGCCAACATCTAAGGAGCGCCTCCTGTGTGCCTATACCACTGCTCGTTCCAGCATGATTCTTGGGTATGTTGTCCATTACAACATTCAACATCTCCCTCAAACAAAAATTATGAGATTAATTTTCACAAAAATGTCTGCATTTCTTGATAAACAGTAAGATTCCTTTTATGAGACCATTGGGATTATGTAATTTAAGAAGTTTACCTTTAAGTCTCAGGTTTCAAAAAGCTAGGGGTGCAAATTCAAGATCAGCCTCATTACTTACTATAGCCTAACATTTCTGTTTGTACTATTCTTGTGTGTTCTAAAAATGTATTCTTTACGGCAATTAATCTTTTGTTAAAAGTCATATCAATTTGGGGGAAAGGAATATGCCACATGACATAAATGGCTACGGAATAAAAACTATAATTCAAAAACTGGCATCATGCTATTGATAAAAACGTGTGACTTACCCTCTTCGAATTGAGATGCTTAATTATATTTTTTTAAAAAGAGAAGAAAAACAATTAAAAAAATTAAAATATTTTCTAATCACATGAAGTGCTCCAAATTTCAAACAAAATCCATCAACAAGACTCCTTAGCAAACATACCGTCTTCACATGCTGACCTCTCTTTTTTTTTTATTGGAAGATTAATAATGTATCTTAGCAACGACACCTGGATTCAAGGCACATGGGAAAGTCTTGGCAGTATTCAAGGTCAAAATGCTCTAAGCATAGACTGAATGCCAAGAAACTATATGCCACTTTACTTCTCAATGTATTAACAAATTTCTGTAGATGGAAAGAGAGAAACAAAATTAAAAACAGGGAGGGGTGCCTGGGCAGCTCAGTCAGTTCAGCGTCCGACTTCGGCTCAGGTCACGATCTCGTGGTTTGTGGGTTCAAGCCCCGCGTGTGGCTCTGTGCTGACAGCTCAGAGCCTAGAGTCGGTTTCAGATTCTGTGTCTCCCTCTGTCTCTCTCTGCCCCTCACCTGCTCATGCTCTGTGTCTCTCTCTCTCAAAAAAAAAATAAATAAACATTAATTTAAAAAAAGGGGGGGAAGGAAAGAAAATGACGAAAGGAAAGAAAGAAGAAATGAAAAATGATGACTGGATAGGTAAATAACTGTTCAATTAGGATGAAGTCCAGTGGTCTAGTTAAAGCAAATATAATGTATGTATCCGTCAAATGCTAGTGAGTAGTTGGTTAACTTTTGGGCTTGTGATCATAAGTATGGGAAAAAAATATATATATAATTATTGATTATTGATTATAAAATGAAGATAAAATAAGCGTAAGCAAGTCTTATTAATGTCTGCACACATGCTGGAGACAATACCGACATAGCATTTTGTGGAGGTACGGAGGATGTAGATTTACCTTGTCAGGTTAGCTATTAAGGCTCTCAAATGCCTCACTAGCAAAGTTGTAGGAATGAAGTTAGAGCAGACTGATTGGAAAACACCGGCATATGATATTGTTACTCTCATTTCCACACATGTAGAAATTGGAGAACAACTGTGAGGAAAGACTTCTGAGTGTGGAATGAGACAGAGAACCCCTGTGGCACGATTTCCCCGTGGTTGGAGACTGTTCTGTGAAGCCCACCAAAGATTAAAGCAGTAAGACATTCTAGTGAACATTGCAGAGATGGAGTGCATGTGTTTCATTTGCCTGATGAATCCAAAGGCAGGTTGAAATTAGCAATCCAAATTTAATTATTTTGACGTAGAGAAAAAATTTAAAATTAGAATATCTTGGAGCCTATTAAAATAATTATGTAATCGATTCATTTTTGACTCACAATTTTGATCATTATGTTCACATTCTGTGAGTCAAAAAATGAAATGCCTTAAAAATTTCTTACAATCAAAGTGTTTGAATAACTTTGAGAATGGATCTTAATGAAACATTAGATATTTAAGGTTGAATTACTGGCTCATATAAGACATGAATAAATGGTTTGAGTCTTAAAGGGGGAGTCACAGAACTTTATCCTTAGGCAGGAGCTCTTCAACATAAAAAGATTAATTTTTACTTTCTAGCATGATTGCAAGGGTTAAAATAGCAGGGCATAAGACTGAAAATAAACACTTCAAGGGAAAACACATACATGCAAATGTGCGCACGCGTGCGCACACACATATGCACCCAGATTTAAGATTTTTCCTTTGGAGGAAACTCAAAGCAGTAGAATAATACATATACATTTTTCTTCCTAATAGAAAGGGATCTTGGGGCGCCTGGGTGGCTCAGTCGGTTAAGCGTCCGACTCTGGCTCAGGTCATGATCTCATTCACAAGTTTGAGCCTTGCTCGGGCTCTGTGCTGACAGCTCAGAGCCTGGAGTCTGCTTCGGATTCTGTATCTCCCTCTCTCTCTGCTCCTCCCCCACTCACACTGTCTGTCTGTCTCTCTCAAAAATAATAAACATTAAAAAAAAAGAAAGGTATCTTAAAACTCCTTATATTTAAATTCCTTATTTTTTTTAAGTTTATTTATTTTGAAACAGAGAGTGTGAGAAGGGAAGGGGCAGAGAGAGAAGGAGAAAGAGAATCACAAGCATGTTCTCAGCGTAGAGCCCAACATGGGGCTCGATCTCACCACCAACCGTGAGATCCTGACCTGAGCTGAAATCAAGAGTCTGGTGCTTAACCCACTGAACCACCCAGGGGCCCCTACATTCCTTGTTTTGTAATAAAGACTAAAATGTAGAAAATGAACTGGAACAAAAACCCTTCTATCCTGATTCCAAGTCAAATACTATCGTTTTTGCCTCTTGTGCCATTCAGTTAAAGTACATACAAATATACCGATCATATAAGACAATAAATTAACATAAAGATTTAAGAAATTAAAGAGGGGAGAGTGATCTGAGGTGATCAGACAAGTTCTATAAAGGAGAAGGCTTGTACCAGATCACAGACAATGGATATCTCAGGCAAGAACAGCAAGCACTATAGGGAACAGCAAGCACTATAGGGAACAGCAAGCAGAGAGACCACTCAGAGAGAAGAATATTTCTACTCTATGTCGTAGAGGGTAGTAGAGGGCACGTCTCTGTTTATTTCTCCCTAACGATACTGCAGCAAAGATTTTAGTATCCCTCTCAGCCAGGTATTCCCATTAACTTCTTATATTTTTAAAGCAAGAATGAACATTTTCATGACACTTTCGTATATTTTATGTCTTTTGACTAACACAATTGCCCTATGAGATACTATTAACATTTCATCTATGAGAAAACGGAGGCTCACACATTTGAGCTGATTTATCCATAGTCATATAGCTATTTACACACAAAGAATGGTTTGAATGCAGGTCTTATGACTCCAAGCCTTGAACTTTTCTACCATATCACAGCTAGGATTTATCCAGCCTGATACTAAAACAGCTCTTGGCCCAACAGAAAACACTGGAAGAAGATGCAGGGGCAATTTGGAAAGATTGCTACCCCTTTCTGTCAAGAAGATAATTGTAACTTTAATCTGGATTTAACTTTAAGGAATTCTAGTTCAACTGTCTCATAAATCTGTTTCCCTCATGGCTACTTATGTGTCCTCAGGCTTTTTGGTTGGCAGAAAGCTCAGAGATTAATGTTCCTGGGATATCTCCAATGTCCCACATGCATTATATGGCTCTTACTTGTACCATCTAATGCTATCTAGTCAAGGGTAAGGGAAGGATATGGTAGGATTTCACTAAGTTAAAACTAAGTACAGTTCATTGATAATGGTATTATAACTTCATGTTAGCAAAAGTCACAATATAATGTTTTTATTTTTCAGTGGAAACCAAGTCACCTGAATGTCTGCACTTTACTTCCTTGCCTGGGCCCGAGTTCACGAGAGATTTTGCAAGATTAAGATAAAATCATGTCATGTCATTAAAATCACAATAACAACAAATACAAACAAACAATTAAAATATAGTCAAGTAGATGACGTTTTATGGTGGGACAGAAAAAATAGTTTCCCTCGGGGCGCCTGGGTGGCTCAGTCGATTAAGCTTCTGACTTCAGCTCAGGTCATGATCTCATGGTCCGTGAGTTCGAGCCCTGCATCGGGCTCTGTGCTGTTAATTCAGAGCTTGGAGCTTGTTTCAGATTCTGTCTCCCTCTCTCTCTGCCCCTCCCCCACTAACTCTCTGTCTCTATCAAAAAATGAGTCAACAGTAAAAAAAAAAATAGTTTCCCTCTATCCTTCTAGGTCCTTGGCTGAGACATACCTGTAATAAAAGACAAGTTCAGGCCATTGACTTCTGCACCACTAAGAGTTTCTATAGAGATTTATTCATCCTCCTCATCCTCATAGAGGAACACATCTTTCCAGGTAGAGATTTCTCTTAGAAATATAAATGCCTCTCACCAAAAGGTAACTTCTACTTGTTTTCCAGAGCTTCCCCCATGTCTGCTCTTTCTTAAAGTTAACCAACTCAAGGAAATCCTTATCACAAAGAGACATATATATTTTGTTCCCCTTTACTATACAAATTTATGAATATATTAACCAAATTGACTGCCAGAGTTGGTGGATTTTGCATTACACAAATTTAACTACTCCCCTAATTTGAGTGGTATGGCAGATCATTGTGCTAAACAGACCCCCCTTCAGATAAGGACTCACTTCCCAGATCAGAGGGGAACAGTTTGCATTGATAGCCTCTGGCTATTAGCTTTTGGGAGTTGGCCTTAGGTTTCAAGCTAAGGTCACCATTTTGGGGATGGCCCCAGTGACCAAGAGAGGTGATGGCGGTCAAGGGCATGTTGTTTTGGAGGCATCCCCTAGGTAATAACTGAACAAGAGCCTCCACATTGTCTCCCAGGGCAGGGCTCTTCTATCAGGCAGTGTTGCCCCAAAGCTCCCCGTGGGCTAGTAGAGTTTTGGCAGATCTGCAGTGCTGACAGGTCCCCTGCCCTATCCTGATATCTCCCATTTCCTTTCATAGGTGTTATTCTCCAGCGTTAGGTCCCCAAAAATCCACCTAGTAAATCCTTAAGATCTAATTGGCTTTATTTAACGATCCATGAATCGGGCACCATCCCATCTAGCAAGTACAAAGTGGCTCTAACGGGTTACAGAAAGAGAAAGGTTTTTAAAGGCAGAATTAGGAAATCATAAACAAACAAACAGACAGACAAAAGGATTGTTTCAGGTGAGGCACCTTCCTCTGGGGGCAAAAGGGTCTATTAGAAATTTCCAGACTGACTAGAAAGTTCCAGACTGATTGGTTAAGACTGCATTTCTGCAGAAGGTTAAAACTGCAATTATGTTAGGTATAAAATCTTGATGGGCTTAGCTCAACTGACTCTATTTTGGACTGGTTGTTTCTTTTTTAAAATGTCACAAACTCAATGAAATCTCTGACATCTTTGGGCATACTGACTCAAGTTCCTCTGTTACACATAATCTTCATTCCATATTATACTATGCATCACAGTGTAATTGTAATTATTTGGTGTGGTTGCTGTCTCTACATCTGCCCAATGAAATAGTGTTTTATTTTTTCCACTTATATCTCTGTTAGATAATACACATTTAGAAAGAGACAGTATTCTTCAGGGAAGATGTGTCATTTTAGAACACTAGTTTGCAAGAGACTAGTGGATTAAGGATGGAGACAATGTCTTAGAATTGTGATCAGTCTCAGCTGGATTATCCACCCTTATTTTACCCTTATAAAGAGACGCTAATAACTGAAATGTACTGACTGTATCCTCAAATCCTAGTACAGAAATTCACACAAATATGCCATAGTCAGTGATATTTAGTACCTCTGTGGAGTGTTTAAATTGCAAACCTTTCCTGAACTCTACATTTCAACATCCTTTGCCTATAAAAAGGATAAGCATGCAAAAAGGGGAAATCCTACAACACAATAGAATTCTGAGAAATTATGCAAAAGAAAAGTACCACATTTTATAGAAAATTCCTAGTAAATTTACAAGTAATATATGGAAAACTAACCAATAAATCAGTTATCTTTTGTTGTAATTCAGTTTCTGAAAACTTATAATAAGATTGATAGCTTCCTTTGATAATTATGTTGAGCTATTGTGACGTATAGTGTATATGGAAATAACTTTTGAAGTACATTTATTACATAATCCTAAATCTCTAGATGTAAATAATAATAAAAAAAAGTGTACTCATTTTTGGAGGGGGCACTTTGTTCTTTAAATCACACTTTAATTGAAGTAGCTACTAACACACCTTCATTAGGTGTATGCCATGAAAATTGAAAGTTATGAAGTTCAAATATAATTTTGGAGAATAAAAGTGATGTCCTTTACTGGATGGCAATAAAATAAAACAAAAATATGTGTATTCAAAACTTTATGTGTTTAGGAAGAAGGAGATAATTATAAATATGCACAAAATCATTAACAGTTTTTCCTATCTGAGCTATTTCTCCATTGCTTTGCCTTGACATTTCACCAATACAGCACTATAGTAGTGGGAGAGGGAAGGCAAGGACGGTGAACCACATTCTTCCATCAGGAGTCAAGAATAAGCTGGTAGCTAGCCAAGATGCTACCTATTCATGGCATATATCCATTTTCGGAATCCAGTAGGTAAAACAAGATCAAATGAACATAGATACAGGCTTTCTCAGTAGACTAACATTACATAGCAAAGCTGAGTGGGGTCAGAATTCACAGTCAGGAGTGAGGCAAATAAAGGAAGGAAGCACAGGTTTCCAGTGTAGTCAAATGGACACATGATCGAGGACACAGAGTAGAAACCTAAGTTTGAGGAACAGGTTAGAGATGGGCTGAAGTTGAAGACAGCATCCATAAAAAGAGCAAATGAAACCCTGGAGTATGAAGACTATACTGCTATGATTTCTGTTGACCCATACATTTCCATCCCTAGCTTTTAAATTCATAGACCATAGCTTCAAAGCAATGTCTAATATGTAAAGGGGATTGTATTATTTGCTGCATTCATCAAAATGTCCACATTGCTTTTATGATAAGGAATGTTATTATTATCCTTTTACATATAATTTTATAATAAGAGTAATCAGCAAATATTAACATGTTTTTTGAATTTCTTTGAAAATAAAAAATGATATACATCAGGACATACCCACTGACCTGATTCAATTATGCCTGAATGAGTACAATATGGAAGATCTAATTCAAAGTTAGGGTCGTAGCCATTCTAGAACTATGTTGCCTTTGTCGTATCAGAGCATAACTTCATCCAAATTTCCTAAGACTGTAATATTTTAATTTTGATAAGAACTGTATCCAGACATTTTTAAGAAGGCTTCTTTTTAAGAGTATATTCTTTAACCTATTGCGATGTAGCTTTTGATTAAAAAAATACATGGGTGTTATGAGAGAAAACAGCACTGCTAAATTTATCCTCAGACTCCTGTTCAAAATTTGTAAAAAAAAATCAATAGGGTTATTTGTATTGCCTTTCTCTTTCTGAAGCACTTTTGTTGGTTGATGAAACTCCTGAGTAGGTGAGTTTGAGCCAGGGGGGCTTGAGGAGAATCCTTACTCTGTCATTCTTTTCTTTACGACTTTGGACCAATTGCTTTCTCTTTCTGTATATATATTTTTTGTTTTGTTTCCATTTGTAAACCAAGATGACACATTCCATCTTTCTCCTTCATTGGGATTTGGGAGTATTAAAGCATTGACTGATTAAGGCATCTAAGAACTGATTTTTATTTTTCACCCTCGACAGGTAACTTATGAAAGCAATGCACCATATATTAGAGTTAGGATGACTGATTTATATTGTAGTATATGGATGTGTATCCATAGTATCACAAGTCACCAAAAGTGGCTATATGTGGTTTATAATATTTAATTTTGTATAAAAAATGTATAAATGTGTTTTGCTTTATCTCTCCATTTGTTTTTAATTATAAATTAACATACTTTTCTTTAAATTATTAATATTAACAAGTACATACAATTCAATTCAAGATTATAAATTCCTCAAGTATTACTTCAGTGAAAAGAAAAGAAAAGAAAAAGAAAGAGAAAAAGAAAAAGAAAAGACTAATCTAATACAAATCTTCTAAGGTTAGTGATATATAACTATGAGAGTTACTCAAATTTCTATTGGTTTTTTTCCTAAAATGTTTTTAAATTCCCTCCTGTAGACCATGTTGTGCATTTTTTATTGAAAGATAGAACTTTGATACATTGTACACCTTAAACTTATAGTGTTATGTGTAAATTACATCTCAATAAAACTGGAAAAAATGAATAAAACTACCAGATACAATCATTCATTCACCAACTAAATAGTCAAAGATACTACCCAGTGTTACTTCCAGGAAAGGGTAACTGATATATAGAAAGAGGTAGAGATGACAGAGATAGATGATAGAGATAGATAGAAAGAGATAGAGGTAGAGATAGAGATAGAGATGAGATAGAGATAGAGATTCAGATATAGATACAGATACAGATACAAATAGGAATGACAGAGATACATGATAGAGATAGATAGATAGATAGATGATAGAGATAGAGATGATAGAGATAGAGATGATAGAGATAGAGATGGAGATAGAGATGGAGATAGGGATGAGATAGGAATGATAGAGACAAAATGATAGAGATAGATAGAGATAGATAGAGATAGAGATAGAGATAGAGATAGAGATAGAGATGGAGGTGATAGAGATGGAGATGAAGATGGAGATAGGGATGGAGATAGAGATGGAGATAGGAATGATAGAGATAAAATGATAGAGATAGAGATAGATAGAGATAGAGATAGAGATAGGAATGATAGAGATGGAGATAGAGATGGAGATAGGAATGACAGAGATAACATGATAGAGATAGATAGATAGATTAGATAGATAGATAGATAGATAGAGATGGAGATGGAGATGATAGAGATAGATATAAAGATGGAGATAGGGATGGAGATAGGAATAACAGAGATAAAATGATAGAGATAAATAGAAATGGAGATAGAGATAGAGATGATAGAGATGGAGATAGGAATGATAGAGATGGAGATAGAGATAGAGATGATAGAGATGGAGATAGGAATGATAGAGATGGAGATAGAGATAGAGATAGAAATTATAGAGATGGAGATGGAGATGCAGATGGAGATAGGAGTGATAGAGATGGAGATAGAGAATTACCATCAGACTCCACAGCTTTAAAGTTTCAGTCCCATTAGAATGCCCTCACTTCATAGGCCAGTAGCAAGTCCCCACGCTTCTGTCCTGCTTGGCTACAAAGTCGGGGACATCACCACCATGTTCAGTAGTTTGCTATAATGACTCATAAAGCTCAGGCAAATGCTATATTTATGCTTATAGTTCACCACAATAGATATAAATGCACAGCCAGATTAAAGGTACATGGGAAGGAGCATCTGGGTGGCTCAGTTGGTTGAGTATGTGACTCTTCATATCACCACAGGTCACAATCTCTCAGTTGTGAGATCCAAGCCCCCCCTCAGGCTCCCCACTGAGCATGGAGCCTGCTTGGGATTCTCTCTTCTTCTTGCTCTGCCCTTCCCCTGCTCTCTCTCTTCTCTTTCTCTGTCTCTCTCTCTTTCTCAAAATAAATAAACATTAAAAAAAGAGGTACATAGGAAGACATCCAGAGGGCCTCAAGTACGGAAGTATCTGTCCCTATGGAGTTGGAGGTGCCTACCTCCAGGAATGTGGATATATTTTCCAATTCAGAAGCACCCTAAACCGTGTAATTTGAGGGGTTTTTATTGCAGGTTTCATTACATAGGTATGGTTTTAGCCATTACATAGGCATGATTCACTTAGATATCTAGCTACTCTCCCTTCCTAGGAATTATGGTGTGGGGCTAGAAGTACTAAACTTCTAATCAAGTCTTGGTTTTTCTTGGGGCCAGCCCTCATCATGAAGCTGTATGAGGGACCCACCAAGGGTAATATCATTAGAACAAAAGATAGTCCTATCACCTCAGGAAATTCAGAGGTTTAAAAGCTTCAAGGGTTCCAGGAACCAGGGATAAAAATCAAATATCTTTCTTATACACCATAGATGACAAGGAACTTTATGCTGTGGAGATAGAAAGAAAGTGGGTGATGGGGCACCTGGCTGGCTCAGTTTATACAGTACACAACTCTTGATCTTGGGGTTGTAAGTTCAAACCCCACATTGGGTGTAAAGATTACCTAAAAATAAAATGAAAGAAAGAAAGAAAGAAAGAAAGAAAGAAAGAAAGAAAGAAAGAAAAAGAAGAAAGGAAGGAAGACAAGAAAGAAAGAAAAGAAAGGAGGAAGGAAGAAAAGAAAGAAAGGGGATGGTTGGCATCCACAAGGATTCTAATCCCACTCCTTACTAGCTATTTGATCGTGGGCAGAAATTTTAACTATTTAGTACTCAGTTTCCTCATTCATTACAAAAAGAATAAGCAGAGTTAAATAATGTAAGGTATGTGAAACATAGAGCACAGAGCTGGTACATGGCTAACACTCACTAAGAGTTATTACTTAAATCAGAGGTCTGCAAACTTCTGCTTTACGTGAACAGAGATTTTATGCTTTATAGCTCAGCAAGTTTCTACAGCAACTATTGAAAACTGCCATTGCAGAGAGAAAGCACTCATAGATAAAATATAAACAAACATGCCTGTGTTCCAATAAAACTTTATTTATAAAAATAAACAACAGCCGGGGCGCCTGGGTGGCGCAGTCGGTTAAGCGTCAGACTTCAGCCAGGTCACAATCTCGCGGTCCGTGAGTTCGAGCCCCGCGTCAGGCTCTGGGCTGATGGCTCAGAGCCTGGAGCCTGTTTCCGATTCTGTGTCTCCCTCTCTCTCTGCTCCTCCCCCGTTCATGCTCTGTCTCTCTCTGTCCCAAAAATAAATTAAAAAAAAAACGTTGAAAAAAAATTAAAAAATAAACAACAGCCCACATTTGGCTTGTAGGCATTAAATTGCCCAGAACCCTGATTTACATGATGCAAATTCAGAATTATAATAATTTGATATTGTGTATCAACTCTAAATTTACAAATTGACCACATAGAATGCACTTTGCTAAAAGAATTGTGCATTTTTTCATGAACTGTGGTGCTGATATTTTGGGTGGCATTTTGCTTCTTCCAAAGACATGTTAAAAACCACAAAATTTCTAGAAAAAAAAGCATAGGCAGTAATTTCTCTGACATTAGCTGTAGCAAGGGAAACAGAAGTGAAAATAAACCACTAGGACTACATGGGGCGCCTGGGTGGCTCAGTTGGTTGAGCGTCCGACTTCAGCTCAGGTCAGGATCTCACAGTTTGTGAGTTTGAGCGCCACATGGGGCTCTGTGCTGACAGCTCAGAGCCTGGAGCCTGTTTCAGATTCTGTGTCTCCCTCTCTCTGCCCCTTCCCGCTCATGCTCTCTCTCTATCTTTCAAAAATGAATAAATGAATAAACATTAAAAAAAATTTTTTTTAAGCTACTAGGACTACATCAAAATAAAACATTTCTGCACAGTGAAGGAAACAATGAATAAAGCTAAAGGCAACCTGCAGAATAAAAGAAGATATTTGCAAAAGATATATCTAATAAAGGGTTAGTGTCCAATATATATGTAAAGAACTTATAAAACAACATCCAAAAAAACAAATAATCCAATTAAAAAGTGTCAGAAGACATGAACAGACATTTCTTCAAAGACATCCAGATGGCCAACAGGCATATGAAAAAGTGCTCATTATCACTCATCATCAGGGAAATTCAAATCAAAACTACATTCAGATATCACCTCACACCTGTCAGAATGGCTAAAAGCAAAAACACAAAAACAACAGATATTGGCGAGGATGTGGAGAAAAGGAAACCCTCTTGCACTGCTGGTGGGAAAGCAAAGTGGTGCAGTCCATCGGGGAAAACAGTATGGAGTCCTCAGAAAGTTAAAAATAGAATTACTCTATGATCTAGTAATTGTACTACTGGGTATTTACCCAAAGAATACAAACATACTAATTCAAAGGGATACATGCACTACAATGTTTATAGCAGCATTGTCTACAATAGCCCAGGCATGGAAGCAGCCCAAGTGTCTAGCAATTGATGAATGTATAAAGAAGTTGTGGTATACATAGATACAATGGAATGTTATTCAGGCAAAAAAAAAAAAAAAAAAGAAAGAAATCTTGCCATTTGCAACAGCATGGATGGAGCTAGTGAATCTAATGCTAAGTGAAATAAGTCAGAGAAAGACAAATACCATATGATTTCAGTCATATGTGGAATTTAAGAAACAGAACAAATGAACAAAGGGGAAAAAGAGAGAGAGAGAGGCAAACCAAGAAGAAACTTAACTATAGAGAACAACCTGATGGTTACCACAGGGGAGGTGTGCAGGAGAATGAGTAAAATAGGTTATGAGGATTAAGGAGTGCACTTGTGATGAGTGCTGGGTGATTAAAATAAAAACTTAAAAAAATATGTATATATGTTTAACTTCTAACCTGCAGTACCTAAGAATGTAACTTTATGTGAAAAGGAATTGCTTACAGAGATAATCAAGTTAAATAAAGTTATTAGGATGGGATCTAATCTAATACAGCCAGTGTGCTTATAAGAAGGGGAAATCTGGATGTAAGATAATCACAGAGGGAAGTTGACTTGGAACAGATCTTTCCCTACTGCCCCCAGAGAGAGCATGGCCTTGCCAATACCTTGAGTTTAGACTTCTGGGTTTGCAGAACTCTGGGACCATGCTTTTCTGTTATCTTAAGCCACTAGTTTGCTGCACTCTAGGAAATCAACACAGACTTTGGTGCTGGGAAGTGGGGTGCTGCTGTAACAAATATCTTACAGATATGCACATGTCTTTGGAAATTGCTAATGGCAAAAACTGGAAGAGTTTTGAGATGCATGACAGAAAAAAAAAATAGACTGCCTTGAAGACACTGCCGTTAGAAGGAAGGACACTGAAGGAGGCAGCAGTGAAAAATCACTGATTTGCAGTTTAGAGGCAGGATGATAGTAATGGAGAGGACATTCCAATGTGTAATCTCCAAGCCTTCATTTATTTTAAGAATGCCTAAAATACCCCTTTGCTGGGTATTTTTTTATGAGGCAGAATATCTGCTGAAGCAACTCCCTCCGCAGAAGCAACTTAATCTGATACATCGTGTCAAAGTCTTGGACCCCACGTAGAGCACATTTTCCACCTCCCAGGAAGAAGTGTCTTCTCACCAGAAGTGTCCCTTCTGACTCATGGTGTAAGATTTTATTCAGCTTGTCAAAGAAACTAATGGAGGCAAATGTCAAAAATTCAGAGCTCCTTAGACAAAAAACTGACAACTATTACAAAAAGAGGCAACACCATCCTAGTTAATCAGGTATGTTTACTTTCTTTGTTCAACAATTACTGAGTGTCTATTATGAACTATGCCTGCATTAAGCGAAGTGAGCCAGCCTGCCATGATTTATGTGTGGTAAATGTCAAACTAGTAATACCAGACAGCTACAGTAGTAGCAACTAGTGGAATCAAGAGAAACAGACTCATAAATACAGAGAACACACTGTTGGTTGACAGAGGAGGCGGGGAGGAGTAGGGGAGGATGTCAGGGAGGTGGGGAGGTGAGGGGGAGTGGGGGTGAAATAGGTGAAGGAGATAAAGAGGTACAAACTTGCAGTTATAAAGTAACTAAGTCTCGAGGTAAAAAGTACAGCATGGAGGCAGGGGGGCGGTGCCTGGGTGGCTCAGTCGGTTAAGCGTCTGACTTTGGCTCAGGATATAATCTCAGGGTTCGTGGGTACAAGCCCCGCATCGGGCTCTGTGCTGACAGCCCAGAGCCTGGAGCTTGCTTGGGATTCTGTGTCTCCCTCTCTCTGCCCCTTCCCTGCTCATGCTCTGTCTCTATAAATAAATTAATTAATTAATTAATTAATTAATTAACAAACATTAAAAAACTTAAAAAAAGAAAAGTACAGCATAGGGAATATAGCCAATAATATTGTAATACCATTGTCTAATGACAGGTGGTAATTATACTTATCTTGGTGAACATTTCATAATGTATAAAATTGTCAAATCACCATCTTGTACACATGAAGCTAATATAATATTACATGTTGACTATTAAAGAGAAGCATTATTAGAGTCCAGGACATTGAACTTGAGACTTAAAATATGCAAGAAAAAAAAACCTAAGAAGAGTTAGCCAGAGTATCTCCCAAGTTATATCTCACAAGGGTTTTTCAAGAAATAATCCTGGAATAGGTAACAAATCCATCAGGGGAAGCCAGTGTGGTGGTTTCAGGGATATTTGTGCAGAAGGGGGCTCTTAAAATATCCTGTTAATAATATGGACTCTTGTGGCTACCAACTGTGGGTCATGTTATAAAATAAAAACAAACTTAAGAGCAGAATAGCAAGAAAAAGATTAGTAAAGAAAGCATAGATGGTTAATTAAGTAGATTAAAATTTTTAAAAATTGAGAAAAGAAATGAAGTGCTAAGAAAATAGAATATTCTAAATGAGGATTTTAATAATTAAAGAATTAACATAAAAGGGAGCTAAATTCAAGGTTTTTTTAGAAGAATTAGAATACAACATCAAACGAGTCAAATAGAAGGAACAGTAAAGAGGGGGAAAAGCAGGTATAGAATTAGCAAACATTTATTTTATTTATTTATTTATTTATTTATTTATTTATTTGGAGAAAGAGAGTGTGTGCAAGTGGGAGAGGGGCAGAGAGAGAGAGAGAATCCCAGGCAGGCTCCCCACTGTCAGCACAGAGCCCTATGTGGGGCTCGAACTCATGAACCCTGAGATCATGACCTCAGCTGAAGTCAGATGCTTAACCAATCAAGCCACCCAGGCACCCCTAGAATTAGCAAACATTTTTTTAAAGACATTCAGAATAAAATACTTCTACAAGGTATAAAAGAGAAAAAAAAATTTTTTAAGTCAAATGCTGACAATAGAGTGTAAGATGAAGTTTGAAGACAAGAGATGCTGCAGGAATCAAAGTAAGAATGGCAATATTCCAGAGGAGAAAGAAAACCCACCAATCTGGCAGGCCAATTACATTTTGCTAATAAACGGTTGATTAAACAGATGTCTGGATCTTCAGATGTATCCCCTAAATTTGTTTTCTTTTCTGGTTGGCAAGGGCTGAAGGGCAAAGCCTTTTTTTTTCTCCCACCTTAGGTGTGCAACAATAGGACAGTCTGTGGTTTGAGCCTAACGTTTAAGACCTGCTAGTGAGGTTAAAGCCCCCGGAGGATGGCGGGGAGCATCCGCAGCAAAGCCTAGTAAACCTGGAGCTCTCTGGCCTAGGACATGCTCTGCTGCCGAATTTATTATACAAGGAGGAAATAAATTTAAATTCAAAGTATTGTTTTATTTGTTCCAATAAGCAACATGCCTTTTCCTGAAGGAGCCATATCTCTTTTCTAATGACAATTGGCATTTATTAATATATCATTATGATTAATTTCACAGTCTTACTCTTACTTCGGCTTCTTGCTGGGATATAAAAATCTCATATTCTTACACGAACTGCTGCTTGGACTGGACAGGATAACAAATACAGGTTTCACTTTGCCCCATGTTTCAATCTTCATAAAATTCAAATTCTCTATATTTGAGAAGATGCTTCTTAAAATCCATCACTATTTGGTAGTCTCTACTGATTTGGAATGATCAAGTAAATATCCAGCCTGTTCCTGTTTGAATTACAATTGGAAAGTGTAATGTGGCTACTAAGCGTCACCTGTGCTTGGAAATTGGGAATGAATGGCTGGCAGAGGAGTGTTACAAGTACCCTGTATGTGCAGGATCATAGTGCAAAGCTATGATTAAGAGAGGCAGAGGCAGCCCAGACTCTCAAAGGCATATGTCTGGGGTAGAAGAATAATCCTTCTGGGCAATGTTTCAAGTTATAGCCTGCAGAATGCTTGAGTCATCTCTGGGCTCAGGTAAGAAAAAAAATGAATTTTTTTCAAAAAGCAGATTTTAACAATCTAATTTTCCCGATTTCCTACTTTGGCAAAAAGTTCTACATCAGGCATTGAAGAGGTAATTAAAGTCAAGATGTTCAGGAAATTAACTTTGATAGCATTAGAAGGGAAGAGATAATGCTCTAGAGTATGTTGTGTTTAGTATATCATGCTTAATACGATTTTGAGGGGAAAAATTGAAAAATGGAGTGTAACAGAGAGAGCATACTGTTCTGTATCACCTTGGCATTGTTAACGCACTTACCTGAAATGGTAAAGCACCCTTACCTGTATATTAATAGTACATCATTCAGCTACAGGCATTCTCCAGATTGGCCCTATGTCGTAACTGAGTCATGAAGGACATATGCATTTATAATGAAATATAAAGGTTTTTTTTTTTTACCTAAAAGAAAGATCTGGATTAATTTCACTTTTTCAATGGTTGTAAATAAACAAATAGCATAAGGTTTACCATCTTAGCCATTTTCAAGTGCATAGCTCAGTAGTGTTAACTATATTCACATTATTGAGGAACACATCTCTAGAACTTTTTCATCTTGCAAATGTGAAAGATGAAAGACAGTGCAGAAACTTGGACTCTTACAGGCCGATGACAAAATGGCAAATGGCCCATGAAAAAAATGAGTATAAATCCATTTATACTCTTCAAAGAGGTAAATGTCTTCAAAGAACTAAAGTTTAAAATATATTTCTAGCGGTGCCTGGGTGGCTCAGTTGGTTAAGTGTCTGACTTCAGCTCGGGTCGTGATCCCATGGTTTATAAATTTGAGGCCCTCATTAGACTCTCTGCTGCCAGCACAGAGCCAGCTTCAGATCCTCTGCCCTCCTCTCTCTCTGCTCCTCCCCTACTCGTGCTGTCTCTCCCTCTCAAAAATAAATCAACATTTAAATAAAATAAAATAGAATAAAATAAAATACAATTCTATCCTGAGGTTAAAAACCTTTCTAATTTTCTATCCTGAGCTTAAAAACTTCCTAATTTTTAAATATTAATCTATAATAAATAGTTATTATATAGTTGTGTGTGTGTGTGTATATATGTATGTATAGGTATAGGTATAGGTATAGGTATAGGTATATATATATGTATATATAATAGCATTTACCACTGAGGTAGAAACAGCTTGTTCATATAAATCCTGGAAGTGCTTAAATGCATGGGATTCAAATGTGGTCCCCATACGATATCAAGCTTGACAATTATGGCCATATGGTGTTCATGTCCCCCTTTTCCTGAGAACATCCTGATCTTTTAACAAATGTCTCCTTCGTTGTGTATTTACCTCCTTTGGAAATATGGTAAATCTAAACAACTGTTTCCAACTCCAAGAGCATTTGGCAGGAGGTCTATTCTCTTCCCATCCAAGTACAGCTATGGGGCAGATGTGTACCAATTGGAAAATCCCCTTTTTTAGAATGACCCTGACTAGATGCTAGCTGCCAGGTTTCTACTTTTTGGCTCCTGGAAACATTCCATCCACTCCCTGAGCCTAGTTATCATCCTTCCAGAAAATAACCTTTTATTTAGTTTATCAAGAGTTTTCTTTTTTGCTTTTTTAACGTTTATTTTATTTTTGAGAGAGAGAGCATGAGTGAGGAAGGGGCGGGGGGGGGGGGGTGGGAAAGAGATCCAAAGCGGGCTCTGCACTGACAGCAGCAAGCCTGATGCAGGGCTCAAACTCACAAACCCTGAGATCATGACCTGAGCTGAAGTCTCGGACACTCGACCGACTGAGCCACCCAGGTGCCCCAAGAGTTTTCTTATTTATTTGTTTGTTTAATGTTTATTTCTTTTTTAATGTTTATTTCTGAGATAGAGCATGAGTGGGGGAGGGGCAGAGAGAGAGGGAGACACAGAATCTGAAGCAGTCTCCAGGCTCTGAGCTGTCAGCACAGAGCCTGACGCTGGGCTCGAACTCACAAACTGTGAGATCATGACCTGAGCCAAAGTCGGTCACTCAACCGACTGAGCCACCCAGGTGCCCCAATGTTTATTTATTTTTGAGAGAGAGAGAGAGCATGAGCAGGGGAGGGGCAGAGAGAGCAGGGCTCTCCGAGCCGTCAGCACAAACCCTACGCAGTGCTCGAACCCACGAACCGTGAGATCATGACCTGAGCCGAAGTTGGACAGTTAACCGACTGAGCCACCCAGGCGCCTGAGTTTTCTTATTTTTAATTGCTATCATACCAGAAACTAGCTGATAGATTTACCAAACAGCTATATAACCGTGAGGAAATTACATCCTTTCTAAGGATGATAATAATATCTGCCTTAGAAGGTTGTTGAGAAAATTAAAGGAGGTAAACTGCTTAGCACATAGCTAGCCACTTTGCTATCCTTATTGTTGTTGCTGCTATATGGAGTGCATAATCACAAGCCACAAAAGACACCACAAAAACATGGGTGCCTTTCCTGTGGCTCTCGGGCATTCATATGAAAGCCAACAGACTGAAGGGATATAACATAGGGGTTTTCTCTCATATATCCAACAGCACCTTTAAAATCAATTTTCAAGCATAAAACCTGACCTCGGTTTAGAAATAAATGGAATTATTTTCAGTACTTGCTTCTAAGCCTTCCTTCCCAATGCCAGCTCTCACTCACCGATTATCTTTAGTGGTTTTGCTTATTTCGGAATCCCCATAAAATTCATTCAAATAAAATTTTCCAGGGCATCAAAATTGTTGTAGTGGACTGGACTTCCCTGACAATGAGTTATCAGTCACAAAGTACTTTCTCCAGCTGCATAGATATTAGGGGAAGAACATCTTATTTGTTCTCCCCAGTTGAGCAACTAGCCTAGGCAGGGGCCAGAGAAAGTAGAGGAAGTGATAAGTGGCTGGATATATGATACTATTATTAATAACCTGATTGATCAACCTTTTCTGACAATCTCTTGTCCCTAACTAGTAAATTCCCCAGTGAAAGCAAAAAATGTGAACTCAATCTAAAAAAACAACAAAATGTTACTTCACCCACTCTACACATTTTTGCCCTTTGATCTCATGGTCCCTTTCATGTGCTGTTTGATTCCAGTGGACGATTCAAATATATGTGGATGGATTTTTTTTTCCCCGTAGAAGTAATTAGGTTGTTTGAGATAGTACAAGCTGAGGAGTACATACTGATTAAAAGCTTCTGCTTCCAGTTATAGAGAGCCGACCTTAAATCTCCTCTCCTCCCTATGGTGCAAACTGTACATAATTGGGAATATTTTGTACCAGAACCAGAGAAGGCATTTGTACGCAGGGTTTTTGCTACACAGAGCTCATGGAACCAGGCCCACTTTCAAGGTTTATCTGCAAGAATAAGAAGTCACTTAGGCACTCACAATGCTTAACCATTGCACTAGTAGCTGGGATACGACTGCACGAGAGAGTGGTCTTTTGCCTGGCAATCTTAATACAATATCTGTAAATTCAGACAGACGTAGTTTTGGATGGCTATTTTACCCTCTGAAATGTCCTCAGACAAGAGATCTTTTTATTATTCATAGAGATCAATAGCTTATATTCACAATCTGTTTTGTCGTTATGATTCAGAATCAAACCTTGTTCGCTGCAAGTTTCCTTGAAAACTGACAAGTTTGGGGAAGAGAGGAAGGGGAGGTAATCATTAAAAAGGCACAAAAGGGGTGACTGGGTGGCTCAGGCAGTTAAGTGTCCCACTCTTGATATTGACTAAGGTTATGATCTCACAGAGGGGTGAGATCGAGCCCCATGTCAGGCTCTGCACTGACAACATGGAGCCTTCTTGGGATTCTCTTTCTCCCTCTCTCTCTCTGCTCCCCCACCCCCGACCTCTCTCTCTCAAAATAAATAAATAAACATTTAATTTGTTTAATGTTTATTTATTTTAGAGACAGAGAGACAGAGCATGAGCAGGGGAGGGCCAGAGAGAGCCGGAGACAGAATCCGAAGCAGGCTCCGGGCTCTGAGCTGTCAGCACAGAGCCTGACGTGGGGCTCAAACCCACAAACCATGAGATAATGACCTGAGCTGAAGTCGGACACTCAACCGACTGAGCCACCCAGGTGCCCCAATAAATAAACATTTAAAAGAAGGAAGAAAAAACCCTGTATGAATTAGTTCCCTGTCATATTTTCATCACTATCCTTGGCTTCGTGTCTGTATGGATTTCACTTAAGAACATGGGGTAAAACGGGCCTGGCTGTTTTTGCAGCTATTGACTTTAACTGGCATAGCCTTTTCATCAAGTCCAAAGGGAATGCATCACTTTGGAGGTATCGGCTTGAGTTGGAAGGTTTACAAATAGCCTTCATCTTTCTGCATAAAGATTCAGGCAGTGCTATTTTCTGCAACATACCAAACAGTACAGTTGCCACTTATCTATTTGAGGTGCTCCCAACAAATCAAACTAGATAAGTAAATGCTCAGGAAAATGCTCAGTATTATCACAGGAAAAATACTAACAGCGGCCTGTGAAATGGAGACACAAGGCAAAACACGTTAAATGTGGAAATGCACATAGTATGGTAACTGACACACAGTTCCATAAATGTTAGCTAAAATCATAATAACACATATTATTAGTTAATTTTTATTCTCTTAAAGTAGATCTGACTAATCATCGCTTACAGTTCCAATTACCTCCTCTATGATGATAAATCTCAAATGCATCACGAACCCAAATCTCTGAACTGAGTTCCAGGTGTAAACAACTGATCGATTGAATCCAATATTTCCTTCAGTGTGCCTCCAGCCCGTCATACCCAATATTTTTTATCTTGGCTTATCGAGTTTGGAAACCTAGGAAGCCTTAGATTCCTTACTCATTCTTCACTGCCTGTGATTGAGTCACTGAGTCATTCGATTTCAGCTCCAACATCTCTTTAATTCATCACTTCCTGTTCTCTACACTTCCCATGTCCTTTTCTTGTTCACATGCACATTTTTCTCAAAGGAACTATTGCAAGATCTTTGGCACTCTTCCATTGGTTATCTTTAAATTATAACACATAACATGTATATCTATACATTCATATATGGACATAATTATACATATATGTAACTATAACGTTACATATAATAAATATAACAATCTATAATATATCACGTATGTAACATATGTAACACACATATATATGAACTAGGATTAGCTACATAATTTGTGGGGCCCTGTACAAAGTTAAAATGAGAGAACCCTTCTTCAAATCTGGAAAAAAAAAAAAAGTACTGTGAAAGGGACTAAATGTGTAAAATATTCTTTTTTTCCAGTCTCTCTGTCTCTTTGTTTTATTTCCCACCTTCATGGTGTTTTTTATTTGTTATTTAAAGTAACAGTCCTGGGGCGCCTGGGTGGCGCAGTTCGGTTAAGCGTCCGACTTCAGCCAGGTCACAATCTCGCGGTCCGTGAGTTCCAGCCCCGCGTCGGGCTCTGGGCTGATGGCTCGGAGCCTGGAGCCTGTTTCCGATTCTGTGTCTCCCTCTCTCTCTGCCCCTCCCCCGTTCATGCTCTGTCTCTCTCTGTCCCAAAATAAATAAAAAACGTTGAAAAAATAAATAAATAAAACAAAGTAACAGTCCCTTCAGGGGCCCCTGGCTGGCCCCATCAGTTCAGCAGTTAAAGAATTAAGCTACCCACTCTTGTGTGACGGAGCCCCTGGTCAGTGCAGAGCCTGCTAGGGATTCTCTCTCTCCCTCCCTCGCTGCCCCTCCCCCACTGGTGCACATGCTTGCTTTCTCTCACAAAATAAATGAATAAACTTAATAAATAAACTCACACTCCCTCCAGCGTGGGGATATTCACAAGGTGAGTGAAGAACCTCACAGGCGCCCAGGGCCAGGCCCATGATTCTCCATGCGGCACTCTCAAGGCCCAGCAGCATCTGAAATACCCTCACACCAGCTGCCAGACGTGTGCACTGAGATCTGGCAGGGCTGGGGAGTCAATCGCTCCCTCAACACACGGCAGACCAGTGCCCCCAAAAGAGGGCACGTCTTCGTGTGGGGATGTTATCTGTACCCAGATCAAGATTGAGCGGCACACTCTTTCCCTACCCAATCACCCCTGGAAGGAGCAATAACTCATGATAAAAATATTCTTAGAGAATTCCAAATTTTCTCTCTAAATAAAATATATTGCAGTGATTAATTATATAAACTTTGGGGTCACAGAGCTTTGCCTGCCACCAGCTTTACGATCTTGGATAAATTTATTAAATTCTCCAACCCTCTAATTATCACAGATGAGTCTGCAAAATGAGATAATAATAATACCAACTTTATAGGATTTTTCATAAGGGCTAAATGAGACTATCATGTAAATTGCTTGCTTGATGTTAGCTATAACTGATATAAAATAGTCTACCTTATCCTATTTATTGTTTTCTTCTATGAATCCTAAATTATCTCTTATTAATATTTCCACTATTGATTTGTTAGCATTTTCCTATTATAATGTTCCCCATCTCTTTATTTTTAACTTTTCTTGTATCATTTTTTTTTTGTAGTGTGGCTTGAGAAAATAGCATGTAGTTATTTTTTTTAAAGCATGGGAGAGTTTCATGGGGAAATTTAACCAAACTTACTGAGTTTAGTGATACCCTAACTATGACCATATGTTTTTACTATTACTTTTCTTCTTCCTACTTCAGAGTTTTGCTCTTGGTTAATTCCTTTTTACTACTTTGGTTTGGAAATTATACATCCTTACAATTATTCTATCGGTTTCCCTTAAATATGTAATAAACATCTATTAACAGATGCAGATTTCTATCTACGCCAGCACTTAAACAAAACAAAGCCCTTAGTCATTTTCTCTTACTAACTCCACCTTTGCTTCCATGTTTCTTAACTTTCAGTATCACTGTTCCCTATATGTCATTTCTCCTCTTTTTGACACTTTTGGCTCCTTTGCAGTGCATGTTCCATTTTTGTGTGTCCGTGTGTGTGTGTGTGTGTGTGTGTGTGTGTGTGTAAATTTTATGAGTCATTACATGTCTGAAAAAAGCATTTATTTTCCCCTCCAATTGAATGCTATTATAGCTATGCACCATTCTGATTTTTCTTCCCATCTTTGCAAACACTGCTTTACTGTTTTCCCCATTCGATGTTGTAAGTCCGAAATCTAAGGCTGTCTAAGTATCATTCATTGTAGGTAAACACTTTTCATTTCAGGTTTTATCTTTTCTTTTTGGAAACTTTAAAGATTTTATTCTCATCTTAATTGAGATTCAGAATTTTCACCAGAATAAGTTTAGATGTGTCTGTTTCACTTTTGCTCAGCCTCTGGCAGACTCTCTTAATCTGAGACTGAAGTCTTTATGAAGAAACCAGAATACCAAGCATCAATAGAGTAATGTCAAAAAAAATAAGAGTCTTCCCAAAAGACGGTAGTGGGCGTCTAGTCAGCTGTAATTAAAACTCCACAGCCTTGTCCCCACTTTTCTGCCTTAACAAATGCTTCTTAATTATTCATGGTGCTTCAAGCACATTCGGGCATATTGTGCTATGAAGCAAATAAGAACATTATTATTTACAGCTATTAATTTCCATCAAATACTTTCCCTTGGGGGTAAGTTGAGGCTTCTCTTGTTCAGTGCTCTCATTCTGTGTTGGACATCTCTCAGAGGCTAACTAGCCAGGGAACACTCAATGAAACATCACTCCCCTTTATTATTCTGACACAATTTTGGGCGCCTGGGAGGCTCAGTTGGTTAGGCGTCCGACTTCGGCTCAGGTCATGGTCTCCTGGTTTGTGGGTTCGAGCCCCTCATCGGGCTCTGTGCTGACAGCTCAGAGCCTAGAGCCTGCTTTGGATTCTGTGTCTCCCTCTCTCTCTGCTCCTCTCCCACTCATGCTCTGTCTCTCTCTCTCTCAAAAATAAATAAATGTTAAAAAAATTTTTAACCTGACACAATTTTACCAGGCACTCATTTTGTTACAAACCCCTAGTTGGGCAAGAATTCCACATAAATGAACATGTTGAATCCCAAATGGTATGAGGAAGTAAAGGCTGCTTTAAGACCCTGGCACCAAAACCTTATGTAATATTTTGTTTCTCTCTTTTCCTTCAGACACTACATCGTGGCCTGACCTGATTGTTTTCCTGGATTTTTCTTTTTCCAGTTGGTCATACCCTCATTGATCTGATGCTCGTGATATGAACACCTCTATCTACTTCTATTTGTGTGTGTGTGTGTGTGTGTGTGTGTGTGTGTGTGTGTTTACTGCTCCTTGGGAGATTTCTAACTGCCTGAGTCATTGGCTTTGGCTGCATAAATTGGTGAGCTGAGGCTGCAGATATGGAGCTGTCCCGACCTCACTCCCAGGTTATAAATGATGCTGTCTGGCTAGAGGACACTGCATTAATGGGCATTATGGATGGGCCTGCTCTATTTCAGAACTGTGCTTTTCAAGACAATCTCTGTCTGAGACAGGGGAGATCTAGAAGGCTACGGTAGAGGGAAAGAAGTTCCCTTTTTCAGGTGAAAAATAAGTGTAAGGTAACCATAAAGTGACCAGGTATGAAAGCAGTAGAGGTATGCTGGTGACAAAAAAAGAAAAAAAAAAATTAAAAACCTCCTACTTTTTTTTGCCTGAAGAATCTATTAAAATCTCAGTTTCATTTTACTTTATGTAATAAAATGAAACACAAAATGAAACAAAACAATAAAAACACCTCTCCTGTTATTTTTTAACTTATACCAAATCATTTTTATATTGAGGGACTAGAATGGAAATGTATTGCCTGTGATAAGTGCATTTTAAAGTCAAAGGGAAGTAGGGGAGGCTACCTTGGGGCAGAGAGGGGGCAAGATAAATGATTATCGCTGGTTCAACATGAGTCAAGGAGGTTGGTGTTGGCGGTAGCCCTCTTAGGGGGTGGAGTGACAAGCCGTAGGACAATGACTTGCCATGTCAATAATTTACCTACGTGGTTATCCTATTTACTATAGTTCCTTCAAGGGAAAAATATCTTTAAAAATGTATGATTATTGGGGCGCCTGGGTGGCTCAGTCGGTTGAGCGTCCGACTTCAGCTCAGGTCACGATCTCACGGTTTGTGAGTTCGAGCCCCGTGTCAGGCTCTGAGCTGATGGCTCAGAGCCTGGAGCCTGCTTCCGATTCTGTGTCTCCCTCTCTCTCTGCCCCTCCCCCATTCATGCTCTGTCTCTCTCTGTCTCAAAAATAAATAAACATTAAAAAAATGTATGATTATTGATAACTGAGGAAGGAGGAGGAAGTGACATCAGCTGGGATTTTGAACTTAGGACATCAGGACTCTGTTTCCTTCCCTTACATTAAATTCCGGAATGATCTGAAGCAAGTTATTCCACCTTTCCGGACCAGCTACTCCTCACCTGAAGAGGAATGTGACAACAGCCCCCCTACATTGATGTGGAGAAGATTAATGCAATGATGTGTTTCAGTGCCAAGCACAGTGCCTGGGGGGATTGAAAGTGAGGTGCAAATACCTGCTTCTCTCATTCCACCCCCTCCTTTGGATCGCTTCCCATCTGTCCTGCCTGCATCGGTTTCCTTTTTAAAATACGCGTCATGCAGGTTTTAATATTTCAGTTGAGAGTTTACAGTTAGCACTTGAGACTCACATTACCTGCCTTTGAAATGCTCTCAGTTTCCCCTTGGACGTCGAGAAAATCACAGTGCCAGATAGGTTTTGTAAACCAGAGCAGTATCCATTAATTCAGTCCCTAGAATGTGGAGAGAAAAACACAGAACCATTTTTACCCTGACAATTTCCAAGGCATCGCTGCTTAAGACTGAAATAATTTGAGAAAGCAGATCATTTGAAGCTAATGGCATTCAGTCATGTTCTCAATTTAGAGACCTTCTACTGAGTATCAATTACTACTCACACTTCAGAGAGGGTAACAAATCAACCCGATTTCGGATCATTTGATATGAGAGAAAAAAAATTACTAGGAAGCTTTATGTAATTTTCACTTTCACTGCTTAAGCCAAAGAGGGAAAATGATAGAGAATCAGAGACCAAAATCTAACCTAATCAGTGAAGTTCCTCCTGGCTAAATAACTAAAGACTATTGTAAAATTGTAAAATTCTTAACTAAGGAGCAATAAATTCCCACAGTTAAGCTTTTTAGACAACAGAAACTTAAACATTAAGAGGAGCAGGGCATGATCAGTCCCTCAAAGGGCTTACACGCATTTCCTAAATTGATCTGGCTTCTAATTTCTTCCTGGTGCCTTGGGAGTGGAGTGTGATTATCTGTGAAGTGATGAAGGTCCTTTGTGCAAAGCACATATGCCCCAGCCCCAGCTTAGGTCCTTATGAGGGAAGTACAGTCATTAAGTCTCACCAGCATGTTCTTGAGGCAAAGCTATGTCCGACAAACAGACAGCTGGGGCCACTTGATTTAAATGTTTTCTCTTGACCCTCAAAGGCACATCTGATTGGTAGAGAACGTCTTTGTGCTAAAACTGGCCAAGTCTTTCCTCCAGATCTGAAGTGAGGGAAGAAATGTTTATTTATGGATGAATGTTCTGGGGTAATGCTCTGGGGTAAAATCACCTGGAAGACACAGCTACAGATTGCCTTTATAAATTGATGGGCGATTACATCATGAGTTGGCATCCACTACAGATCACAAAAGTCAGTCCACAACACTGCAGGTGACTTAGGTATGGGTGAGACTCCTTTGACCCTTCATGGGCATTTCGGCTTTGGACTCAGTATGTCATTGCCCAGCCCACTCTTAAATATGATTAAAAAAAATATGATACTTAAACATCTTTCTTGAGTCCTCATTGACAGGCTCATTACAGGGTAACTTCATCTTGACAACTACTAAAAGCATAGTGCTTCCCAGCAGGTGTCCCATAAACAGTATTCACGGAAACTATGTGTCTCTATGATGAGTGTGCAATGCAAGTGTAACATAGACACAATTAAGAAGTGCTGCCACAGGTGCAATGTTTTATGAGGCATCATCTGGGTCCTGAGCAGAAATTCATAAGCCCATAGTGTTTGCATGCTCACTTGTTAAAACATGGGATTCACTCACCAACGCAAAATACTACCAACAGATATTTAAACTTTGCTGGGTTTTTACTTTGTTGTTTTTGTTTTTACTCTTTCTTTGCTCCCTTCCTTCCCTCCCTCCTTTATTCCTTTCTTGGCCTTTTATTTTATTTTTCACTTCATTTACCATGAGGTTTTTGTCTACTTGAAGCCAACTACATATTAAAAGTACCAATTATGTGTAAAACATTATGCTAAGCACAGTTGGGGATATGGCTACAGCTATAACAATGTCCTCATCCTCAAGGAACTTACTTTAGTTCCCAGTGCAAATATGTGCACAAATGTATATATAGCAAAATAATGATGACAGTATACACCAAGGAACACTATGCATGCTTATACAAAGCCCTCTTTGCATAGAGACATTTACATAGAAACAAAAATGGCACCTGAATTGAGCTTTGAAGAATGAGTAAGGTTTTTCAGAAAGCAATCAACTGACAATAAGAATTCAAGACAGATAGGATAGTATAAAGAGATAAATAAACTAGGGGGTCAAAGCCAAGTTTTTTAGAGCTTTTAAGGCATAGTGATTAAAGGTTAGTGATATGATTAGCCACCAAAACAAAACAAACACCCCTTGGAAAATTAGCAGATGATAGATGGTTTGGGGATTAAATGATGCATAATATATATATATATATATATATATATATATATATATATGATCAGAGCCATAGACCCAGAGTGTTGAAATCCAGAGGCAAGAACTAATGTTTTGGGAAGATAGGAAGCCAGGACTTTATAGCCTCATAAAGTGATAACATTTCAGGAGAGAGTAGATATATAGGTCACTTAGACAGTTGTGAGAGGAGGAATGTGTCAGGACCTTGGGAACACACACCCTTTGGAGGTAGGAGGAAATCAAGAGAGAAGCCAGGTTAGTGAAGAATAATGGACGTCAGAGGAGAAGGCATCATTAGATCGGATGCTATGAGGATCCAAGAGCATGAGGACTTAGAAAGGACTAGAATGTATAATTAGGCAGAGAGCAGAGCATCAGACTTATAAGTCCATAGTTTGAGTTTGTATCCTTGATCTACCGCTTAGCTGTGTGAACTCAGGGAAGTTATTTAGCCACTCTGGCCCTCCCTTGTCTTATTCATAAAATAGAATTGTGGTTGTAAGCAAACATGGAAAAAATAATTTGAACAATACTGGCAAATAGTGAACAATATAAATATGTTCTCCATCTTTCCTTCCCAGCAGACTCTCTCCTTCACGCCTATTTACACCAGCTGCATTGAGACTGATCTAAATGACGGTTGCAAGTCCTGAGTCCACATGACTTGTTAGCTCAAGTACACCCAACACTGATCAAACATGCTTCTTTAATGTTTTGTTTTTGCTTGGTTGTCTCCTAATTCTCAACAAAAAGAATCTAATTGACCCAACCTAGTCAGATTTCTTCCCCCCAAGTCAATCAGCGTTGGCCAGAGATCAGAGTAAGGTGGTACTGAATTGGGCACCATCAGAGCTGGGGAAGTGCAGACTATCTTAAGTGGCAGAGATGGCCAAAGTGGGCTTGGTTGCCATTTCCAATACAAAGGGAACAGATAAAGGCTAGAAAAGGTCAAATATAAATCCTGGGTTCAGAGTGCCATCTTCTGTTTATGTGCTTATAGTGCATAGAATGGGGGATCTAAAGCACTCTAGTTGGCCAGCACAGATTATAGCTTATGGTTCTAGTCAAGCTAATGGCTTCATTCACCAAAACCTAACAGTGACAGAGGAGGTGGTAAGATACCTCACTCTTACACACATGCCCTCTTCTGGAGTTTCTGCTACTAACCATTACTATTCAATCACTGAACTCTCCAGCCAGAGGACCGATGCTATACAGACAGAATCGTGCTCTGAGACAGGCTCTGCACTTATTATCTGTGTGACTTTGGTTGAGTTCCGTAATATCTGTGCCTCAGTTTCTTTTTGTGTTAAATGGGAATGTATGCACCAGCTCACAGTTTGTTACACCTAGCACAATGTCTGACCTATAGTAGTTGTTCGATAAATGTTATATGCCCTTGAAGAGTGAACAGAGTGGAAACATTTACTATATGAGACAGAGTGAATCAGAGGAAATGAAGCTTGAGCAAAAGTCCTAAGATTCCATTTCTTTTTTTCTCTATGAGATGCCCTAGTTATGTGATATTCGAATCTCAATTTTCCTTTGAACTTCAAATTTCTCATGTACAAACAGGGATAGTCTTTAATTGCTATGAATATTTTTCTAGATGTTCAAAGGGCCAAGTGAGCTAGGGTGTAGGAAAACATTTTACAAATTAGAAAATGCTGAATACAAAGTATCATGAAACCTTATTCTAATCATTATTATTGAATAACTGGAATTTTAAAACGTAGTCCATATATTGTTTTTAAAACATCATTAAAGTAGATTCTGGAATAAAATATGTTATTCTTAATCTCCTAGACAGAAATTTCTTATGATGTGGGCCAAATATGATGAACGAGTGGACTTGGCTTTGTCCATATGCTACTTTAAAAATATGGCTACAAATGTTTTGAAAACGTGTTTAAAATGGGAGATTTCATACAAAAACCTATATTTGCATCTTCTCTTGAAAAAGAAAAGGAGTGTCTTATAATACAGAGACAACATTTCATGTGGGCATGATGTGCCATAGCTGAGTAGCAGCTATCTACTTCCAATAGTGCACACACACATTCTGGTTTGCCAGAGTCTCCACTACTCCTTAGTATACTACACACTGAAGCTGAGTGTCACTATTTATCAACAAACACTATTTTATTCTACTTATGCCACAGTGTTTGGATTGGCTGTTGTTGTTGTTTATTGTTGTTGTTTTCAGTTTTATTTATTTTGAGAGAGAGGAGAGAGTACCAGCAGGGGAGGGGCACAGAGAGAGGGAGAGAGAGAATTCCAATCAGGCTCTGCACTGACAATGCAGAGCCTGACGTGGAACTTGAACCCACGACCATAATAAGATCACGACCTGAGTTGAAATCAATAGTTGGACGCTTAACTGAATGAGCCACCCAGACACCCCACTACAGTGTTTTTTGTGTGCCAAGTAGTCTCCTTTATTATTTACTTTATCTGCCTGTGCCCCCTGCCCCAAAATATGCATAACTACATCAGTATTCCTCCACGGAGAATCCATTTCCTGGGTATAACACCCAGGACAGAGTCTGAACCACCCATAAAATGCTATGATCAAAGGCACAAAAGTGCATTATTATTATTTAGAAATAATTCCAAATATAAGAGTGAAACATGCTGTTGTCTTCCTGTTAAATATAAAACTCATAAATCTGAATAAGACACTCTCAGCAATGCCAGTTAACCTAAGTTTCCCTACATTTGTTGCATATTTTTCTTCTCACAAAACCAATGATATTGAGCTGAATGCACCTGTGAATGGGATTCCTAGAGTCTGTAATCTCTAATATCATATGTAACATCTGTGTTTGCCTTTGTCTAGGAAGTGGTCCCTTATCATCATATAAATTCCTAAATATTTATTCCTTGATATTTATTTATATCACATATATATTTATATCAATTAATATCAATAATTTATATCTATATATATTTATATCAATTCCTTTATATTTATCCCTAAATATAAATTCCTTCACATTTAATGTGAAAAGTTGCTCAACATCACTAATCACTAGAGTGATGCAAATCAAAACCAAAATGAGAGATCACCTCACACATTTTAGGAGAGCTATCAAAAAAAAAAAATAAGATAAGTGTTGTTAGGGCTGTGGCGACTAGTAACTCTTGTATACCCACTGGTAGGAATGTTAAATTGGTGCAGCTACTATGGAAAACAGTATGGAAGTTCATCAGAAAAAATTCAAAATAGAACTACCATTAAGATCCAGCAATCCCACTTCTGGGTATTTATGTAAAGGAATTTTAATCAAGATCTTGTAGAGACAGCTTCATTCCACGTTTACTGCAGCATTATTCATAATAGCCGAGATACAGAAGGAACTTACATGTCTATTGACAGATAAATGGATAAAGAAAATGTTGCATATGTATATAAGGGAATATTATTCAGCCTTAAAAAAGAAGGAAGTTCTTCCAATTGCAACAACATGGGTGAACCTGGAGGACATTATGCTAAGTGAAACAAGCCAGGCACAGAAAGACAAATATATACGATTTCACTTTTACATGGAATCTAAAAGAGTCAAAATCATAGAAGCAGAGACTAGAATGGTGATTGTCAGAGGCTTGGGGGAGGGTAGAATGAGGAGGTAAGGGTCAAAGGGTACAAAGTTTCAGCTATGTAAAATAAATAATTTTTGGAGCTCTGTTTACAGCATAGTCGCTACAGCTAACAATACCGCATGGCATATTTAAAATTAATTAAAAGTTACGTTAAGTGTTCTTACCACACAAAAAATCATCATCGTTATCATCTTAAAGAGGGTGGAGGAAACGTTGGCCTTGATAGTGGTGATGTTTTTGTGGGTGTATACTTATCCCCAAAGTCATTGACTTGTATACATTAAATACATACAATTTTTTACATATCAATCATAAGTCAATATTTTGGTTTTTAAAAATCACTACCTTACAGAGAACTAATAGTACTTTAACTATAGTATCTAAGTCTGTGTTGAAATTTAATAATTGTGGGAAGAGGAAATACATTTTCTCAGCCAATCCTGATACTGAAATACGGTGGGTTGAAGGCAGGGATGTCACAGTGAAAGAAACTTGTGTATGTGTGTAGAGGTGTGTGCACGTGTGTGTACATGTGTATATATGTGGAAATCCTGATTTCAAAAAAAAAATAATGGAAATATGGAAAAAAATCTTGAAATATGCTTGTATCCAATAAGATCTACTCAGATGCTGCACACACTTATTAAGAGACAATTTTCCACTGATCTCTCATGTTCCATCAAGTCTTGGGAGCAGAGGTACTAACTTTCCTTTTATTCCAAACTATGTTTCCAAGGATGTTTGTATAGCAAAAAGCCTTGGAAGATGGAGACCATCACACTCTGTAGCAGAGGGCAGGATTGTTCAGTAACCAAGATAGTGTCTCCTTTTAGAGCAAAGTTTGGTTTACAAAGAGGCTAAAATTTTAGACCCTTCACAGTTTTTGACAACATTCAGCCTCACCCAATCCTCTTTCTTAGAGCCCTTTGTCTCATTTCTTAGCCTTCCTCAGCTTCTTTGGGGTCCATATTCCCATCTATATTGCCAAAATCCACTATCTCTGGCCACATTTTCCATGGAGAACCTGGAGATAAACTAAAATTTAAAGTTTTCAGCCAATTCAAGTCCCTGACCCATCAGAGCATTACTGGCATCTCAAACTTTTAATATTCCAGTTGAGAATGGAAAAACAAAGGAATGAAAAAAAAAAACACATCGTTATGTAAACATTGATTCTTAAGTAAACATTGATTCTTAAGTAGAATAGAAACTGATAGAACCAGTGGATCTTGTGCACGTCCCCCAAAATTATACCGAGCCCTATGAGGATGGCAAATTTGCTCAGCCCTGAAAGAGGTAGGGCGATGGGTATCTTCTCTACTCTATGAAGTCCTCACTTGAAGTAAAAGGATATGAATCCACCATGCCAGTGCAAGTCTTATTGATTTTTTCCCCTGTAGTTCAGTTTATGTTTCTGAAACACTTCAGTGACTTAAACTTAGGATGCAGAATGGCTGTTTACTGAAGGCTCACTCTGAAATAGCTATTCTTACCTCATTTATATTAAGACACATGGGAGGGGGAAGTGGGCAGACGCAAAAAATGGAAATAGATGAAATTTGCATTAGAAGGATGTATTAAGTTGCTTTGTGCTTGCTTTGATTATCTTATGTCACGAAGACTTGCTAAGAAAATGGAGAATCTGGAACTTTTAAAAAATAAATTTAAAATTAAACAGCTTTTAGGTGTAAGTTGAAGCTAAGGAGATAGATGTCTGTCAGTGTTTTATTCACACACACAGATATGTAAAAAAATTTTGAAAAAACACTTTTTATAGGTAATGAGATATTCTCAAAAAAAATCTTAATTTCTCACTTTTCCCTTCATATTTTGACCTGTTTCCCTTCTTATTTAAACCTTCATTTGAGGGGTGCCTGGGTGGCTTATTCAGCTAAGTGTCCTGCTTCGGCTCAGGTCATGATCTCATGGTTCGTGAGTTTGATCTGTGCTAACAGCTCAGATCTTGGAGCCTGCTTTGGATTCTGTGTCTCCCTCTCTCTCTGCCCCTCTCCTGCTCATGCTGTGTATCTGTCTGTCTGTCTCTCTCTCTCTCAAAAATAAACATTAACAAAAATTTAAACCTTCATTTGAAGGTTTTGCTTCTAAATGTCTACAGATTGTGACCCAGGAATTCCAAAATGCATAATTGGGAGTCTTCTTTCCAAATATATGGACAGTATAATGTACTGGAGAAATACCATCCACACTTAGAATCCTCCCCCGCTGTCCTTTGAGTGGTGTGGTATCCTATTCAATTATGCGTTATGTTTGCCAAGTTAAAATGAATGAAAATTTAATTTTAGGTTGAAAATTATAAATTCACAACACATAGTGGTAACTGGGGATGCTCTACAGGCCAGAGGCTGGAGGTAGAGAACAGGGAGAGAGAAGATAGGTTCAAAAGGTAAGTTCCATCCAGGGATGGAATGCACAGTATGAGACTCAGGACTGCTTTCTCGAGCACACTAATTCCTTCCTGGGGTCGACAAAACCAGGGCTTCTGCACATCAGACAGATAATATTTTCAGGCCTTTTGGGAATAATAAAAGTAGAGCCTGCAAAGTTAAGACAGGTAACATCAGAGATGCATGCCACTGTATATATCATCCTTCACTCAAAGAAAAATCTCATAAGAACAAACTATCAGATCACAGCTTTTTTTTTTTCCCCTTTACAATCTGTGCCCCTTTCACTTACACTGGAGCATCAAATAAATGCTTCAGCAGAAGTTGGGGGTGTTTAGTAATTTAACAAGCACACGGGTCTATAGTATATTATTAGGCAATGTCAAATGAAGAAAAGACATTTCTTCATTTAGCAAGTTCTACTGAGAGATTCTTGTACTTTAGACAGGATGCTAGGGAATACACTGATAAATAAAACAGACAATATCCTCACCCTTGTAAGATGTGCATCCTAGTGACCACAGTCTATACGGTAGTTCCCGCATATCTGTAGGAGATAACATTCCAACTCCCAATGGATGCCTGAAACCGTTGCTGGAAGCCGAGCTATCCCAGCCTGAGTGGCATGGCCAGGCTGTGGACGGGTTGGTGACTGCAGGGCGGCCCACCAACAGTGAAGCTTCTTGTCCTCCCGCTTTTAGGTAATTTGGCCTTATTAAAGTACCTGGGGTATTGTCTGTTGGGGAATTGCCCTCGGCAGGCCCCCTGGGAAAAGAACCATTAGCGAAGAAAATAAGTTTCCACAAGAAATTGTGGGGACTTACATTTAGCCCTTGCCATCCCCTATGGAGACTCCTCTACTTACAGGAAGGATAGCCTCATACATTTGCCAGCAAAGAGGGCCTGTAAAGGAGAGACACATGGATTTGAAAGTCTCACTCTGGCAACTCAAAGTTGCCAACTCAAAGACTCAAAGTCTCACTCTGGCACAGGTGGCTTCAACCCCTAGGCCCACCTGGCCCCCGGAGGCATTCCAGATGATGACTGAACCTAGTCGGTTAAGGTACAGGATGGTCCATTCGTTCCTAGGTGCATTGTCTCTCTGAGAATGTATGAGGCATGGGTTTCTAAGGTCCTTTTGGTCCCTTCCTGGCACCTTGGACCGAGGCAAACACATTGTTCTTCTGGCCTCAGGTGGTTAGGAGGTCATGTCCCTGTAACTGTTCCACTTGAGGTGTTGAGAAATGGAGGACCTTTCATGCGAACAGCAAGGCAAATGCTTTATAGACTGTAGATAATTACAGATAAACGCAGATGCATAATGGAATAATGTAAGAAATTAATCAATAATCAAAGGGTATGCGGGAACGTTAGGGGAAAATCGCCATGTTATTTCTTAAAGGTTGATTACACATTTTCAAAGTTAGGTAATGTTAGAAAAACATAGATGATGTATGTTACAAGGAAATCACTAGTGAATATAATGCCACGTTTACTAAATAAATCGGCCAGTTCAACACGCTGCTGTTGTCTGTGTCCATTTTACTTTAGTTTTAGTTTTTCATTTTAGTTTTTTATTTTTTAGGTTTTTATTTTAGTTTTGTTTTATTTTCACCGACACTGTTCTTTCTTTGGGAGCCCCTGGTTGCTGGAGCTGGTCTCCGGCAAACCGTAGATAGTACCCAATCCCAGATAGACTATTTTTTTCTATGCATGCATACTTATAATAAAGTATAATTTATAAATTAGGCACAGTAAGAGATTCACAACAATACTAAAATAGAACAACTGTAACATTATGCTGTAATAAAAGTTATGTGAATGTGGTCTCTCTTCTCAGAATACCTTATTGTACTGTACTCACCCTTCTTTTGAGGTTGTAAGATGATAAAAGCCTGTGTGGTGAGATGAAGTGAGGTGAATGACATAGGCCTTGTGGCTGTAGTTAGGCTACCATTGACCTTCTGAAGATAAATCAGGAAAATCATCTGCTTCTGAACTGCAGTTGACTGTAGGTCACTGAAACGACAGAAACACTGTACATAAGAAGCGATTACCATTATAGTTCATGGGAATATGGAAGAAAGAAAGCAGGGTGAAAATTGAATAGCCCACCTAGATCTGAACCAGAACAGGCAAGTGTAAGGGGCTAGCAGCAGGAAAAGAAGAGGGAATTGGAAAGACTCAGTAGGAAAACCTAGTGGTCAGTCCTAGTTAGTTTTCTCTTTTCCTGGGCACAGAGCAAGATCCTTTTGTGGCTAAGTGTAACAGTTGCTTGGTTAGGGTCAATGTACTATAGGAAAATATGGTGTGTGTCATTTCCAAGCCAAATCATTGAATAGCCAGGGCATAGTTCCATGATGGTCTCTTTCCTGCCTCAGCAAACCAAAAGAACTGTTGTTGAGATGGCAGAAGCAGACGGTTGAAGTGGACACATGGATGATAGTTTTTGGACGGTCACCCTGCTTTGTAGTGGCCTCTGTGTGAAAAAGAAGCACATTTTCTTATGTTAAGATTTGAGATTGTAGTGTGTTTTCTTTAGCGTAGCTTAACATGCCCTAGCCACTACAGTGGGGCTAATGGACACATAATACATGAATATGTAGAGTCATGTATTTATTGAAGGTAGGAATGAGATGCTAGGAAAGAGGGGCTGGGAAGGAAGGGAGAGAGTAGGGAAGAAATCCACTTTCTTGAAGCAAGTAAATGAAATTATAGAAATCCCTTGTTGCTTTACAGAAGAGCATATCTAACTCCACTTCAATTTGTTTGCCAAATAAGAAACAGATGGGAAAATTACTTAGAGTACAACTATTCTTAAGAATTTAATGAAAGAAATATTCTTAAGACCATCAACCAAAAAAACCCATAAAGTATGTATGATAGAGTTTTTGTCTGATCCACGTATTACCGCTGTATCATATTACTAATTTGATTTCATTCATATGAAATGTGCAAGTACAAAATTTTGTGTTGTCTGTGTGTGCATGTGTGATATAAAACTAAGTTGATTTTATTCAGTTCCACCAGGGAAATTTCAATGTAATTTTTCAACTGCATAATGAAATGGGTTTTAGGTGGGTAGGCTCAGATCTCTGACTTACACAGAAAAGGAATCATTTTTGTTTTGTTTTGCCCCAAACCCTGGAAACAAATAAAAAACATGCAAAATGTGCAATACATAAGAATATCAGTAATAGACTTAAAAAATTGTTTTGGCCTCAGTTGTGGAAAAATAACTACCCCTGAAATGGTCATTTAGCAGCTATTGGTGCCTTGTTCTCCTGGTACTCAGAATTCATTCATTTATTAATTCATTCAAATATTCATTCACTAAAAAAACATATTGAGTGACTATGATATGCCAGACCACATTGAAGGTTCTGAGAATTTATCTGAGACCAAGACCAACATGGTCCATGTTCTCTTAAAGTGCATATTCTATTGGGGGAGGGGGGAAGAATATAACTAATATATTAAAAAGAAAACATCAAATAGTGTAAGTGATATAAAGCAAATAAAACAGGAAGATAGAATATCGAATGTCTAGGGTCTAGGGGCTTCTTCAAGTAGTGTGGTCAGGTAGGCTTTTCCAAAAAGCCCTCTTTAAGCAGAGATCTTACTGGCAAGAAGGAGGCACTCTTGCAGAAATCCGGTGAAGTTTGTTTTCAGGCAGAGGGAATCAAAACTACAAAAGTCCTAAGCAGGAAAGGGCATAGCATTACTCAAGGAACAGAAAGAAGACAGTTATAGCTCTGGCAAGGTGAGCCAGGGACAGGTTTGTAGTAGTTTGTAGTGGTTAATGTCATGTGTCAACTTGACTGGGCTAAGGGATGCCCACATACCTGGTAAAACGCTATATCTGGGTGTGTCTGTGAGGATGTTTCCAGAAGAGATCAACATTGGAAGCAGTAGACTCAGTAAAGAAGTATGAATGTGTGTGGGTTAACCATCTAACCCCTTGATGACCCAAACAGAACAAAACAGTGGAGAAAGAGTAAATTCTCTCTTTCTCTTTTTGAGCTGGGACATTCATCTCTCTTCCCCTTATACATCAGAGGTCCTTTTTCTCAGGCCTTCAGGCCCAGACAGAATTATACCACCAGCTTTCCTGAGTCTTCAGCTTGCAGATGGCAAATTGTGGGCTTCTTGGCCTCCATAATTGTATGAACCAATTCTTATAATAAATGTGGTAAATTTTAAATACCAACTCGACATTTGAGAAAAGATGACAAGTTGCAATTAGACAATGACAGTCTGAAACTTATGACTGGAGAAAAAAATGAGGAGACTATAAAAATATATTTAAAACCATGGAGCTAAATGATACTATCTCGAGAACGAGAGTGTCTTGAGTGAGAATGTCTATAGAGAAAGAAGAAATAATCTTCCATTGAGCTTTATGACTCCCTGTATTTAGAAGACTAAGAAGAATCAACAGTAAGGATGGAGAGAAACCAGGTGAATACATATTTTTAAAGCCAAGAAAAGTTGTAGATTAATTGTATTAATGGCTATTGATAGGTCCTATAGGAAGAAAGAGAAAGGACTTCTAGGTTCTGGCATCACGGAGTTCATTAGTGACATTAATAAGAGCAACTACCAAAGAATTATACAAACAGAAACCCAAACAGTGCACTGAGAAAAAAACAGTGGAGGTTGGCATAAGAAAGTGGAGAAAGTAACTGTAAACAATTTTTCTAGGAAAAGTTGCTGTGAAGCCAAGTGGAAAAGTCATACCATAGCCAGAAGGATGACATGAGACCAAGGGAAGTTATTATTATTATTTCCTAAATGGAAGTTTCTAGGCATGTCTTAATGATCATGGGAGTAATCCAAAATCAAGGGAGACATTAATGACTCAAGAGAGAAAAAAAAGATGATTATATGTGAGAAATTCTTGAGAGAGAGAGAGAGAAGAATTAGAATACAGAGCCTAAAATACCCCATGACAGAAGCAGGTATATTTAATCCATTGGAACAGGAGGAAGGCCTGACAGTAAGGATACAGATATAGGTAGATCACTGGATTAGAGCTGATTCAGGCTGGCTGTTATTAGAAAGGAGATCAGGAACTTCATCAGCACATGGTCAGCAAGGGCAGGTCAGTGTTACAGGCACCTGAGTTACCAGTTCGAGTGTGTGGTTAGGATTTTTTCACTCCCACATTTCTAATTAGAGATTATGCTTTTTTGGTGCTGTAGTGAGTTATCATTTGCTTGTCTGCTGTGCAGCTCCCAAAATTCCATGGCTATTGTCCCCCCGCCCCCAACTATCCCCATTCTTTTAGATTTTATATCTTTTAAAAAATGTGTTACAGTAATTCTATTGAGTACTTGGCTGGTAGAAAGATTAAATGGGAGCACTTAATCCATAGATTTTACCAAGAAGCTTATAAAATCTTTTTTAAATTTTTTAACGTTTATTTATTATTGAGAGACAGAGAGAGACACAGCATGAGCAGGGGAGGGGCAGAGAGAGGAGGAGACACAGAAGCTGAAGCAGGCTCCAGGCTCCGAGCTGTCAGCACAGAGCTCCACGCAAGGCTTGAACTCACAAACCGCGAGATCATGACCTGAACCAAAGTCAGACACTAAACCGACTGAGCCACCCAGGCACCCCTAAAATATTTTTAAATAGAATAGTCACGGTACCCTTGATTTATTAATACAAATTTAACTTTAAAACTATAGAGTATAATACTTGATAAACTTGATAAAATAAATTAGGTTAATTCTATAGTCACACACACCCAAAACTATGTTTAAAAGTACGTTGCCCTCCCGTTTATGGACTGCATGTTTGTGTCCTTTCAAAGTCCATATGTTCACACCCTAACCCTTGATGTGATATTATTAGAAGGTGGGAATTTGGGAAGTAATTGGGTTTAGATGAGGTCATGAGAGTGGAGCTCCTATGATGGGATCCATGTCCTTACAAGAATACAAAAGATTGGATTGACTCTTTCAGACATGTGAGGATGCAGAGAGAAGCTGGCCACCTGCCAGCCAGGAGGCAGGATCTCACCAGACACTAGATCTGCTGGAACCTTGATCTTGGACTTGTAAGAAATAAATGCTAGTTGTTAAGCCATCCAATTTATGATATTTTATTATCAGCATCCCAAAATGACTCAGACACCCATTGTGTCCATTTTTTCTTATCTGGCCTTGCCTTATTCATAGTGCAACAAATTGTAAGATAATTAAAATGACTACATCAGAATCATGGGTTTTGAGACATTCATGAAGAGATTTGGGGCAACCTATGCCTTAATCAAAGAGATTCAGGGACGTTTCCTCCAACAAATTTTGTTTTCTTTATTGTAAATTGCATCGGAAGCAAACTGCAGTCTTAAAATACAGGTATTTTGCTCTCATTGTGATTATTGTAGTAGACAATTCTTGAGGGTATCTTCATAGCCCCTGTGCCTTTCCCACATAAACTGTTTCCATAACCATGGTGACACAGGTGTATGCTTGCCTTTCTGATCTTGAGGAAATAGGTATTAGTCAAAGTCATTCTGTATGCAAGGATCTGGGAGCAGAAACCCAGTTCATAATTCCTGAAATGACATGTTCTCAGTTTTGGAATTGGGATGGCATCGTAGCATCGGAATTTCTGGGAGAATTCATTTGGCCTCATCTGGGTCATGTGTCTACCCCTGGGCAATGGTTATGACCAGTAAGACTATGACATGGCACAAGAGTAAGGACTTTCCCCCACCCCATTTTTATGGAAGACTGAAAATTATAGAACGCAAAGAATGATTTTGACTGAAACTGTCATTATCCGAAATGTCAATAAACTGAAAAACTATCTTTATGATCAGAAAGCTGGAATAACAATATACTGAAAGGAGAATAATTTACAAAATGAGACGATCAATAGTGTCAGAAAGTATAAAGCAAAACCATTTGATTGTTTACTTTCAAACATGCAGTTTTAATAGTTTAGAGGGATCCTGAAATCGTTACAATATGTAAATAAACTAGGTGGGGGTGGGGAGAACTTCTAAAGCAGAGACCACAAGTTCTAAAGCCCTGGTTGTATCCTATTTCTTGACCTGGTACATTTTATAAATTTGGCAGTGAAGGATAGTAGGATGTGATCCATTTGTAAAGTATTTCTCATTCTCAGTGTCCAAAACATGAATACTCGATGGAGTTTTTGATGTGTTTTAAAACCAACAATAGAATTCTTAAAGAATTTTCCTATCATAGAAAACCATACTTAATACCATCTGTGTAGGAAGATCTGATCCAATTCATGGTCACGGTTTTAACAGACTACTGAAAAATTCTCACACACAGAATAAGACCAAGGAAAATCTGATGAATTAAGTAATTAGGTTTCTTGAGTACCTTCAAGTGAGTCAGCTTCTTTCTTATGTGTAGAGTTTAGTCAGAATCAAAATGAGATATAATTGCTGATAGAAATTGTGGCCCAGACCAGGATGTCCAAATTATAACATACAACACTTAATGTATAAGTTAATGGTCTTTGTAAACATTAGAAAAGGGCTTTAGCTTATGTAAATATAAGCTTACTTGTTGGGATGATTCATAGAATCCGAGGAAAGCTGAACTAGTTTCCCGAAGCACAAGAACTAGGGCGGCTTTGAGAAGCTCAACAGTAGAGCTGAGAAACCATCTTTCCAGGGTCCTATGTCACGTGAATTCTGCTCCAACAGCCTTATATTCCCAATTTCCATTCAAGACTCTCAACTCTTTAAATTCTTTTTTTTTTTTAATTCGAGAGGGAAGGGGAGAGGGGCAGAGGGAGAAAGAGAGAGAGAGAGAAAGAGAATCTTAAGCAGGCTCTGTGCTCAGTGCTGAGCCCGACATGGGGCCTAATCCCACGACCCTGGGATCATGATCTGAGATGAAATCAAGAGTGGGACGTTCAACCGACTAAGCCACCCAGACACGCCAAGATTTTTAACTCTTGAGAGAGATCATCTAGTTGACAAAGTCTGAATCAGGTGAATCTCCCTACGTGAGGATCAGAATCTCATGGTCAAAAGACACAATCGTAGTGATGTAGAATAATTGTGAGCGGTTACAATGTCATCTTTGAGCTGACTTCTCTTTGACTCTTCCATTTCTCTCAATCTGTTTTGATGTTTTATTCATCTCTGTACATGACCTATCCTAAATCTTGCTATCTGCCTCAAAAGTCAAGTACTGGTAATTAAATTTAATAAGAACTTTCTATCACTCATTCTCTGTTTTAAATGTTTTTCATATGTTCTCTCAATACAAGATAGTTTTTATTATCTCCATTTTACAGGAAAGTAAACTGAAGCAGGGAGTATCTACCTTTCTCAGTTCATAGTTACAATGTAGTAGAGACAGGATTTTAACTAAGCTGTGTTTCTGAGCTGTGCTCTTAACTATTATACTATATCTGCTCTGATAAAATGCTTATTAAACAGTCATTTGGGTTAAAAAAAAGCAATCTTTCTGATCTTTTTAGAAAGGCTAATATTGTGTGTTTAAAGTGGGCTAAAAGTTGTTCTTGTCTGCACCCACACTAAGAGGACTGATCATTAGATCAGCTTTCTAGAGGCACACCTTTCTGGACGTGGAAGAAATATCCACACCACTTTGTGCACAAAGTACCTCCCCTTTCATCTGCTAAGAACACTTATCCAACTATTGCTGCTGTTTCTTCTCCATCATCAATTTCTTTTTTTTTTTTCCTTTCTCTCCTAGATCGTGGTGATCAACATGCAAACACATATAAAACATCTCTTGACTCACTTCCTCACTACCACTCCATTGCTCTGTTCCTCTTTATACCAAAACTTCTAGAAAGAGTCCTCTGTACTCTCTGTCATGAGGTATTTTCCTCCAATTTGCTAAACTCTCTCCAAAAAGATCCCCTCCTCCACTGCTCTTCTGAACATGCCCTTGCCAAGGTCACCTAGGACACACCCTGGAAAGTCAAGGGTCAATTCCAGACTCTCCATCCTACATACCATTGATCACTGTTTCTTCTTCTTGTCTCCTTTATCCTTACACACTTCTGTGACAAGTTTTCCACCAGCTTATGACTTGAATACCATCTCTACGCTGGTGATTCTCCCAATTTCATCCCCAACCTGAACTTTTCCTCTAAGTCTATACTCTTATATTTTAAGTCCTTTCTTGCCATCCCTACTTTGATGCCTCGTCAGAAATTATACATCTACCACATCCAAAAAAAAATCTTGATCCGTATCAAATTTATATTAAATCTTGATCCAGTACCAAATATAAATTTACGTTTATATTTCTAAGAACAAAACCCTCGGCTCATCCTTGACTCTGGTAAGAGACATATCTACATGGCTCTGAAGGCTCATTTCCTTCCAACTTTTAATAGTTCATTGATAAGTCAGCTCCCTGGGATTGAACCAGACGGTGATAAGATAGGCCTTTAGCTGCTGTTCTCCTGGCCAGCATACAAGGCTGTCCCCAGGCCCTTCGTGTGCAGATCTTGGTCCTCTGCATACCCACCTGCTAGCGTTGTTCCTGGCCAGGAAATTCTTTGACTCATTTCTTATTATTAGCATTCTAAACCACTGTGCTTTCCCTCGCCTCTTTTGGGCTGATCTGTAAATAGGTAACAAGCTGTGGGGTCAAGAGCCTTTTCTTTTTCAGACCTGTGAGTTTCACATCCAGCCTGTTGGCTAAGGAGGGCCCTTTCTGCTGGAACTCTGGTGCTTACAGAACATCCATGCTTGTCCCATGCTGTGGAACAAGGACAGTCCGGGGAACTTCGGGTTGTTCTCTTAATTCCCTGCTTGTAAGACTATCTCCCACAAGCTCTGTGCTATATCTGTGCTGTGTGGTACTTGTGATGTGTGTGGGTGACATCCTTGAATAACAGACCTTTTCCTTCCTCTCACACTCTTCAACCAATCCGTCAGCAGCTCTTATCAGCCCTGCTTTCAATGTACATTGAGAATATGACCACTTATCACGCCCCCAACTACCATCTGATTGAGGACACCAACGTCTCTCAACTGTATGATTTAGGCTTCTAAATGGCTTCTCTGCTTCCACTCCTGCCCTCTATGCAGTCTTTTGACAATGCAGTAGCACAGAGGCCCTCCTGAAATGAAAGTGCAAATCAGGCAAAACCCTCCAGGGCACTCCATCTTACTTAGAGCAGGAAAAGCCCCAGTCCCTGTACAAAGACGATGGCCCTGAGGGCATGACCTGACCTATACTCCAGAAGATAACCTGACCCATGCTCCACTTGCTCTCAGATCCCACTTCCTACCACGTAAGCCTTTGTCTGCTGTGTTCCTCTGCTGGGGCTGCCTCAATGAAGCACCACAGACTGGGTGTCTTCCACAACAGAAATTTATTTTCTCATGGTTCTCAAGGCCAGAAGTCTGAGATCAAGACATTGAAAAGTTGGTTTCTTCCTGAGGCCTCCCTTCTTGCCTTATAGGCTGTTTTCTTCTGTGTTTGTATCTGTGCCCTTATCTCCTTTTCTTATAAGAATACAGTCATATTGGATCAGAACCCAATGATCCCCCTTTAACTTAATTACTACTTTAAAAACTGTATCTCCAAATACAGCCACATTCTGAGGCACTGGGGTTTAGGACTTCAACGTATGAATTTTCAAGACGTGACAACCACTCTGAGCATGCCCACTAGCCTTTCCGCACATTCCAGAGCTTCAGCTTGGCTGGAATGCTCCTGTCTCAGGCCCAGAGCTGGATGTTTATCTATCTATTTGGACAATGCTTCCTCCAGATATATCTATGGCTCTATTCCACACCTCGTTAAGTCTTTATGAATATACCATCTTCGCTGGAAGGTTTTGTCTGTCCAACCCTCCTATAACCTTCAAACCCAAGACTTCGGTCACATTCATTCATTTCCCTCCATAGCACTTATTATTTTGTCTACCATCTGTCTCTCCTAACTAGAATATGAGCTCTAAGAAGACCTATATTAACTGCTGAATCTCAAGAATCTAGAATAGTGCCTGGCACATAGTTAACATTCAGTAAATATCTGCTGAAAGTTGAATTCTTTGATGCCTAAATTAGTTGGTTTCTGAATATGGCCTGGATGGGCAAAAATCTGTTCATTTCCAAATCTAGTGAAAAATAAGTTATTAATAAAAAATCTGAGTTCATGTAGCAATACAATGGTATTAATAATAGAAAATGTAATGAATGGTAGAAATAAATACTATGGAGCATAAAGTAGGAGAATACTAAATGGAAATTTCCATTATATTTTTTCTGTTCAAGCCAACATATTCACTGGAGTTCTATTAGAGTAAGCATAAATTCATTTTGTTGTTTTCTAACCTTAAAAAAGACTTTTCTCCGGGCACCTGGGTGGTTCAGTCCATTAAGCATCTGACTCTTGATTTCAGCTCAGGTCATGATCACATGGTATGTGAGATCGAGCCCCGCATTGGTCTCTCTCCCACTCTCTCTGCTCCTTTCCCGCTTTCTCTCTCTCTCTCTCTCTCTCTCTCTCTCTCTCTCTCTCTCTCAAAATAAATAAATAAACTTAAAAAAAAAGACTTTTCTCTCCAGGTGGTCAAGTAGTGCTGGGGCAGCAGGTGGGGGTGGGGGTGGGGGTGGAAGACATCTTTCCAAATGGACAAGCACTGTTGCCCAGGCACCAAGGTGGATGTGGGAACCCTGAATCAAGTCTGTGAAATTTCCCCTCTACTTGGGCAGAAGAGAAGGGACTGCTGGAACAGACATAGCCCAGAGCCGTGCCAAAGGCAAGCGCAGAGGCACTTTCCCTGATGAATTTTACTTCTACCTTATGTTTCTTGGAAGCAGAGTGTGGTTGTTAATACATCAGAAAGACTGGGGGCTATAAAGAGGAGGAGGAAGAGTTGGAGCGGTACTCAGTAAATACTTTAAAGTGCCCCAGGGATTGAGAGAAGGCCTGGAGTGAGTGAGACTGTTTACCAAACAAAGCTTATATCATCACATTTCATATTTTGCCTGGCTCCCACGATGTGAGCTACATAAAAATGCATTCGACTGTGGCATTCCCCTGCTCCGCTGACTTTAATTAAACTTGCTTTGTGCTTAGGAAATTAGCAAACTCTTTGCAGTTGAGGGGAGAAAAACATGGGTTATTCACATGGGTAGATTTTTCCCTTTAATTCGCACAGCTCAAATGCTTTGTCATATTCAGCGACTCTGGTGGCTACAGCACAGTGCCAGAACCCATTAGCAGAGGCTGCTCACCATGGCTGTAGAATGGGATTTCCACCTGACTCCAGTGCACATGATTGATGGCATCAGAGAAGAAGGTCACTGGGTTCTGGCCCTTAGCAGGGATCTGTCACTCTGTAAAATGGCCCCACAGCAATGAGTAGAAACAGTGGGTCCCCTTGTTGAGCCAACAGGGGCAGTGGCTTAGGAGGCGTTTCCTGGCCCTCCCTGCTGACAATACTCCATTTCACGTGCGAATGACCAGCTGATGTTGGAGGTCTGAGCCCACAACAAACCACCTTTCACTTTTTACAAAGAAATAACATTATCTGCTGAATTGTCAGGCATGAAAAATTAATCCTTTGGCGGCAGCCGTGTGCAGTTCAGTTAAGAGGTAAGGGACATGTGGAAGGGAAAAGAAAATAAAACCCTTCTTTGAGGAGATTGGGGCATGATTTCACTTCACTTAAGTAGAAAACACAAAGCCAGTAAAAAGTGATTAAGGCACAGGACAAAATTGATTAGAGAGCAGAAATCTGAAACTCCAGAAGCCTCAAATCTGTTTGAGGCCAAGACTGGCTTGTTGACATATGTTCTTAAGTTAAAGCCACAGAACCAACAAATGGCCCTCCTGCAGCCAGTCTCTGAAAACCACAGCCTACATAATGAAACTCCAAAGCTTTCAGAAAAGATAACCGGTCCTTAATTACATCCCTTACCTACTTACTACTTCTTAGATTACTTGAATAATGTAAGTTTCTGAATTCACTCATTATGCTTTCTCTGGGCTCCAGTCTCCTCTTCCTGAAATAGCCCCATCTTCTTGCCTTCACATGTGTAACTTCTAGTAGAAAGTTTCCCAAGCTGGGATTCTGTTTCCTTTGGTAGATTGGCAGACTCCAAATAAGCCTTTTTCAATATTCTATATGTGACATCGCTGTTGCTATTAGGTAAAAAATGAGCCAAGCAGCCTTACGATGGGTCATACACCTGATTGATTAATAAGTTACGTTAACCTTGGGGTTCCCTTGAATAATACCTAGAAGCCACTGGCCTCAAGGTTCAAGTCCTAACATCCCAGTTTGAGTTACCTATGTGCCTTACCTGCTTCAGTCTTCATACACATTGACATATCATTTCCTTTCATCCAGACTCCAGTTCCTGAGCAGGCAGTGCAGTATATTTCTAATTTGGGGTACAGACTGTATAAAAATGCCCCCCTTTACCTTCCTTCAAAGCTCTGGAAGTGAAGAGTGGCTCTCTCCAGTGAGAGGATTTTTTGCCTTAGATACACACTCATGAAAAGTAAATACAAACCAGTCCACAAGACATACTTCAAGGGGCTCTTATGTCAGCATTCCATGCCCTAAAGGAGCATCTCTCTGTCATTTGCACCCTCTTCTGTCTAATGAACATTTGTGTGGGTTTTCTTTTAATTTTTTAATGTTTATTATTTTTCTTTTTTAAAAACTTGTTTTATTTTTTATTTTTTTTAATTTACATCCAAATTAGTTAGCATATAGTGCAACAATGATTTCAGGAGTAGATTCCTTAGTGCCCCTTACCCATTTAGCCAATCCCCCTCCCACAACCCCTCCAGTAACCCTGTTTGTCCTCCATATTTATGAGTCTCTTCTGTTTTGTCCCCCTCCCTGTTTTTATATTATTTTCATTTCCCTTCCCTTATGTTCATCTGCTTTGTCTCTTAAAGTCCTCATGAGTGAAGTCATATGATTTTTGCCTTTCTCTGACTGACTAATTTCACTTAGCATAATACCCTCCAGTTCCATCCATGTACTTGCAAATGGCAAATGGCAAGATTTCATTCTTTTTGATTGTTAAGTAATATTCCAGTGTGGGTGTGTGTATATATATATAAATATATATATTATATATTTAATATATATAATATAATATATATTATATATTTAATATATAATATATATAATATATATAATATAATATGTATAATATAAATATATATAAGTATATATATACATACATATATATATATATATATATATATATATATATATACCACATCTTCTTTATCCATTCATCCATTGAAGGACATTTGGGCTCTTTCCATACTTTGGCTATTGTTGATAGTGCTGCTATAAACATGGTGGTGCATGTGTACCTTCGAAACAGCACACCTGTATCCCTTGGATAAATGCCTAGTAGTGCAAATTCTGGATAGTAGGGTAGTTCTATTTTTTGTTTTTTGAAGAACATCCATACTGTTTTCCAGAGTGGCTGCACCAGCTTGCATTCCCACCAACAATGCAAAAGAGATCTGCGGAGAGAGACCCTCCACATCCTCACCAACATCTGTTGTTGCCTGAGTTGTTAATGTTAGCCATTCTGACAGGTGTAAGGTGGTATCTCATTGTGGTTTTGATTTGTATTCCCCTGATGAGTGATGTTGAGCATTTTTTCAAGTGTCGGTTGGCCATCTGGATGTCTTCTTTGGAGAAGTGTCTATTCATGTCTTTTGCCCATTTCTTCACTGGATTATTTGTTTTTTGGGTGTTGAGTTTGATAAGTTCTTTATAGATTCTGGATACTAACCCTTTATCTGATATGTCATTTGCAAATATCTTCTCCCATTCTGTCGGTTGCCTTCTAGTTTTGCTGATTATTTCCTTCCCTGTGCAGAAGCTTTTTATTTTGATGAGGTCCCAGTAGTTCATTTTTGCTTTTGTTTCTCTTGCTTCCAGAGACGTGTTGAGTAGGAAGTTGCTATGGCCAAGATCAAAGAGGTTTTTGCCTGCTTTCTCCTTGAGGATTTTGATGGCTTCCTGTCTTACATTGAGGTCTTTCATCCATTTTGAGTTTATTTTTGTGTATGGTGTAAGAAAGTGGTCCAGGTTCATTCTTCTGCATGTCGCTGTCCAGTTTTCCCAGCACCACTTGCTGAAGAGACTGTCTTTATTCCATTGGATATTCTTTCCTGCTTTGTCAAAGATTAGTTGGCCATATGTTTGTGGGTCCATTTCTGGGTTCTCTATTCTGTTCCGTTGATCTGAGTGTCTGTTCTTGTGTCAGTCTTGATGATTACAGCTTTGTAGTAGAGCTTGAAGTCTGGGATTGTGATGCCTCCTGCTTTGGTTTTCTTTTTCAAGATTGCTTTGGCTATTCAGGGTCTTTTCTGGTTCCACACACATTTTAGGATTATTTGTTCTAGCTCTGTGATGAATGCTGGTGTTACTTTGATAGGGATTGCATGGAATATGTAGATTGCTTTGGGTAGTATCGACATTTTCACAATATTTGTTCTTCCTATCCAGGATCATGGAATCTTTTTCCATTTCTTTGTGTCTTCTTCAATTTCTTTCATCAGCTTTCTATAGTTTTCAGTGTATATATTTTTTCACCTCTTTGGTTAGATTTATTCCTAAGTATTTTATGGTTTTTGGTGCAACTGTAAATGGGATCGATTCCTTGATTTCTCTTTCTGTTGCTTCATTGTTGGTGTATAGGAATGCAACCAATTTCTGTGGGTTGCTTTTATATCCTGCAACTTTGCTGAATTCATGAATCAATTGTAGCATTTTTTTTGTGGAATCTTTTGGGTTTTCCATATAGAGTATCATGTCATCTGCAAAGAGTGAAATTTTGACCTCCTCCTGGCCAATTTGGATGCTTTTTATTTCTTTGTGTTGTCTGATTACAGAGGCTAAGACTTCCAATGCTATGTTGAATACCATTGGTGAGAGTGGACATCCCTGTCTTGTTCCTGACCTTAGGGGGAAAGCTGTCAGTTTTTCCCCATTGAGGATGATATTAGTGTTGGGTTGTTCATATATGGCTTTTATGATCTCGAGGTATGCTCCTTCTATCCCTACTTTCTTGAGGTCTTTTATCAAGAAAGGATGTTGTATTTTGCCAAATGCTTTCTCTGCATCTATTGAGAGGATCATATGGTTCTTGTCCTTTCTTCTATTGATGTGATGAATCACATTAATTGTTTTGCAGATATTGAACCAGCCCTGCATCCCAGGTATAAATCCCACTTGGTCGTGGTGAATAATTTTTTAATGTATTGTTGGATCTGGTTGGTTAATATCTTGTTGAGGATTTTTGCATCCATGTTCATCAAGGAAATTGGTCTATAGTTCTCCTTTTTAGGGGGGTCTCTGTTTGGTTTTGGAATCAAGGTAATGCTGGCTTCATAGAAAGAGTTTGGAAGTTTTCCTTCCATTTCTATTTTTTGGAACAGTTTCAAGAGAATAGGTGTTAACTCTTCCTTAAATGTTTGGTAGAATTCCCCTGGAAAGCCATCTGGCCCTGGACTCTTGTTTTTTGGCAGATTTTTGATTACTAATTCCACTTCCTTACTGATTATGGGTCTGTTCAAGTTTTCTATTTCTTTCTGTTTCAGTTTCAGTAGTGTATATGTTTCTAGGAATTTGTCCATTTCTCTCAGATTACCCATTTTATTGGCATATAATTGCTCATAATATTCTCTTATTATTGTTTTTATTTCTGTTGTGTTGGTTGTGATCTCTCCTCTTGCATTCTTGCTTTTATTTATTTGGGTCCTTTTCTTTTTCTTTTTGATCAAACTGGCTAGTGGTTTATCAATTTTGTTCATTCTTTCAAAGAACCAGCTTCTGGTTTCATTAATCTGTTTTACTGTTTTCTTTGGTTTTGATAGCACTAATTTCTGCTCTAATCTTTATTACTTCCTGTCTTCTGCTGGTTTGGGGTTTTATTTGCTGTTCTTTTCCAGCTCCTTAAGGTATAAGGTTAGGTTGTGTATCTGAGATCTTTCTTCCTTCTTTAGGAAGGCCTGGATTGCTATATACTTTCCTCTTATGACCACCTTTGCTGCATCCCAGAGGTTTTGGGTTGTGGTGTTATCATTTTCATTGACTTCCATATACTTTTTAATTTCCTCTTTAACTGCTTGGTTAGCCCATTCATTCTTTAGTAGGATGTTCTTCAGTCTCTAAGTATTTGTTACCTTTCCAAATTTTTTCTTGTGGTTGATTTCGAGTTTCATAGCATTGTGGTCTGAAAATATGCACGGTATGATCTCAGTCTTTTTGTGCTTATTTGGGGCTGACTTGTGTCCCAGTGTATGGTCTATTCTGGAGAATGTTCCATGTGCACTGGAGAAGAATGTATATTCTGCTCCTTCAGGATGAAATGTTCTGAATATATCTGTTAAGTCCATCTGGTCCAGTGTATCATTCAAAACCATTGTTTCCTTGTTGATTTTTTTATTAGATGATCTGTCCATTGTTGTGAGTGGGGTGTTGATGTCTCCTATTATTATGGGATTACTGTCGATGAGTTTCTTTATGTTTGTGATTAATTGATGTATATATTTGGGTGCTCCACATTTGGTGCATAAATGTTTACAATTGTTAGGTCTTCTTGGTGGATTATGATATAATGCCCTTCTTCATTTCTTGATACAGTCTCTATTTTAAAGTCTAGATTGTCTGATGTGAGTATGGCTACTCTGGCTTTCTTTTATTGACCATTAGTATGATAGATGGTTCTCCATCCCTTTATTTTCAATCTGAAAGTGTCTGTAGGTCTTGTAAACAGCATATAGATGGATCTTATTTTCTTATCCATTCTGTTACCCTATGTCTTTTGATTGGAGCATTGAGTCCACAGATGTTTAGAGTGAGTACTGAAAGATATGAATTTATTGCCATTATGATGTTTGTAGAATTAGAGTTTCTGGTGGTGTTCTATGGTTCTTTCTAATCTTTGTTGTTTTTGGTATATATATATATATTTTTTTTTTCTCCCCTTAGAGAGTCCCCCTTAAAATTTCTTGCAGGGCTGGTTTAGTGGTCACAAACTCCTTTAATTTTTGCTTGTCTGGGAAACTTTTTATCTCTCCTTCTATTTTGAATGACAGCCTTGCTGGATAAAGAATTCTTGGCTGCATATTTTTCTGATACAGCATACTGAATATATCCTGCCACTCCTTTCTGGCCTGCCAAGTTTCTGTGGATAAGTGTGCTGCAAACCTGATCTGTCTTCCCTGGTAGGTTAGGGACTTTTTTCCCTTGCTGCTTTCATGATTCTCTCCTTGCCTGAGTATTTTGCGAATTTGACTATGATATGCCTTGTCGATGGTTAGTTTTTGTTGAATCTAATGGGGGTGCTCTGTGCTTCCTGGAATTTGATGTCTGTGTCTTTCCCCAGGTTATGAAAGTTTTCTGCTACGATTTGCTCACATAACCCTTCTACCCCTATTTCTCTCTCTTCCTCTTCTGGGATCCCTATGATTCTGATGTTGTTCCTTTTTAATGAGTCACTGATTTCTCTAATTCTTAAATTGTGCTCTTCTGCCTTAATCTCCCTCTTTTTTCTGCTTCATTTTTCTCTATAAGTTTGTCCTCTATATTGCTGATTCTCTGTTCTGCCTCATCCATCCTTGCTGCCACTGCATCCATCCATGATTGCAGCTCAGTTATAACATTTTTCATTTCATTCTGGCTATTTTTTACTTCTTTTATCTCTGCAGAAAGGGATTCTAATCTATTTTCGACACCAGCTAGTATTCTTATTATCGTGATTCTAAATTCTGGTTCAGACATCTTGCTTGTATCTGTGTTGGTTAAATCCCTGGCTATCGTTTCTTTGTGCTCTTTCTTTTGGGGTGAATTCCTTTGTTTTGTCATTTTGAAGGGAGAAAAGGGACTAATGAGGTAGAAAAATTAAAATTAAAGAAAATTAAAAAATATATATATTAAAATTAAAAACACACACTCACACAAAAATCGAATAAATGATGCTAGATCCTAGGTGTGTTTTGGTCCGGGTGTTGAAAGTGGTTTGACAGAGTAGAGAAAAAAAGGGGGGAGGAGAAGAAAAAAAAGGAAATCATTTGAGAACCTGAAAAAATGAATACACTGAAGTAGACTAAAATGAGATGATGGAGATAAAATAGAATTTGAAACTATATATACAGAAATAAAGAAAATGGTAGAAAAAATTAAACAAAAATATTTTATTAAAAATTAAAAACAAAAATGAATTTTTTCTGTTTATTTATTCAAGAAAAAGAAAAGAAACGAAAAAGAGAAAAAAGAAAAAATGGAAAAAAGGAAATCGTTTGAAAATTTGAAAAAGTGAACACTGTAGTAGACTAAAATAAAATGATGGAAGTAAAATAGAATTTGAAAAAATTTACACAAAAGTAAAAATATAGTGATAAAAATTAAAGAAAAATATTTTTAATAAAAATTGAAAATAAAAATGATTTTTTTCTTTCTGTATTCAAGAAAAAGAAGTCTAAAAGAGGAAAAAAACAAAAGAAAGAAAATTGAATAGATGGACCTGCTAACAGACTGAAGTAGGACTGAGATTACTTCATTTTCCCCTAGAAGTCAGTCTATGTAGTGCTTTATTGTCCATAAACTATGCCGGTGGTGAGACTTGTTTTTTTGAAGAGCAAAGTTGGCCCAGTTGGGCGGGGATCAGTGTAATGGCTCTGCTCTCCACTAGATGGCGCTGCTATCCTACTGGGGTGGATTGTTGCAGGGCTCCTAGGTGCGTATGGACATGCACAGGAGTGGTGAAAATGGTGCCACCCAGCTACCCAGTCTGTTCTGGATCAGCAATCGCACACCCTTCCTGTCTTCAGCTCTCTTCCACTCCCTGCTTTTTCACTCTCTGTGACCAGGCCCCAGGCAGTACCTCTCTCCCACGTTTTGTCTTAGATGCGGCTGTTTTACCCGGCCCCTTATTTTCAAAGGACTGTGACTTTGACCCCTTCTGCCCCTCTGTGGGAGGGTCTCACTGAGCAATGGCCGAATTCCAGCTGCACCCATGAATGCTTGCTGGACCTGCTGCTGCCGGTGCCCCAAGACTGCGGCCAGATGCCAGCCTACCCCAGAAGAAGTTCACGAGATAGTGTTTCAGCAGCTTTTCAGGGATTATGGAAAATCACAACACACATCTGGCACCGGGCTTCACCTTTAACAACCTTGTTCCAGTACCAACGAATGTGGCTGTTTTCTAGGGTCTCCTGGGACCAGGTGGCTTTAACAGTCTCTACCAAATGTTATTCCTGCAGTGGATCTGCTTTTCCCCTTGTGGGCTGAGAACCTCCCGGACCCCACTCTGTTCCTGGGGATTTGCTCTTCCCACCAGAGCACCACCAGGTATCGAGCTACGGAGTTGCAGACTTTGCACTCCCCTTGTTTACAGTCTTAATGGAATTTAAACCCTCTCCTTTCTCCTTTCTCCTTTCTCCCTTTTTGGTTTAGTCTCTGTGGCTGTTTCCAATTTTCTGCTTTCTCTCCAGCTGCTTTTGGGGAAGGGTGCTTTTCCCGTATTCTCCCCATCCACCCCCCCCCAGTCTCTGCCCTCTCTCCATCTGCAAAAGTGGCTCCCTGCCCGCTGCCAGCTTCTCTCTCCCCAAGTTCACCTCTTTGCACCGCGTACCTGCTGAATTCTGTGGCTCAGGTTGTGCAGATTGTTGTGTTAATCCTCCAATCAGTTCTCTAGGTGTGTAAGATGGTTTACTGTTGGTCTGGCTGTATTTCATGGACGCGAGACACACAAAAAAACTCCCATGCTGTTCCGCCATCTTGGCTCCTCCTCCTTAATGTTTAATTTTTTGAGAGAGAGAAACAGAGTGTGAACAGAGGAGGGGCAGAGAGAGAGGGAGACACAAAATCTGAAGCAGGCTCCAGGGTCTGAGCTGTCTGCACAGAGCGCAACACAGGGCTCAAACTCACCAATGGTGAGATCATGACCTGAGATGAAGTCAGATGTTCAACCCAATGAGCCACCCAGGCGACCCCTGTCGAATTTGGATTTACTTTAAGTAACAATCTAAAATGCTTCAAAATGGCATTCTCTGGCCACTGAGTGAAAAATAGCATCCTATATTGTATCCCTTTACACCATCTTCATTATTCCCCCTTCACGATCTTTCCCTCAATTGCTATCAGGGATTTCAGTATTCCACATGGGACAAGTCTGCCTGCTTTGTTTGCTGCAGGGTTCTCCATCCAATAGGATGACTAGTTTATAATGAACAAATATTGTTTGTTGACTGAATAAGTGAACAGATTACAAAGCAAGTATTTCTCAGAGGGGTAACACACAGATATTCAAAACACCTTCCCTAAGAGTAGGTTCTGATAGGAAGAAAGACACTCTCTAAGAATGGAGGACAAGGATCATGGGGGCAGTGGCCAGAGTGTCTTACCTATAGTGTCCTCTGCAGGCAAATAACTTTATCCCCAAGTCTACTTTCTCATCTGTTAGCTAAAGTTGTTATAAAATTGACATTAACCAATGTAATACTGTGCATTATACTGCGTGTCAATTATTATGACTTTTCCAATCCCACCTATTGGCTCTTTTTAAAATTTTTTTAATGTTTATTTTTAAGACAGAGAGAGACAGAGACAGAGTGTTAGCAGGGGAGGGGTGGAGAGAGAGGGAGACACAGAATCTGAAGCAGGATCCAGGCTCCGAATGTCAGCACAGAGCCCCCTTGAACTCACAAGCCAGGTGAGATCATGACCTGAGCGGAAGTCAGATGCTTAATCGACTGAGCCACCCAGGTACCCCTCTATTTGGGTCTGAATGATTAACCCCAAAGACTAGTTGCAGTTATCAGAAACTGATAGAGGTGAGAACGATGTTACAAAACAAAAGTGTCCTTCTCTCTGGTTGCTTGAAATCAATATGTAAGAGTCCCTTGTCGAGGGTAGCGAGCTCAGTGTCATGGCTGATAGGGGAATACATCACTGATGATGGTTAAAGATGATGCCCCAACGAAAAGAGTTTTGAAGCAGTGAGGACATTGCAAGTTTGAGCACAAAACCTTGAAAAGATGGGGGAAAAAAAAGGAAAGTTTGAATCCAGAGTTAGGAGTGTGATAAAGAAGCAGAGAGCAACAATCCATCAGAGAGGCAGTCAGAAGGCAATCAACTTTTAAAGCATTTCTGTTGTGCTGCAGGGAAGTTTTCGGACTTTCAGGTCTTGGGATGTCATTGTTAAAGTGATAGGTACCCTGACCAGTGCTGCACAGGGCTGACCTAGTCTTTATTCACAATGGCTCAAAACCTGCACATTAACTCCCTGGATTTGGGCCATTTGGGTTCCTGGCATAAGGAACTAACAAGGATAAAAAAAATTCCTTTTACTATTTTTCCCCATATCCCATAGAATTAACCATACAATTCTCACTTATTTTGCACTGGTTTTTAGGTTATGGCCACCTCATCCATTTCTGTGTTCTTAAAACAGGTTTTGATATAGAATAGGACTGGATCAGACTAGTGAAAAAAAGTGTAATATATTGACTAACAGTGTAAGGTTACATTGGAACTTTGAACCACAACTCACTGAAATAATTGACCTTTTTTGTTCAGAAGTTTGGGTTTTTAGTGAACTGAATGAGTTGAGAAATTCTGAAAACAACCCCATTCAGTCTTTCACCAGTCAGTAGTCAGTGGATTTTTTCCAAGAACCTCATGGTTCTCTTTAAAAACATTTGGAGATGGGAAATGTACTTCAATCAATCTCCTCAGTGCGGTTATGCAGATGACTTAGAGGAAAGGATCCAGCAAGCTTGTTTGGCATATCTTGCTTTGGAGAAGTGATCATAATCTATCTCCCTGTCATTTTTGTCCACAAGACAGAAACATCCTTAAGTGGCTGTTTGGCATTAAGGGAGAGAGGTTTCTCAGGTTCCATTGGGGAATTTTCTTGAGGATTCTCACTGTGTGTGCATGTGTGTTGGTATGTAATGAAATATTTCCAGTACTTGTCTCTGAGGAGGGGGCCTGGGGATTTAGGGTTTTGATTGGAAAGGTGACTACTTACTTAAAACTAACTTTTCATTTTGCATTAATGCCAGATTCACAGAAAAGTTGCAAAGATAGATATCCCTCATCCAGTTTCTCTGTTTTTTTCCAATATTTTTATTGGACTAAAATACATACAGCATAAAATTTACCATGTTAAGCCATTTCTAAGTGTAAAGTTCAGTGGCATTAAAAATATTTATAATATTGTATAACCATGACCACCATCCATCTCCAAAATTCTTTTGATCTTGTAAAACTGAAAACCTATACCAATTTAACAAAAGCTTCCCAGCTCCATTCTACTTGTTCTCTATATAATTTTGACTCCTGTGAGTACCTCATACAGTATTTATCTTTTTGTCACTGGCTTGTTTCAGTTAGCATAATGTCCTCAAGATTCATTCACACTATAGCATGTGTCATAATCTTCTTCCTTTCTAGAGCTGAATGGTATTTCATTATATGCAAATGGCACATTTTGCTCATCCATTCATCCTTTGATCGATGCTTGGGCTGCTTCCATGTTTTGGCTATTGTCGAATAATACTACCGTGAACATGGGTGTGTACATATCACTTAGAGCCCCTGCTTTCGATTTTTCTGGGTATGTAACAAGAAGAGGAATCGCTAGGGGCTCTTGGGTGGCTCAGTCGGTTAAGTGTCTGACTTCGGCCCAGGTCATGATCTCACGGTTCACGAGTTTGAGCCCCGCGTCAGGCTCTGTGCTGACAGCTTAGAGCCTGGAGCCTGCTTTGGATGCTGTGTTTCCCTCTCTCTCTGCCCCTCCCCACTCATGCTCTGTCTCTTTCTTTTTCCCTCCCTCTCTCTCTCTCTCAAAAAATAAACTCCTCACTTTACACAGAATTTGCTGCCCCTCCCCCATTGATGTCTTTTTCTTACCAAACTTCATTTTTAACTTTATTTATTTATTTCATGAACAAATTGAAATTATTTATGTAAGACATCTGTCATAAGCAAAGGGATGGGAGATCAGTATCATTTGATACAAGTAAGGAAGGTGAGCTTAAGGTCCCATATGCTTTTTGGTCTGTGTGCAGACTCATGGTCCAAACCAGTGCTGTGGTCCCCACTGGGTGGTGGTCCATGTTCTCTTTATTCATCTTCATAGCTGGTTGGAAGTGGATTCGTGTGAAAGTTACGGAATGGAGTATGATTACCATCTTCCCCAAGGAACGGGATTGGCCCTGATGTGTAGATGGGGGTAGGCGACAAACTTAGGTCTCTCTTGCTCTCCCAGATGTGACTTCAGGAAGACGTTCAACATGCTCACACCTCTGCTGAGGAAGCCCTACCAAGGATATGAAGACCTTCCACATGCAAGCTGAACCCTCCTCACCATGGGCACCACTTGACATGGATGCCCCAGCTGTGCCCCTCACTGACCTAGCAGCCCTGAAAACTGGGACACAGCCACTGCCATTTTTGACCTGGACCCATTTTTACTTTATAGTTTTTTCAATGATTCAGATTGTTCATCTTGTGCATCAGTTTTTACAACGCATAAAAATATTAAAGTACAAAAAAATCCAACACATATACTTAATTTATGATAACTTTTATTGTTTCAAAACTCCGCTCAACACTTATTTATTAGGCATTCTGAGAAACTGAGAAGAGATGGTTGCAAAAAATGCAATATTTTCCTTTAATTTGCTTGCAATGTAATTTTTTTTAAGTTTATTTATTTTAAGAGAGAGAGAGAGAGAGAGACCAGAGGAGGAGAGAGGGAGAGAGAGAATCCCAAGCAGGTTCCAAACTACTAGCACAGAGCCCAACTCAGGGCTCGATCCCACCAACTGTGAGATCACAACCTAAGTGGAAACCAAGAGCCTGATGCTTAATGGACCAAGCCACCCAGGTGCCCCATATTTTCTGTGTTATATATACATTTGCAAACAAATGTTTTACCTGGAATGATCAATAATTGAATTATAAGCATTGTTAAAAAATTATGTGAAAGGACAGTCACACTTCATATTCCAGGCACCGTGCAAAGCAGGCATTTGACATGCTTTACCTGGATTATCTCATACCTCACAATAACTACTAACAAATAAATGAGCATTATTTCTACTTATCTATGAAAACTTGAGGAACAACAGAGTCGGACAACTTGTATAAGGAAAACTGTGTGCAACAGAGCTAGAATTTAACCCCTTTCTTTATGATCCCTGAATCTCTATCTCTTTTCATTTTCCATGTGGTTTCTATTAATAAGTCAAATTCAACCATCCTAAAATCAAATAAGTTGGCTTTGCTGTTTCTGAACTCAAGCTAACTGACAGAGCAGGTAAATTAAGGCAAGAAGGCAAAGCACAGTAAAATTATAAAAGGAGACTCACCAAAAGGAAAATCAATGCACATTAATTTTGCATATTTTGCATAATTTTTAATGGCCACTCTAAATCACAGTGTGCTCCAGACGTTAGGGATATAAAGCACACTCAACTTCAATGTTCCTTAATGTGCTTGTAGCTCATAACTGGAACTGCATTCCACTATGATTTGTTCCCATTTTCATTAAATCTTGGGCTTTTAAAAAATTTTATTTCTTCCTCCTGTAGATTCACCCATAAAATATGTTGAGGAATCATATCTTCTCTTGAGGTCGTTTTTTCCAGGTACTGTATATTTCAAAGTGATGGCCCAGAGGTGGAACAGAGATTAAGTGGAAGAAGATGCATTGAGAGGGAGGCTGCAACTGTGGTTAAAAGAATAAAGCAGACAGAGATTTGAAGAGGAAATAGGCTCTTGGCTTAAAGTATCGTCTTCTCTTAATACAGGTGAGAGTTGGCACTTTTCGCCAGAGTTGTATTTTCATGAAACTGTATTTATTCACAGGTCTTAAAGCTTCGGAAGTAAAGACTCAGCTAGAAAGTTTGAAAACTTAGTGAAATTCTGACTTTTCTAGAAGCTTAGCTCTCTTTCAATGGGGTATACACTTGGGATTTGGTTAAGTACTGACTTAGGTCAGATTTCATCTCTCTTTCTGGCTGGAGGGAGTATTAAAACAGTTATGAGATTAAGACAATAGAAAAACCTTGAATATGACTGTGCCTTATTTACCCAGCAGGAAACTAGACCAGAAAAATCAAATGCCAATGCTTAAAAGTAGTTATTAAGCCAAGAATGTGTGTTCTAAGTCTTACCACTACAGACTGTCATTTCTTGAGAAAAAGTTACCCCCTTCCCCCCAAAAAGATTTGAGATTCTTCAAGATGTAAGTGAACATATAAATAAAGACAACTGAGAAGAATAAAATTCCTATCTTCATTGTATTTTAAACTGCTTGAAGGCAAGGACCATGCCTTCTTCATTCAAGTATCATCCAGCTTCCCTGATTACCTTCAAAAATATTCTTCTCTGGTGAACCTGTTATTTGTGATACAACATCTACAACAGGGAAGAATAGGTTTGTTTATTTGTTTCATGATTTAGAGAACTAATTCAAGAGTTGAAGTTCAAAATACATAGGTTCTGCTGGCTATTGCCTATTCATCTATGATTATCAAAAAGTAATTTACATTACAGAGCTGGGATGACATTAGAGAGAATACTTTAAAAAGTATAGGCCAGTATACAATGTTTTATGTAGAGTCTAATTTATAGCTAAACAACTTAGCTTGCCTTCTGCTCCTTGATTATTTATATTATTTCTGCCCAGAGTATGGATACATTACAATGATTGTATAATAGGTTAAGCTAGAGCATAGGTTTTTCTATATATCAAATTTTATTCTGGTCCCAAAAGACATATGCAAACACGGGGCACAAAATTACTTACTAGTAACAAGGCTGGCTTATGGTGAACATGTCAGATTTGATCTGTTTTTCAGATTATTCTGCTTTAATTGCCATTCTTCCAAGGTAAGCTTTAGAATGAGGTAATTCATCCCTTAAAACTTCACATGGTGCATGATGATAGCTAGCAGTTCATTCACTTTACTATGTACATATCTACTCTCTCCCCACCTTGTAAGACAAGCCATTGTTTTAGGATGAATTATCCCAGATGCAGACCTTGAGCCAAGGATTTGAATGCTAGTGATTTATAGGGTAAATGCTCCTAGAAGAAAGGTAAAAGTGGGGGAGAAGCAGGACACACGTTGGGAATAAACCAAGAAAGGTTACAATATCAGGGGAAGCTTTGGCCTCAGCCTGATCCCACCAGGAGCAATGGAGTACACAGTATATCTCAGAACTTGTGCCCTGGCTGCAGTGCTGGGGGTGTGGGAGGGAGACTGGGACTCTGCAGGAGACTCAGCAGATGTACCCTCTCTCCTTCACAGTTTATTGTCTGCCTGAGTCAAGGATCATTTTGTCACAAATCAGAGATAGTACCTCAAGCTGGTTTAAGCAAAAAGTAATGTAGTCAACTAATACCTGACTATGTCATACAATACTAGACAAGCCCAATAGCCTACTCATACTAGAGACTGAACATGGAAACAAGAAAGTCAAAAGGAACCAAAGCAACCCTTCGTCTTCTGTCTCTTTCCCCAGTGTCTCTGTTTCTTTCTAAAGAAACCCTCTTTCTGATGCTCATTAGCTATTTGGACCTCCAAATGACTGGCCCACTCCCTATGTCTTCATGAATTTTGACTTCCTAGAAAATGCAGATGACTGAAACTTCTGGATCTCTTAGTTAAAGTTCTTGAAAGAGGGAATCAGGATCAGGTAGCAAGTTTTGTTTCCATGAGCTACAACTGGAGAGGAGAGGCGAGAGCTAGTAAAGCATGACTTGAAGAACCCACCTGTGCACCCAAGACTTAGATATGACAGACCTCAGAGAATCAATGAGGATTCGGCAGGTACCCCCCCAACCCGAGGCATTTCTATGTACTGTTACATACGATTTCCCAACACGTAGAAAAGTGCACAGGATCTGGCAATCAAATGCTTTGCCTTTAAATGCATTTAGTTTACAGACTTGGAGTAAAACAAAAGCAGATTATGAGGTCTGTTTACTGATACCTTAATTATCCCCTATTACACATAATGTCAATAAAATTGGAAATACAGAAATGCATAAGCTAGCATCCTTAATAGTTGCCTTAATAGTAATATTATCCTTAAATAACTGAGTTTTATACATAGTTAGCAGCACTGTAAATTGGTAAAATCTCTTAGAAAGCAATTTGATAATAACCATAAGAGCTATAAAAATGTTCATGTCCATTGACCCAGTAATTCCGCTTAAAAGAAACTACCATAAAGAGTTCAAAATATAGGGAAAAGCTTTATATACCATATGTTTGTTACAGAAGAATTTATAGAGGAAAAAAAACAGAAAATCATCCGAATATGCTTCAAAAAGGGAATAATTAAATAAATTACTGAAATATTTTTGAGTCATTAAAGTTCTGGTTATGAAAAGCATGAAGCATCATGGAAAAATGTTTATGTACTCATAAGTGAAAGAGCAGAATGCGATATTGGAAGGAAACTCAGACAAAAAACGAGGGTAAAAATGCATAGGGAAAAAGCAATTACCCCAACATGCTAATCATGATTGAAACAAAGTAATGAATTTTTTTCCTCTACTTCCTGAATTGCTTCCAATGTGTTTCTCTTATTTTTATAAAATAAAAAAGTGTAGTCAAAAATTGCTAAACCACTAACATCACCCTCTACATCAGATATAGTTTGTATTCTCTGGAGCTGTTTCTTAACACTCTTCAACAGGCTCTCTTGAAACCTATTACTTTTTGAAAAGACTTTTTAAGTTAAAGACTATATCCCTAAGTGCTTGGAAACAACTAGAGGAAAATAGAAAAGCCAGCTTAAGTAACTACTTTGGAGAACCTTTAGTAAGGACCAGAGAAGTGTCTGTGTTTAAAAAAAAAATACTAAGAGTGGAGGGGAACTGTAAATCCTCAGAAATGTCTGAAACTGTCAATTGTAAGGCAGCAATATGATAAAAGGATCGACTGCATTAAGTATGTGTCCTGTGAAGCATCCAAGAAAGCAATGCAAGGGGTAGTAATTATGCATCAGCAATGTAGATTTTCTTTTTCAAGCGACTATTAGCCTGATTCTTCTGCCTGTTTATAGGAGGCTAGAGTATTATAAAACCACACAGAGGTAAAAAACAAAAATTGCATCTCCCATGTTCAGAATAAGTAAATGGTGGCTTACTGAAACTGTTTTGAGAACATAGTGCTATGCCCCTAGAGCATGAAAGGAGAATTAAATTATTATGACATTGTCATTGGTTACAATTTGTAATGCACCAATTTCCAAATTACACTCTGCAGAACACCAGTCCCAAGAGATGTTCCTTTAAGGAAAACAGTTGGGGGTGAAATATATCTGTCATATGTTGCATACATGGCTCTTTAACAACTGGTATATTCCTTTAAAAGTCCCACAGGAAAGACAGCTATTTTATCAGCTTTTCCAAAACTTAACTGCTCAAGAGATCTCCTTCCCTACCATGTAATAACTATTGTCATTGAGGAAAAGTAACGTTCAGTAAAATACAGTTTGGCAAATGCTTGTGTGATGTTGGAAGATTTCATAGACTAATAGATGTAGGTTCAAATCCAATTTCTGCCACATACCAGCTGCGAGAATCTGAATGAGTTACTTGAGCTTTCTTATCAGATCAGAGATCTTTAAATGGTCTTGGTCCCCCTAACATATAGTCAGAAACATACAAAAATGCATCAAGGACAAAAACCTCTTATATTTGGTGATTTCTAAGACTTTGTCCTCACTCACTCCTGGTGAAGTTTTTATCCTAGCTCTTGTTCCTCTTGGTCATGCAGACCCCAGTATTCCTCTTGACCTCCCTTGTGCTTCTTACTGACTTTGAAACACATTTCCAGTTCTGTTCAGGAACCACGAATTCTGGGCACAGGGCTCAGGCAGTATAAGATGCCTACACATCTGCACAACTGAACAAAGGTGCAGCAGCTTGAACCAACAAGATGAGCCCTCTTCCTCTGGCAGCATACCTCTAGAGCACTCTACAGAGAAAATTTAACAACCCGCTCACTTCAGGGGAGGAATACTTAAGGAATCCAGATCGATATCACAGAGTGGGGCTTGAAGGGAAAATCTGGACCTGAAAAATAATCAATTAATAACTGGCACAGCAGTGGTATCTAATTGAAGTTTTAATTTGCATTTCTCTAATAATGGTGAGCAACTTTTCTTTTGTCACTCATATATCTACTTTGGCAAAGTGTCTGTTCAGATCTTTTGGGCTCTCCATTTTTCATGGCTTTCTCTTATTATTTAGTAGTGAGAGTTTCTTATATTTTCTTTATATATCCTTTATACATTTCTTTATTGAATATATGTTTTGCAAATTCTTTGTCTCAGGCTGCGTTTTGCCTTTCGTTTCTTTCTTTTTTTAAGTTTATTTATTTATTTTGAGAGAGAGAGCACAGTGGGTGAGGGGCAGAGAGAGACAGGGAGGGAGAGAGAGAGAGGGGGGGGGAAATCAAAAGCAGTCTCCTGTCAGTGTGGACTCAATGCGGGGCTGCAACTCATAAACCACATGATCATGACCTGATCTGAAGTCAGATGCTTAACTGACTGAGCTACCCAGATTCCCCGCCTTTTACTTCTCTTAAACTGTGTCTTTTGAATAACATTTTTTTTGGAGATTTTTAATTGATCTATTTTCTTATTTGTAATCTGTGTCTCCACTTTTCTATTAAAAAACGCTTCCAGCCCAAAGTCATTATTACCTTTTAAAAAGTGTCTTCTAGAAACTTTAGTTGTAACATGATATTGGCAGGCTACATCTGAGGACCCAGAGAGGGCCCCACATGACCAGCCAAGAGGGTCCTTGGCTTTGCACAGCATAGAATCAAACATAAGCCAAGAAGTGAAAACAGAGTTTATTGAATAGTGTTAAGTGATAGAGTATAGCAGATTGAGTGTCTGGGAGACTTGGAAAAGAAAGGTGAGTGAGTGTCTCCATCACTTAGTGTTAGGGGTTTATATTGGAAAAGAGGTCCAGCATATGTGTTCCTTCAGTAATTCAGGGTAGGGTTCGATCAAAGGTGAGTAACAGGTGAATAGGTGCTATTTCATAAATCACTAAACACAGGGGTTATGGATGCCAGCAGCATCAGTAGAGGATTGTTCAAATCTAATGTCCTGGAACTTGTTTGGGATCCAGCTCTTCTTACATGTTATCAGGTCCTTGGGAGTCTAAGAAAATGATTAACTTCCTTGCTTCCCCTTGGAGTGGGAACATAACTTCTTTGGTTTATTCTGATGCAAGGTGAAATACAGGACATAAATGAATGGGGTCTAACATGGAAACAGCAGAGATGGAGACTTTCTAAAATGGAGTCCCTCCAGTTTCCCTATCTCAAACATTTGCATGTGGTTCATTTCAAGTTAATTTTTGTAGAAAGCATGAGATAGGGTCAAAGTTTATGTTTTGCATAAAAGACAGTGAAGACAATTTTTTCCCTTAGAAAGTAAAAGCATGTCCTGGGATGATAGCTACACAAGAGGTAATCTATCCAGTTTGGAGTAAGAGTATTTAAGATTCCAGGAATGATATTTCCAAGCGGAAAATAATCAAAGTAACAGAACATCTGATGTATTTGACTATGTTAAAATAAATTTCAATTTTTTGGCAAAGAATGCAAAAGAATAATTAATGATAGCTTCATAGAAAACTAAGCAAAATAAAAGCAATTATTAACTCTAGGAAAAACAGAAAGATTTATAGGAAGAAGTATTTAATAATAGTACACTGTGTGACACAAATATAATAGGCACAATTATGACTGAACCATTGATTCTGATAAGGTTCAAGAAAAGATTATGTGGGCTCTGTTAATAGTGGTGTGTCAGGATGAGGGCCTCTGTAACTAAAAACACTTTGGAAATGATAGACTAACTCATGATTTGAATAGTTAACAAAGTAAGTTTGGGCCAGTGTCAAAACTTTTGAAAGTGTCAGCTTTCTAATCTGGAAAGTTTGGATAATATCTATTTTACTGGATTGCTTTGAGAGTTAAAAATTATCATTGCCTAGCAGAATTTCTGGCATATGTCATGGCTCAATAAATGTAGTACATTATTTTTTAATGATTACTCTAGTCTTGACAACATGATTCAGAACAAAATGTTATTAAAATTATATTCTATTGTATTTGTTCACACAGAAGCTATACTACTATAACAAGAGACTGAAAAATACCCTCCTTCATCAAGACAGAAGTCAATTTCTCTCTTAAATCTAATCATGGAAGGCATTCCAGGGTGTTTGGGACAGCATTATAGTGTTGAGGAGCCAGGACCCTTCTATCAGGAATGTTTAAGTGTTGCCCTTGTCTACAAGGTCAAAGACAACTTGCTACCACACCAAAATCCCACCCACAGGAACACTTCCCATTTAAGGCCATGATCCAGAAGTTACAAATAGCACTGCCACTAATGTTCCACTGGCCAAAATTTAGGCCTCGTTAGATGGCCATGGCCACCAGCAAAGAACTGTGAGAAATATATTTTGGGGGGCAGCAGCCATGTGCTATGATAGAAGTGGTATTACTATGGAAAAGAAAAAGGAGAATGAATAATTAAAGGGACAAACAACAGTTTTCTACACACCTTCTGAATTCTAAGTCTTTAAGCTAAAGTAATTTCCTCACTGGAATGTGAGGAGGGAAAAAAGATTGGAGTGAAGAGCTTAAGAAATAGGATGAGTACAAAAAAAGTGTTATTTAAAAATCTGAATACTAATATATCATATTTTTGCCAATAAAAATGTAAGACAAGGAAACAACGGATCCCTTTGTGCTGGTGAATGAAAAGCCTTTAAGGTTCATAGTCTTCAATCTTACTCCCTCCTGTGGCACCTGAAATCCAGAGGTGGTAAATCACTGTGCAAGGCACTTAGTTACTTAATGGCATGGCTGAGGTTAAAGTTCATTCTGTCTGCCTCTTCATGCTTCCACTTTGCCTTAACAAAATATACGGGAATATTAGTTTTTCTCTCTCACCCCCCCAAATAAGATATCCGCTGAAGGACTAAGTGAACAAATGTGGTTGATGTTGTGGTTATGCATTTGCTTTCATGTTTACCAACAAATACATCATCATCATCATCTAATAAATATTTAATGAGTGCCTAGGAAGGGCCATAGAGTGCCTATGAATATAGCCATGATCAAAAACAGACCCAAACCCTTGACTACAGAGAGCTTAGCTTCCAATGAGGAGAGACAAAAAGTGGAAGTAATAAGTAATGTATTGTGATTCACAGCACAGTAAACAGCACTGAGAAAAACAAAGCAGAAAAAGGGATAGAAACTTCTCAGAAGGAAGTCTGCAATTTTAAATAAAATGGTCTTGGAAGGGCTCACGGAGAAGAGGACATATGAGTAAAACCTACAGGAAGTAAGGGAACATGGCCGGGGATATTGTAGGAGCATATTGCAGCATAGAAACATAAAATGGACATGTCCTGGCCTGTGAGTGTATCTGACCCTGAGGAACAGCCAAGAAGGCCTATGTGACCAGAGCAATGAGTGAAGCAAGTGTGGGAGGAGATGACTTCAGAGTGGAAAGGAAGGGGGATGGGATGGGATGGGATGGCCAGAGTGGAAACGGCCTCACAAGCCTTGTCAGGACTTTGGCTTTCGCTGTATGTAAGGAGCACCTTTGGAAATTTTTTTTTCTTCTAAATTTTTATTTAAATTCTAGTTAGTTAATATTTAGTGTAATATTGGTTTCAAAAGTAGAGTTTAGTGATTCATTACTTACTTACAACACCCAGTGTTCATCATAACAAGTGCCTTTCTTAATACCCATTACCCATCCAGTCCATCTCCCACCCATCTCCCTCCATCAAATCTCAGTTGTTCTCTATTAATAGTTTCTTGTGGTTTGTTTCCCTCTGTTTTTCCCTCTCCCATACATTCATGTTTTGTTTCCTAAATTCCACATATAAGTGAAACCATATGGTATTTGTCTTTCTCTGACTGACTTATTTCACTTAACATAATACACTCTAGCTCCATCCATGTCATTGCATATGGCAGGATTTCATTCTTTTTGATGGCTAAGTAATATTCCAGTGTATGTGTGTGTGTGTGTGTGTGTGTGTGTGTGTGTGTATCTTCTTTATACATTCATCAATCGATGGACATTTGGGCTCTTTCCATAGTTTGGCTATTGTTGATAATGCTGCTATAAATATCAGGGTGCATGTACTCGCTTTGAATCTGTCTTTTTGTATCTTTTTGGGTAAACACCCAGTAGTGCAACTGCTGGATAGGAGGATATTTCTATTTTTAACTTTCTGAGAAAGCTCCATACTGTTTTCGAGAATGGTTGCACCAGTTCAGTTTGCATTCCCATCAATAATGTAAGAGGGTTCTCCCACCCTTAGGTTTTTAAGCAAGGAGGAACATGATCTGATTTTCACTTTAACAGATTAATAATACTAATATTAATGGAGCTTCAACTTATTGAGTATAGTAGTTTCCACTTACCTGCTGAGGATATATTCCAAGACCCCCACTGGATGCCTGAAACAAAGAATAGTACCGAATTCTATATAAACCTTTCTTTTTCCCATACATTACAAATTTTGACAAAGTTTAATTCATAAATTAGGCATAGTAAGAAATTAACAGCAATAAATGATAATAAAATAGAACAATTATAACAATATACTGTAACAAAAGTTATGTGAATGTGGTTTCTCTCTCTCAAAATATCTTATTGTACTGTACCAAGCCTTCTTCTTGTAATGATGTGAGACAATGACATGCCTATGTGATGAAGTGAATGAGGTGAATGATGTAGACATCATGACATAGTATTAGGCCACTGTAGACTTTCTGAAAATAGGTCAGAAGGAGGATCACCTGCTCCCAGACTGCAGTTGGCCTCAGGTAACTGAAACTGTGGAAAGTGAAACCACAGATAAGGAGGGAATACGGTCCTCTATTCTTGGCACTACAATGAGTGCTTTATGTACATCACTTCAGTTTAATTCCCAAAGCACTGCAAAATAGCTTTTAATATCCCCATTTTTACAGATGCATAAACTGAGTCTCACAAAGGTTGAATACATTTATCTACGAATTAATGGCGTTCTTAGGAGCTCATCTCAGGTACTTCTGCCTGCAAACTCTTTGCTGTTATTCACATCACTCTATCACCACTGTGACAGCTCATTTGAAAGGTTTATGTGTTCTTGTCTCTCCATAAAATTGTTGCCTATTATATTCTGTCCATTGATATCATAAATAGATATGATAAAGAGGTATTCTACTGTGTCATTATGAAGAGTAGTATTACTTATGATAGCAATTATTACTCATTAGCATTTGATGAAAACAAGCTCTGTGCCACTGCACTCCTAATCTAAACAGTGATCATAAATAACAAACCTTTGCAATTGAAGTAGGACTTCTAAGGGTGTTTCCTTTTTAATCCCAGTAATGAGGCATTGAAATTAACAACCTTTTTCCATAATTACGGGAGTTTTTTTCTCAAGTCTCTTCCCTCCTCTTCTTCCAAATTTCACCTTTTCCTTGAAGCCTTCCTGCATAGATGTTGACTTTGTTGATTTGCATTCTCCCTATGCATACAGTCCCTACCTCATGGTCACTTGCAATGGTTCCCATAGACAGGAGTGAGTCACTATGCTGAATATTGCTATTTTCTGTATTTCCGTCACTTCTTTTATAGTTGCAGATCAACCCCTTGCTTTCGTGGGGCCCAGAACAAGAGTACAAATGGAAGTTTCAGATCTTATGTCTATTTAGAAGTTACAAATCAAGCTAACAAACTGTTAAATCAAATATGTTCCATAGGCCTACACTGAGAACTGTAACAATGTATTTATCTATCTTCAGTTCTTTAGAAATTCTTTTCCAAATCCCCCCTTTTTAAAATTTTAATCATGATCTCAATGTATACTCATTCTCTATGTTAGAAAACGAAATGAAAAAAACTATTAAAACTATTTTTCATATACATTGTCTAAAAAGCTCTCATCTAAATAGTCAATGTACTAAAATTAAAAGGTAAAATATAAATTATATAATTAGAGATATATTCATATGTTAATTATATTATAATACAAACCAATAAATATATTGCATTATGCAAATTAGCCTAAATTTGTTGTTTACTTTTTAAAAACTGAATCAAGTTATAAATAGCTTAGAAAACTAAAACTATTTACAGTTGTAGCCCTCAATGTTCATCTAATTACAAATATAAATACAGTTGATCCTCACTACTTGCATAGTCTGTATTTGCAGACAAGCCTACTTGTGAAAATTTACTCATGACCTTAAAATCAATATCGCTGCATATTGAAGTCATCACTGGACATAACAGTGAAAAATTGAGCCACCTGAAGTGCAAGTTCCAACTTGGCATCCTTTTTGCTATCTATTTAGCACCAATTTCTCGTTTTGGTGTTTTTTGTTGGTGATTTCACTGTTTAAAATGGCCACCAAGGGGCGCCTGGGTGGCGCAGTCGGTTAAGCGTCCAACTTCAGCCAGGTCACGATCTCGCGGTCCGTGAGTTCGAGCCCCGCGTCGGGCTCTGGGCTGATGGCTCGGAGCCTGGAGCCTGTTTCCGATTCTGTGTCTCCCTCTCTCTCTGCCCCTCCCCCGTTCATGCTCTGTCTCTCTCTGTCCCCCAAAAATAAATAAACGTTAAAAAAAATAAAATGGCCACCAAGCATAGTTCTGAAGCATTGTCCAGTGTTCATAAATCCAAGGAGGCTATAATTTGTCTACTTAGTCTCCTCTGTACCAGATAAGTTTTATTCAGGCACAAGTAATAGTGTGTTTGGCCATGATCTCGATGCTAATGAATCAAAAATATATATTAAATAAGGTACCTTTAAACAGAAATACACATAAAGAGGTTATGTATTGCTTGATCGAAAAAAATATGATCAAAGGCTCATGGGAACTTAATGCTGTGTTTCACAGGAATGGTGATACAGTATTGGCTAATTCAGTGTTCAAGGGAACATAACTACTATGGAAGAATTTTCTAACATTTTGTCTTAGCCAGCGAAGAGCATGTAGGTGTATCATGTGTTAAAGCAGATGTTGAATAAACATTTATCATGGCTTTTGTGGAAATGAATTTTGGATTATTTAACAAATTATGCTATAATACTCTTAGTTCCCCTTCCATTTAATTAAAGATAGCAGAATAAAGATTCTAGGTAAATACAGAAGAACAGAAGTTAATCATTCTATGAGAAAGTAAATAAAAATAGTAAAACTCAACAAAATTTTTTATTACTAGCTGTGAAACAAGAAAAGAGATTCAGCCTCTGTCATAAATTTAAAAGTGGTAGCCAAAGAAATACACAGAAGATTCTGCCCAGTTTCTGAATCCTAATACAACAGTCCAAAATAAATAGAGGGAAATAAAACCTGAGGGAAAAAATCATGAGAATTCCAGCTACTGGCCCTTTATTTCAAGGGAAACAGGTCTTAACTATAGAATCCAAGAAGTGATAGGAAAAATAACTGCCTACCATTTTCCAGGAAAACACTTTGAACCGGTGAATTATCAAAAATCCAAGTATCTCTGCCTCCTGAAATAAGATAAACCCACAACTGGGAAATAAGGTAGGAATAAACAGTGGTATAGGATATTTCACAAAGCATCAGTGTCTAGCTCTGATTCTCTTTATCCATTAACACTACCACCCATAGTGCACTTCAGTTACAGGGAAGTGAATGGAAAGCAATATTCAACCTTACAATTGGAGGTCAGAGGAGAATATAAATACTGAATTGAAGTAGAAAAAATTTCAAGGAGGATCCATCAACAAAACATCAAAGCAGAGTTATTCTGAATAGAGTTGATCATACTGAAAAGAAATAGGCCAAATTTTCAAACATAACTGGGATGTACAGAGAAAATACAGCTTCTTTATTTTTCCTATGACTAAGCTGGCAAGTCCTATAATTACTCATGCAGTGATTAGCTCAGGGGAAGGGAAATTTAAAGCTTCATCTAAGAGAGTAGATCTTAAAAGTTCTCATCATAAGAAAAAAAATTATAATTCTGTAGGGTGACTGATGTCTATTAGACTTACTGTGGTGGTCATTTTGCAATATATACAAATATTGAATCATTAGGTTGTACATTTGACATTAATCTAACTTGTATGTCAACTACACCTAAATTAAAAGAAAAACAAAAACAAAAACAAAACCTTCATCAGATCCATGATCCAAGATTGTAATAGTCCTTTTCAGGTAGTGTTTAGTCTCTGGGACAAAAATCTCTCAGGTGGCCTCCCTCTCCCCATAAAAGGAGAAGGATGTGTTTTCTTGAATGTATGATAGTAAAGTAGAGTCAAAACACTCAAGCTTCACATTGTCTATGTCTACTGGAATAGAACACAATCTCTCTCATCTACTTTGGTACTGCTTACCCTGCTGATGCTGACAGCTTTTTGAAGTCTATAATTGGTGTCACCTATGATTTGGTATCTCTACACTTCATCAAGGTCCAGTGTAATTAGCTGCCTGATTTGGCAGCTATTTTAATGCCTTTGTTTGCTAATTCTACCTTCTTTGTCATTTCTGGGTCTGTTTCTATTGATTGATTTTTCTTCTGACTATGGATCATATTTTCTGCTTCTTTGAAAATACCTGGTAATTTTTTATTGGATACATACATTATGAATTACATATGCTTGAGTGTTGAACTTTTAAAAATATTATAGGTCTCTTTCTTCTGGGATACAATTATTTCAAACCAGCTGGATTATGTTGAGGCTGATTTTATAGATCTGTTAGGATAGGTCCAGAGCAAATTTTACTGCATGACTAATTTGGTCCGTTATTAGACATTGCATTTCCGAGGCATCTGTCTAATGTCCCATGTATCATTAGTTCTTTCCACTTTGGATGATGAAAATAGGAACTCTTCCCAGCCCTGTGGGATCTTTGTGGATTGTTCCTTCTACATGTGCACACTGGTACTCAGAGCCTCAAAGGCAACCCTCTGCGGATCTCCAGCATTTTCTATTTCTCTCCCTCTGTGAAGCTCTCTAGAGCTTTCTTCTCTGGTGATTTTGTCTGTAAATTTTACCTGCCTTGACCCTTCAAACTCCAAATTCTGTTTTCTTAACTCAGCCCGACTACCAGGCGTTGTTCATCTTCCCCCTCCTTGTACAGTGCTTTGGGAAACTCCAAGCAGTAAGTTGGGGCAATCACAGGGCTTTACCTCATCTGTGTCCCTCCTCTCAGGGGTCTGTTTCCTGCAATGCCTGTTGCTCAATGTCTGCAAACAATTTCATATATTTTGTCTAGTTTTCCAACTGAGAGGAAAGGTAAATTTGTTTCTTTGCTCTATCATAGCTAGAAGAGGGATTTAAGTGTTATTTCTAATTGTGGAATGAAACTTAATGTTCTCTGGAAAATGAATTTCAGGCCTCAGTGGGCAGATGAGGGAAGTAATGTTTGTTTTGTGGTTGTTTTCTTTTCCCTAGTTGGGTTTTTCTAGTTCCATAAAAATGGCAGCCTACTCTGTTTTCCTGCAAAGTCATCCTTCTTGTCATTTGTTTCTAGTCCCTACAGTTACTTAAACATTCTATATGGATCATTGATCATACTAATTTGTGATAATCCTCTGAAAATCAAATGACTCACCATTTTGCCATTGAATAAGAGATTTTTTTATATCCTTTTTTTTTTTTTTTACTTTTTTTGGGAGGGAGTGATATTTTTAATTGATATACTTCTGAAATATGCTTGATGAACATTTTAAAAAGTGAATATTCCTGCCATTCTGAACATTCCATTTCAGAAGGACATGGCAAATAAAGTTTCTAAAAGTTACTCTGATACAATCCACAGTTTGGAATTATTTGTTTATTTTCTTAGTTATCTTTTAAATGTTCTATTGATCAGTATTCTGTTTTTCAGAACTATCTTTAAATAAGAATTTCCATAATATAATTACAACAGGTGCTGATATCAGTAACTGCATAATCAAAAAAGTCCTTTTAGTGATCAAACCATGGTCACTTTGTGTATTTATATTAAATCCTTTTTTATTTTGAAAATTAGCAAGTCTTTGGTAGAATATTGACTAATTCCTCTTTCTCCTGAATACTTGAGAACTAAGCTTTCCCATATCAAACTGGATAACAGAATTTCTTTATGAAAATCTAGGTTGGTAAACAGATAATAGCATGTCTTCACTTAAAAGAAAAAGGAATCATGAAAGTCTTCTCCCATATGTGGTGATTGAGTTATAGGTTCATTTATTCATATGTAATATTGCAGGCACTGAGTTTGGTGCTGCTATATTAGCAGATTTATCTAGCAGATTAGATTTGACGGACAGGTAATCCTTGCCAGCAGACAGCTATCAAATCAAGCAAGTTCTAAGAGTTATTAATGGAAGCTAATAGAGTTAAACATAGCCCCAGCAAAAGATATCATTTATTACTAAAAAAAAAAAAAAAAAAAGCAACAACAACTTCCATTTAAATAGTCTACATTGATTCAACAAACTTTTCAGATAAGCTTAGTGTCATTTGGTAGAGTCAAAATAAAGTTTTGTCAAAATGTGTAAATACAGCAATTACACATGCACCACCATAGATGTTTATTTTTGATCTTTTACAATACTTCTCAGACATGCACTTTTTTTTCCCCTCAGCAACCACAGAGATGTTATAATTGGAAGAAAAATACTCTGCGATTACAGGTTTGAGTTGTTCACCTCTGTGACAGGTATCTGCTGTAGGTATGGCACTTGGAAGCTACAGGGAGACACCATCTTAAGAACTTGAAACTAAGATTGCACTTTGTTAAGCAACAAGCAGTCAAAAAAAGTAAAGATATGAAGAAGAAAAAAAAAAACTTAAAAAGACAAAAAGACTCAGAGACCAGAGAGTACTCAATAATCTGATAGTCTGAATTTTTGTTCTTAAATATGTCAGTCAGAAGAGGCTAACTTGGTTTGTGAGTTCGAGCCCTGCGTTGGGCTCTATGCTGACAGCTCAGAGCCTGGAGCCTGCTTCAGATTCTGTGTCTCCCTGTCTCTCTCTGCCCCTTCCCCGCTAGCACTCTGTCTCTTTGTGTCTCTCTCAAAAATAAATAAACATTAAAAAATTAAAAAAAAAAAAACAGAAGAGGCTAACTTGCCTCAAAGGATCGAAAGCAAAATAAAGATCTGTGTCTACCCCAAAGTCATCCAGAAGAAAAAACCTTAGCAAATTTTATAAGCAAGACTACTTTGTGTGTGAGAGAGGAGTGTATGAAGCTATTAATCCATTTGTCTAATTCTTTCTAGTCCAATATGCATTAGGCAGCACTCTGATCATAATTTAGTTTTACACATAAGTGTGTCCACGGTAAGGAAATATGTGAATCGCATGGCCCAAAATGCTTCCAGGCCTTTGACAGTTTTCCTCATTATGAATGACTACATGTTCATTATTTCTCAATAGGTAAGTTTCATGGGTTCAGTTGCTATGAAGCTTCGCCTGAAAAGTGGGTCCACTCTTGATTAGAAGATCAAATGAAGTTTCTGAGCCAAAAAGACTGAGACACAGACTTGGCAAACTCACCTAAGGAGACAATACACATCATTCCCTACGCTTAACAGAATCCATCTTTGTACTCTCTTGAGCCGCCGGGTAGAATGGACAATCTGCCTAACACAAGGGTTGAATTAAATACAGCTCAGCCTGCCAGCTGGTCCTTTATAAGGAGGAATACATCCAGGCTCAGAGAGATGCCATTCATTTATGTCACTTAAATGTTAATGGAGAACTGCAACACAAATGAACCTTGAAAACGTCATGCTTAGAGAAAGAAGCCAGACACAAAGGTCACATGGCGTATGATTTCACTTATAAGAAATGTCCGAAATTGGCAAATGCATACAGACAAAAAGTGGATTAGTGTTTGCTAGAGTCTGGAGGAAAAGGGGTGGGGGAGAAAAGACTAATGGAGACAGAGTTTTGTGAAAGATGATGAAATGTTTTGGAATTATATAGTGGTGATGGTTGCACATCCTTATGAATATACTAAAAACCACTGAAATGCACACCTTAAAGCAGTGAATTTTATGGTATGTAAATTATATCTCAATTTAAGAAATATTAACGGGGCCATGTTAGGGTTGTTGAATTTCAAATGATTCTTTTTTTCCCCACATCTGTCTAGATTACTTCTTTTATAATGCACAAAATCAGAAATGATAAAGCAGGTTTCATTAGAAAGAAGGAGAAACTAGTTAAAACCAGGCCATTTAGAAATTCTGATACACATATCTGACCAATACCATGCATAGCCTAGAAAAGTAAAATTTCAAAATTCCATTTCAGTTCTCTTCAACTGGCATTGGTTCTTATCAATAACACAGTAAGTGGGAAGTTGATGAATCTTTGGTTCGCTCTCCATATGGAATGTTTTATGCTGACGTAGGTATTTATATGGGATTACTAAAATTTAAGGGCTTAGTCATTCGTTTCTTCAATAAATATTTCATAAACAGCTACTGTGTGACAAGAACTGTGTGAAGTACAGAGATAAAAAGCAGTATGAGCAACCACTAGGTTCTTCCCCAAAATGTTCCTCATAACAGGAGTCAAAGGTGAAGTGTTAGATTGAAAAACCTCTTGAATTGACCTGTTACAGCTTTTGGTAAAACTTTCCATTCTTAATGTAAATGTTAAGGAAAAATGAAGGATTTCTTTTGCCTTTCTTCTCAACAGCCACCATTTTATATAGACATTGGAAGTAGATGTGGGAAGTAAACCTGTTGATGACCTATTTACAGTGATAGAAAAATCTTCAGGATGACTTAGCATGTTCTGTGTTACTCACAGAAACCAAGATAATGATAACATTTAGGGATTAATTAGCCATTTTTGGAATTTTACACATCCTGCCCCACATGGTTGGAAGAGGTGATCAAAGCAGTAATCTATAGCAGTGATTCTTTACCTACTTGGAGGTTTGCAGAACTCCTTTGAACATTTCATTGCACTACTCCTCACCTTTCTAAAAAATGCATATAGGCACATATAATTTAAAAATTGCAAAAATGTCAAAGGGTGGTATTTTCTTTAAAAACCATCCATGGATTCCAGAAGCATCACAGAGATTTTAAGAAAAGCTCGCTTATTATAAGAAGAATATCTTATTAATATAGATTGATACATTCTTAGTTAATTCATTCAATCAATTAAATAAGTGATTATATATAAAATGCTTAGAAATGTATCTGGCTCACAGTAAATATCCAATGAGTGTTAGATAATTTTTTTTTATTGTTGTTATGTTGAGTAATGGCTAACCTTTTCTGTTTCTGTTTTAGGCCAGACATATATTTAATTTAATACATCTAATCACCTTAAGCAGTAGATATTTTGATGCTTACTGCTTTACATATGAAGAAACCGAACATACAAGAGTCATTCATCTTGCCCAGCATCCGTAGGGTTTGTACTCAAAGCTCCAACTTCACTCCCATTGCCAGTGCTTCAATTCATTACCAGTTTTGTTGTGTTAGGGCTCATACTCAAATCTAGAACTTATTCCATAACCCAGTCTTTTGTTCCCTGGGCTATTCCACTGTTGTTTGGTTCCAAACAGCCTATTCAAAATTTGTCTGGGATTATTCACTTAGATCACCAAGGTGAACATCTATATCTTATAGGAACAATTTTCGTTAATATAAACTCAGATCAAAGTTAAAATGAGAGCGAGGCAAACCCCCTACTTGAAGTAAATGTCATAAATTTGCATTGGCAGTATGCTCCGAGGGCTACCTTTTCATAAAGTCAAGGAGTAGATAAATTACCATACATTTTCTTTGTCAAGTGAACCTTCCCCCCCTACTCACCTCACTATAAAGGGCTGAATATTTCAATTCTTATAATTTTAATATTAAGAATCCTAGGGCACATTTAAAAGGTTATACAGTTTGTGGACAGAATGTGTCCTTGCACACCTTGTTTTTGCCTTATTACGGTGTAAATCCAAATAAATTACTTTAAATCTTAGAGTTGGGCATTTAAAATCTCAGAGATGATTAACACTCGTGTTTTCCCTGATAGTCAAGACAAGTTTTTTTTTTTTTAATTTGTCTAAGACATTCTGGTTTTAAATATTTCTTAGATTAAAAAGTGCCTGAATCTTAAATGCTGAGATACAGAAAGAGAGGATGCGGTGGGGAAGGGGGGGAGGGGGGGGGGGAGAAAGAGAGGGAGAGAGAGGTCTACTTATATTTGAATCTTTAGGAAGGCAGAACAACTTATGAAAGTATAGTCTTTAATCACACTGCTTTTCTGATCCAGTGATGAAATTAAAATATAAATGGAAAGATACACTGGTTTATCAATTGTAATCAATTGAATCTTTATGAACCTGAAAAGTTAGGAATTTTGGACTTAAAGGGTTAGCTAAGAAAGCAATGGATACTTCTATATTAAGTAGAATTCTGCCTTTAGAATTTTTGGGGATTTTCCCTTTACAGCAAACAACATCAATGAAACTCCTCCTTTTTTTTTTATTCCCTCCTTTTTCTTATTCCTCAAAAAACATTTATAATCCCACTTGCCCAACCAACTAAAGGTAGGCATTACGTTTTTAAAGCAGTCACTGGAACAAATACTTCTGTGAATAGCTACATGAAGTTCAAAAGGATAAAGGAGGTTAAAATATGAGAATTCTAGAGAAATACCAATGGACAGAGTGTGGGCTGTGGGGGCAAGGAGAGGTCAAGAGAAGGAAACACAGTGAAGCCTCTCACTATAGTCCTCTTTGCCAAACATATTTAATTAGTTATAGAAAGATGCCTGTCCCCTGGGGGAGGGAGGTGAGCAGACAGTATGACCTAGAGCCATCAGGTTTCCTGGCATCCTTTTCCTGATTCTACCCTGAGTTGTGTCTTGGGCAGAGCCTGAGCTGAACTAGAGACGGCCGGGGAAGGACTGCTGTAGTCACTTCTCTGGACTAGTTCTTGGCTTAATGGGTGTCTATGCAGGTGAGTTCTACATAGCTATTCTAGTTGCCAGAGGTCTCAAGAAAAAAGAAGACAGAGGCATAAGAAGTGGTTTGGAAATATGGAACCTGATGATTTGAGTGGCAGAGAGGTAAGCAAAGACACCATCTACCACCTCTGCACCCTTCCTCCCAACCAGTGTTCCACAGCACGCTGGTGTGACCCAAATGGATCACAAATGTACCTCGATACAGATCCCCCCAGCCCATGAGCCAGCTGGGTGACTTTCACCCCAGCGGGCATAGAACAATGATCCTTTTCTAGGAGTCCACTGGTGTGAGCTATGTTGGGGAGCAGTGCCCATACAGCATGTGACCCATACCACTTTCATGTTTCTAGGTAGTTTTATGAATCAAGCGTAGTGATAGCGTATTCCAGGAACTTAACACATATTAATTCACTTAACCCTCATAGCAACTGACAAAGTATTTATTATCCTTATTTTGTACATGAGGAAATAGAAGTCCATAAATGTAAAGAAACATACTGAAGGCTGTAGAGCTGGTAAAGAGCAGAACAGGGAAGAGGGAAACTCAATTGCACCTCATTGCAGAATCTGTGATCTTACACTCTTCAGAGGCCTGACTGGAACAAACAGCTTATTAGAACTCTTCCTTCCCCCCTAGACTCTGAGCTTCCTCAGAAGAAGGAATGTGTCGTCATATTTGGCTAGTTAGAGGCTGGCACATACATCCATGTTACTTAAATCTAGAAGACTGCTATGTGAAACCTCCAAGCATGCAAAGAATAAGTTGTTTGCTATAGTCAGAGCTAATTAGACACTTCCCTACTATACAGGTTGCAGGAATACAAGGATGCTTTCCTTTTTTCCCTATTTTTTTCTCTTATCTAAGCTAGCAAAAGCACATATGGCAAATTACCCTGGAGTATTGTTATACCCTGAAATCTGCTGAAGAGGCATCTCTTTCTAGATAGCTGTGCACACACACACACATACACACACACACACAAACACACTCATCCGTCCTGAATTTTACTGTGGGGCACTTCCCTGGGACGCAAAATCTCTGGACTCCAAACAAAGGAACAATCCGAGAATATAAGGTTCCCAAGAAACAATTCCATCTCACCAAAGCTAAATGAGCCCAAGAAGAACTTCAAAGGCTGTACCTTATTTCCAGGTGATACTCACATGGCAAGTCTCTAGGTCTTTTAATCTATCACCCCTCTTATAATTAGAATAGAGTGGTGAAATGGTTGTCAAGGAGACACATAATAACACATTTATCTGCCTTGAAAAATGAGCTTAAATATAGTCAGAAAAATAACTCTGATTTGACCGAATGGCTGACCAATCAGGTCTAGCTCCCCACCCCCTCCCCCCCACACACACCCTTTGGATTATATGGTGAATATTTTCCATAAACTGAAAGAGGGAAATCAACCACTCAAAATTTTGAGGAAAATGTATGTAACAAATATAAATAGTATGTTGGGAATTAAACATTACAGTGTGTACCTATTGAGGGTTTAGGTGAGCTACTTCATGTTATCGTGGCCTCAGCATCTATTTTGTTTGGCCAAGCAGGTTTTGGGGGCCTTAACATGACATTAGCCCCACATGAAGAGCATGCCTTGGATAATAACCCACAGAGTTCAAGTCAATGTAAGTTCCTAATATAACTTCCCCAGTGCCCTTGTGATAAACAGTCTTCCCCACCTCCTTGTGCACCCCTTCAATAAGACCGTTTGTGGAGCTTACCAAAACCCCATTGTTTTTGGTTTGAATTGACCAGTCTGGCCTCAGCCCACAAGCCCCAAAGCACTCTACCCATGGACCCTAATAAAGGCATATGCCCCAGCCCCTGCTCCTTCGGCTTGCTCCCTGCTTTGACTTCCCCCTGAGTCCCCTCAAAGCACAATGTGAACTTCCTCCAGGACCTGTGAGTAATAAACTTCTCTATTTCAATTGTGGTCTTGCACTGAAACTTTGCCCATCGTCCAACACCCAGGGGCTCTACGTTACAAATATTAATTTCACAAAATCACAACAGCAAACATAAAATTAGATGTCCACTTAAATACGTGAAAGGGCAAACATTTATTTAAAATACAATTTTATGAAATATACAAGCTAAAAAAATGTGTAGACCTCCTCTGAACCTGCCTTTAGAGCTGAGCACTTAAAAATGATGCTAACACCATGTGGGCAAAGTGGGTGAAGGTGGTAGAAACCTGTACAAAAGGCACAAACTTGCAGTTATACAATAAGTTATAAGGATGTAACGCATAGTGTGGTGACTGTAGTTGAATATGCTGTAGTGCATATTTGAAAGTTACTAAGAGAGTAGATCTTAAAAGTTCTCATCACAACAACAACAAAGTATGAACTATGTAAGTTGGTGGATGTTAGCTAGACTTCTGGTGGTGATCTTTTTACAATATATACAAATATCAAATTATGTTGCACACCTAAAATTAATACGGTGTTATAAGTCAAATCACCTCAATAAAAAAAAAAAATGCTAACGCATGACTTTTCAGAGGACTTTTTTGTCCTTTTTGTCCTTTCTGGATGATCAGTGACATCCATCATCTGGATGATCAGTGACGTCAGTATTCTTTATTGTATGGCAATGCCTACACGTATGGCATATATGAATTTGGTGTTGATGAGGTCCTTGTGGATGCCCCAGAGCAGAGGAGCTCGGGATCTCATTACCCTTCCACCACAAAGGACCATCACCAGGGCACCAGGCAAAGTACCAGGCATCGTAATTTCACAGCTTCTTTTCTGTCATCAGAGATTTTCCAAGTCCAATCTCTCCTGTTTGGGGGTATGCGTGTTATTTATTCCACATGCTTAAAACAAAGCCTCACAGTCAACATCTTCACACGAAGCCTTTTGTTCACTCCATTTAACTATATATAAACTCTTTCACTGGTTCCTTGGCTCCCACCTCTAGAAATGTTACCACAACTGGTCCTCACTTTCCCCTTCAGTTTCAGAGTCTCTGTGTCTGGCTCTTTTGGTGTTTTATTCTCTCAGAAGTCATTGCACCATATCTTTTTTTTTTTTTTTTTTTTTTTTTTACAAAAATAAAGAAGGGAAAAGGGAAAGTATGAGAAAGCAGGGGGAGACAGAAAAAAAACTGAAAGTCCCCTTCCGTTTGTAAAAGGGTTCTTTACACTGAGAAACCTAATTCGTAAGTGCATGCCTCTGGATGATGCTCTAACTCTGGATAGATTTCTGAAAATGGAAGAACTCCTGAATTATTATCAGCATTTGCACAAATAAATTCCACATTTCACATCTATTGCTAACTGACTAGCTTAATCAGATGCATATCAGTTGGTGTTTAAGCCACACAGAACTATGACAGCTGATGGCTGTGTGTATTAAATCAGCAAATATTTATTGAGCTCCCTGTAGCTGTGCTCTAGGTGCTGGTGATAGGGGGGTGGCCCTGGTCTCCATCCTCATGGGGTGTATTTTCTAATGGGTGGAGGCCCCTAAATGTGAGTTATAACACTCAAAATCAGCTGAAAAGCATGGTATAAGTAACTCCTGGATCTTTCAAGTTAAATGACACACACCTAGTGTAAACAAGGGCAAAATACCTGCTCTACTCCTGCATCATATGCTCATTTCCTCTCGTCTCATGGAGAGAAAGTGTGCTGTGTTTGGAAGGAAAAGCAACCTGGAATTGGATGAATGTAAGAGTGTTATTTGGAACACTTAGGAACTGTCGATCCATAGTGTTCTGTTTTCCTCTAAAAGTGGGGAGAATTATACATACTTCACAAAGTGATGAAGATTTCATGAGATAAAATAACATAAAGTATTAGACAGCCCTGGACATAGTCACATGCTCCTTATTTTTTCTTCCTCTTACCTTTTTCTTCTGTTCTTTGCCACCATGAAAGGCAGACATGGAGATGTATTCAACATCGAAGGTGGGGCGATGCAATTTAGGCTTCTTTCTTTTTCCTCCATTATAAGAGCAATGTGCAGATTACGAGGCACCCAGGACACAGGAGAGCATGACGTTCACCACAATATTGTTATATAATGTTAAGTATTTTCCAGCAGTTTACCCCCAGCTCAATTTAAAGTTTATTTTTTTTCGGTCACCTGGGTGGCGTAGTTGGTTAAGCATCCAACTTCGGCTCAGGTCATGGTTTCAACGGTTCCTAAGTTCAAGCGCCATGTCAGGCTCTGTGCTGACAGATCAGAGCCTGGAACCTGCTTCAGATTCTGTGTCTCCCTCTCTCTCTGCCCCTCCCCTGTTTGCTCTTTGTCTCTCTCTCAAAAATAAATAAATATTAAAAATAAAATAAAATAAAATAAAATAAAATAAAATAAAAGTTTGTTTGTCTTATTTCCAAGTCAGAAGGGCTCTAACATTGACGGAATGCTTGTATATGCATACTTATTAGCATCACAAAGGCTGAAGGAACTGTTAGATTTGATGTTTAAAAAAATTTTTTTTTAATGTTTATTTATTTTTGAGACAATGTGAGAGACAGACTGCGAGCAGAGGAGAGCAGAGGGAGACACAGAATCTGGGGAAGGCTCCAGGCTCTGAGCTGTCAGCACAGAGGCCGACCCAGGGCTCGAACTCACAAACCATGAGATCATGACCTGAGCCGAAGTCGGACACTTAACCGACTTAGTCAGGCGCCCCAAGATTTGATGTTTTTAAATATTCCTGTAACAAGGAATGTAGGAGGTGCTGTGTTACACCGAGCCACCTGTTCCAAACTCAAGTCCCCCCTCGATACGCAACATGAACTTAACGGCTAGTCAATGTGAGGACAAAGGACTAGCTCCCCTGATGGAAGCTAAGCAAGTCTGAAGGACTGCCCTACCTTGGATTGGCTGGGCCACATTGTGACTATGTCACAGCTCAGCCTCTTCTCTGCCTTCTCCTGCTTCCTCCCCATCTCCTGGCACGTGTTGCTGGAGAGAATGAGCTCCAGAAAACTCGTCATACACTCATCACCATCTCAGAGGCTGTTTTCCTGGGAAATTGTCCTGCAGTGAAGTGTTGTATCTTTTTTTGTTCCACTCATTGACCTCAGTGTCCTGCTCAGGTTCATAATTTGGCAATTTGTTGTCAGTTTCATAACTCAGAGTCCTGCGGTAACATGTTCGTATAGTGCAATACCGCACGGGAATCAGAATAAACAAATGACGGCTACATTGCAACCACTTGTATGCATTCCATGAACCTATGACTGAGAGAAGCCAGATACAAAAGAGTACTTTATATGACACAAACTAAAAACTGCATCTTTATATAAAGTTCCAAAAAAACAGGAAAATCTAAAGTGTGAGAACACAGGATAGTGATTGCACTTGCCGGGAGAAGTAGTGATTAGGAGTGAGCGTGAGGGCTTTATGGTGCTGGGAATGTTGTGTTTGATCTGGGGGCTGGATGTTGTGAAACCCCTCAAACCATACACTTAATGATTTGTGCAGTTTTCAGCAGGTAGATCATATTCCAAACGAATGTATTAAAACCAAAACAAAAAAATGCATACCTGATAATATAGCCTTTAGGGAAATAAAGTGAGTCTAAAATGTAAAGATCTAGAGGCATTTTAAGAAGCTCGGAAATAGAATATTCCTGCTGTTTATCATAAGCCAGGCAATATTCGTACCAAACATGAACAACAGGCAAGCATTCAGTGGTGGATGGTTTTGTACTCTGCAGAATCATTTACATATATTTCCTACAAAAATATTTATTCCCTCTTTCTTCATGATGACAAATTATCATGGCCTGGCAGGTGATCCACCACTGAAGTATTTAGAAGGCACTTAAGATGGAGAAAAATCCAACAAACACCATTTCAAATCCATTTAAAGAAAATTTCTCTCTGAACAGCAGAAAAGCAAAGAAGGCAATTGATGGCAATTTATGACATGACAAAATCAATTAGCTTGTTATGGGATCAGCTTGCTTTTAGAATGAATGGGTTGAAGATAATAACACATTCAGTTAACTCCTTTCTATCTGTCCAGGATGGCACGTAGAAGTCATGTGATGTAATGGTTCTGCAAGAATGAAATTTGTAGCTAAGAGGTGTCTTCATTAAGATACTTCTTGAGCAGGTAAAATAAAACTGGCTTATGCATTATAAACTAGCTTATGCAGAACTGGAAATCTATCTATATAGTGGTATGCTCAGGAAATTAAATATATATATATATATATATGTATATATATATATATATTGGTAAACAACCACAGTTTAGGGAAAATGGGAACTAGAAGCTATAACCAAGCTGCTCCCTTACACACGTGCACTCTCTCTCAATCCATTTCTCCCACCCTTCCTCCCTCTCCCTTCCTCTACCTCCCTCCTTCCCTCTACCTCCTCTATTTCTTCCTCCCAACCTACCTCCTTCAGTCCATTTCTCCCTCTCTCCCTCCCCCCACCCCCCTTCTCCTTCTTTCTTCCCCCAACTCCTCCCTCCCTAACCCCAATTCTCCTCTCTCTTTTCTCACTTTCCTGCAGGAGTCACTTACGTTTTATGCCATTCTGCAAAGTAACATGGTGAATATCCCCAGGTAAATGAATGAATAAATGAATGAGATCTATGACATTCTAAAATACTTTTAAAATATGGAACTTTATGGGGCGCATGGGTAGCTCAGTCGGTTAAGCGTCTGGCTCTTGGCCTTGGCTCAGGTCATGGTCTCATGGTTTGTGAGTTCAAGTCCCGCATTGGGATCCACGCTGACAGTGCAGAACCTGCTTGGAATTCTCTCTCTCTCTCCCCCCACTTGTGCTCTTTCTCACTCAAAATAAATAAATAAACCTTAAAAATTATTTAAAATATAGAGCTTCAGTCTCACTTAATCCCATAGAAATTAATAAATAAAACAAAAATATAAAACCCATTATGGCTTCTATACATACACCAAAAGTATTTAGATAATGAGTTATAATGATATTTTTGTTTCTTTGGATTTATTCCCATGCATAGAACCATACTAAATGAAATTTTCTTTAAAATTTTGAAATATAGTCAATACCTAGATGGTGCAAACCTGATGTCTTTTAACTTCATAGAATGTATTACAATACATGACTAGAAGTTTGGGAAAATTTTTTACCTTACCAAGCACCCACATTGATCCTTTAAAAATACGCATTAAACAACCTCACTCTTCTCTCCCTAGAGCTCACAACAAAATCCAAGACCCTGTAATGGCCTAGAAAGCCAACCTTTCTCTGAAATTAATTGAAGCATTCTCCGAATGAACTGAGCCCTGATGTTCTAAGGCATGCATTGAATGTCGTGAATGAGTTATTTTGTATGCATTGGGGATGGGACTAGCTCTGCACCATGGTACAAATAGTGGATAAGAAAACGTCACTCAAACATTTTTATGTGGTTTAATTCTCTTGTACAGCTGAAAAAGGCTTCCAGACTGTTTCCTCTTCGACCATGCTCTCTTCTACCTCTCCTAACATCTTCTGGGTTTTTCTTTCTTTGTTGTTGTTTGTTTTTTGTTTTGTTTTGTTTTGTTTTGTTTTGTTTTCTGGGGTTTTCTCCTCTTTCTTCATCCTAGTCCAAGCTTACGAGCAATCTTGAGATTCTACAGGCAAACTTGACATGCTCTCACCATAGGGTATTTTCAGTTGTTTTTCCCTCTATTAGGAATGGTCTTCCCCTAGATCTCTGCATGGTCTGCTCCCCTCCCTGCTGCAGGCTTATAAGGGCATATTCTCAGCAAGGCACACCCTACTGTCTCTACTTCTTGTTTCCCACAAACACACACTGAAACGCCTTTTCTGCTATAATTTTCTTAATATTACATATCACACACAGTGTATATTCTATTTTTTTGTATTACCTGTCTCCTCTCTAACATCAGAACAAAAGCCTAATGAAAGCAGGTCTTTCATGAACTGTTGGCTTTGCTGTGTCTCCTAAAACTGTTCAAGTTCTCCATAACTATTTGTTGGATGAATAAATGAATTCATTCCATGAATGATGGAAAAGTCTTAATGATTCCATTGCTTCAGCACGCTGAAACTGAAAAAACGTTATGTTACCTAAAATTGTGATCAACCTTACAGCTCAAGTTATAGAACCCTGGGTTCTCAATTATCAGTGATAAGAATGATTCTGTTTCGAGAGAGAGACAGAACACATGGCTTTTCATGGGCTTTTACAATCTATAAATTTTCTATAAAGGAGTAAGTTACTTCTTGTAAAAATCCCTACTTGTCAGGTACAGCACCCTACATCCCTTCCCCAAGACTACAAGCCTCTCCTGGTTCCTGGTTCGACTCCCTTTGAGGCCAAACTCAGGTGTTCTCTCAGCTCCGTATACCTAGTAAATCAGTGGAGCTGTGTTGTACATTCCCAGGCTGTGAGATGTTGGGAAAAGTGTGGGAACTGCCACCTTCCAGGGCAACCAGGTAAAAGTGGGCAATATCCTTTCTATTCTCAGATCTGTAAGGGTAAAGGAGTTTTCCACTCTCATGGTAGCTACTCTTCAGAGTTGACCCCCAGTATCCTGTAGAATCCACGTTCCTGTGGATGTTCCCTTCAAAGCTGAATCTGTGCAGGGAATGTAAGACAAGCATCACTGTGCCTGGAAGGACTGGAAGCCTCTATCTTTGTCTTCCTGGAAGCCTTGGGTTGCCATGTTAGAAGCCCAGCTAACCTGCTGGAGAAAACAAATTGTAGGAGCATAAAGAGGAAGAGGACCTGAAACTACCTAGAAAGAGAGAGAGATACTTAATGATCCCAATGCCCTCACTTAGCCCAGCCCAGTCTTCTGGCTGACATCAGCACGTCAATCATGTGAGTGAACCATCTTGGATACTTTAGTCCAGTTGAACCCCTAGATAACCACAGCCCCAGTATACGGTGCCTCAGAACTATCCAGATGAATCCAGGTGACATATAGAATCATGAGGAATTATTATTGATGATAACTCAATTGTTGTGTTAGGCTGCTGATTTGGGGTGTAATTAAGACAATTAATTAAGACATACTTAACTGGGTGAGGAAGGTGAAGGATAGGGCCCTCTTTAAATGACAGACAGGGTTTTAAGACTCCTGCCTCTATCTCATTTTCTGCTTTTCAACTTGCAAGTGGTGGAAGTAGCTGAAGAGAGGGTCGGGGTGGCTGCCTCAGCACGTATTCTTCCCAGTTCTATCTTCTATCAGAATGAAGATTTTGAATTGTAAAACAAGAATTATTTTTTCTCTAATTTTGGGATTGTTATTTTTACTGGCCATGGAGAAATGTAGGCTTCCTATACCATGTCTCAGATGGGGGTGGAAGACGGTGAAAATTTAAGGTCTCCAGGGCACCTGGGTGGCTCAGCCGGTGGAGCCTCCGACTTCGGCTTAGGTCATGATCTCGTGGTCTGTGAGTCCGAGCCCCGTGTCAGGCTCTGTGCTGACAGCTCAGAGCCTGGAGCCTACTTCAGATTCTGTGTCTCCCTCTCTCTCTCTCTCTCTCTGTCCCTCCCCCACTCATGCTCTGTCTCTGTCTCTCTCTCTCTCAAGAATAAAAAATAAAAATAAAGAAGTGCCTGGATGGCTCAGTTGGTTAACCGTCCGACTTCGTCTCAGGTCATGATCTTGCGGTTCATGAGTTCAAGCCCCTCACTGGGCTCTGTGCTCACAGGCCCTGGAGTCTGCTTCGGATTCTGTGTCTCACTCTCTCTCTGCCCCTCCTGGCTCATGCTCTGTCTTTCTCTGTCTTTCAAAAAAAATGAATAAACATTAAAAAAAAATTTTTTTTTTTTAATTTTAAGGTCTGGGTGTGACAGGGCAATATCAACACTTTATATATCATCCTGCCACATCTCTTTAGATCAGACACATGTCAAACCAAATCCTCTTGGCCTCACAAACCATTCCAAAACAGAAATCTGCCCCCAGTTCTTAAACACTAGAGTTGACCCTATATTTGAGTCATTACATAAAGTATTCATTACATTATACTACCAACCACAGACAGCATGTATCCTTAAGGTGTAAAATAAAGTATTTAAAAAAAAAAAAAACTTTTTTTGGTATTCCAGTAAAATAACGGAAAAATTTCAGTAGTAGAGGCTTCACTCATTAAGATTCCTAATTAAGGTGTCTGGGTGGCTTAGTCGGTTAAGCATCAGATTCTTGATTTTGGCTCAGGTCTTGATCTCACTGTCGTGAGACTTAAGACTCTCTCCCTCCCTCTCCCTCTGCCCCTCCCTTGCTTGTGCACATTCAGGCTAGCTCTCTCTCTCTTTCAAAATAATAATAATAATAATAATACATTAAAAATATTTTAAGAAAAGATTCCTAAGCCAGCATCATTAAAGTTGAGCCCAAGCGAACAATTAGGGAGTCAGAAGTAGAATTTTACACTTTCCCTCAAATTTGTATTTGCTTTCCTTTTATTTCATTTCTATTCTGTGGGTTCTGAAATAGATCTTCCAGTTGATTTTGTCTTAAAGGAAGTAAATATAACAATCTAATCTACCCACATTCAAACCTGAATGCACAAAGTACTCTATAAAAAGATGTGTTAAATAATTCAATGAGCAGATTATTATTACAGTGAATTAAATAAATGGACGTAGTATATCTCTAATACCCTAGTGTAAATCCTGCTTTAATTCTATAATCCCAACTGGATACAACATACTTAAATGAGCACTATTAACTTGTATTTTTTTTGTTCTGTTTAGAAACATAATAACAGTTGAGAGACATTTATTAAGAAAACATCAACTGTGTTTGCACATTCTTAAAGAGAATATTAGAAAACCAGAATTTTAATTTTCATGTGCATAATTTAATACAATTACAATGGAATACAATTAGGTACTTTCAGATCTTTCAGTGTTAATTAAAAAGCTAATAACTTGAATACCTATAAATACTGAATTAGTGGGACTAATGCTCCAGGCAGTTAATCCTTTATTTGTCATTTACTGAAGATCACTTAACTGGGATGCTATCTTTATGTCAGGGATCCCTTACCAAAGACACTTCATGAATTGTAAGGTCCCTGAATCTTAGATGGTATATCTCCCAATGATTAGCTAGTATACTGCACCCTCTCTGGGGATTTTCTAACAGCCAAAGACCACTGCTTTTGACTCACTCCATTAAGGAATTTTACTGTCAGCAATTTTTCTTCTTCCAAAAATCCTAGTAGTGATTTTCAGGTTTTAGAGAAAGGAAAAGTAGCTCCACTCAAAAAATAAAAGCGGAAGGCTCCAATTCTAGAGCTCAAGAAACTTATCAATATTGGGTTTAGTTAGAAATAACATTTTAAAATTAGAAAATATGAGCATCAAAGAAATTAGTACCAGCAATTGGTGAAAATACATCAAATAGTGTTTGTTTTTTATAATGATGAAATGCATGTGTACATAATACTTACAAAATAGAATAAAATAAAATCTGATTAGCGTCATTTGGAGGATGCTAGAGAACCAAGTCATTATTCTTTTTTTTTTAAGTTTGTTTATTTTGAGACAGTGTGAGAGAGGGAGGAGCAGAGAGAGAGAGGGAGAAAGAGAGAATTCCGAGCAGGCTGCTCACTGTTGGCACAGTGCCCAAGGTGGGGGTCGATCTCTTGAACCATGAGATCCTGAGCTGAAACCAAGAGCTAGATGCTTAGCCTATCGAGCCACCCGGGTGCCCCACCAATTCATAATTCTTAAAAACTGCAAGTTAAGTGAAAGTACACACCAAAAAATTACCCTAACACTCCTTTATAAATATCTCAGAGTACCTCCTCAGGTACTCTTCTGAGAGTAATACATGGGTGAGGAATGACAGACTTAGACTATCACCACTTTGCAAACCATTATAAAATAAAGGCTCTAGGCAACAATAATCAACAGTTGCCAAAAACATTAAGAAAGGCTTTTAACTATTAGAAAGAGGATGAAGCAATCTGGTAACACCTTAATCCACTGGTCCATATTATGTCTATATCATTAAACTTTTGCTACAATAACGTTCAAAAAATAATCACAAAACTCAGTAGCATACAACAACAAACATTTATTTCTTGGTTATGAAACAATTAATTGGGTCTGTGGGTCAGGTGATGTTAAGCTATGCTTAACTCCAAATTTGAGTTGGTTTCAGGTCTACTGCAGCCTTTACAATCTATGACCCAAGACGAAAGAAGTCCCATGATGCTCATGGCAGAAGGCAGAAGTTCTAGAAGACTAAACTGTAGCATGCACACTTGAGCCTTGGTGTAGATGTGGTGTATGGGATATTCACTCACATTCCAGAGTCTAAAGCAAGGTAATGGCTAAGCTTATCACCAATGGAGTGGAGAGGTATATTCCTCTTTTGAAGGATGGTGAGAAGGAAGCATGAGAAGGAGAAGGAAATTATTTGTTGAACAGTAATAGAATATACTGCAAAATCACACACACACACAAACACACACACACACACACACACACACACACACAAGAGACAAGACATTATAAGCCTCCTGATTTCATCAAATGAGAAGTATGCAGCCCAGTCTCTGAAGTAGTCCAATCAAGACTCTTATCAAATTATCAATCTACAGGAAATAAAGGGGCAGAGGAAGATGTCAAACTGCATCACAAGGAAGCAATTGGCAAAATCTAGAATGTAAAAAATACTGCAGAGCAACGCATCTTTTTGTTGTATAAATACATGGAAAAAATAAAACATTGGAGAAGAAACATACAGATTCACAGACATTAACAGAAATCTCAGATAAATGTGATGTATTTGAAGAAACCAAATGGAAAGAAACTATTGGGCAGATTTAAACAATAATCTAGGCAGTGTTAATTTTGTTAGTTGTGACAATGGTGTTATGGTTATGGTTTTCAAAATGTTATTATACTGTATAAATACACACCAAAATATTTAATTATGAAGCGAGATTGTTCCAAATAATCTAAGGATGGTCAAGGACAGCAGGGAGGAATATAGATGAAATAAATTGTTGTGGATGATGAGTATATAGTACATTATCCTATTGTCTCTACTCTTGAAGCTGTTTTACTTTTTCTATAATAACAAACAAACAGAAATCAAAGAAAGGGACAGAAGGGAAGGGAAAGGAAAGGAAGGGAAGGGAAGGGAAGGGAAGGGAAGGGAAGGGAGAGGAGGGGAGAAAAGAGCAGAGAATTTCTTCTACCCAACAGAGGTGTATGTGGTTAAGAACATGTGGTCCTTAGCTTTCGAATCTTTTGAGAAGATCATGGTCTTTGCTTGAATCTCCTAATTTATGCCCTATGCGCAGGTCAAAATTTTTCCATCTCACTCTGATAACGCAGTGGCAAAAACTAATGCCTTTCAGTGTGCATTTCAAAGATAAAAATGTGTAAATTATGAAGTTTTCTTTTTCCTAAAAAATAAATAAACAGTAAAATCTAAGAACCTCTTGCCCCCTCCAAAATAGCAAAAAAAAACTTCAAAAACAGATGTGTTTAGATTCTTCTAAAGAATGCCTCTTGGCAAAAACAGATTGGGAGAGAGGGAAGATGGCGGCGTAGGAGGACGCTGGGCTCACCGCGCATCCTGCTGATCACTTAGATTCCACCTACACCTGCCTAAATAACCCAGAAAACCACCAGAGGATTAGCAGAAAGGAGTCGCCAGAGCCAAGCGCAGACGAGAGGCCCACGGAAGAGGGTAGGAAGGGCGGCGAGGCGGTGCACGCTCCACGGACTGGCGGGAGGGAGCCAGGGCGGAGGGGCGGCTCACCGGCCAAGCAGAGCCCCCAATCTGGCTTGCAAAAAGCGAAGGGGCCTGACGGACTGTGTTCCGACAGCAAGCGCGACTTAGCGTCTGGGAGGTCATAAGTTAACAGCTCTGCTCAGAAAGCGGGAAGGCTGGAGTACAAAGGGAAGGAGAGCTGCTGAGCCCCGGACGACAGAGCTCAGTTTGGTGGGGAACAAAGGCGCTCGCCAGCGCCATCTCCCCTGCCCATCCCCCAGCCAAAATCCCAAAGAGAACCAGTTCCTGCCAGGGAACTTGCTCGCTCCGCGCAAACACCCAACTCTGCGCTTCTGCAGAGCCAAACCTCCGGCAGCGGATCTGACTCCCTGCTGCTGCCACAGGGCCCCTCCTGAAGTGGATCACCTAAGGAGAAGCAAGCTAAGCCTGCCCCTCCTGCCCCTGTGCACCTTGCCTACCCACCCCAGCTAAGACGCCAGATCCCCAGCATCACAAGCCTGGCAGTGTGCAAGTAGCCCAGACAGGCCACCCCACCCCACAGTGAATCCCACCCCTAGGAGAGGGGAAGAGAAGGCACGCACCAGTCTGACTGTGGCCCCAGCGGTGGGCTGGGGGCAGACATCAGGTCTGACTGCGGCTCTGCCCACCAACTCCAGTTATACACCACAGCACAGGGGAAGTGCCCTGCAGGTCCTCACCATGCCAGGGACTATCCAAAATGACCAAGCGGAAGAATTCCCCTCAGAAGAATCTCCAGGAAATAACAACAGCTAATGAGCTGATCAAAAAGGATTTAAATAATATAACAGAAAGTGAATTTAGAATAATAGTCATAAAATTAATCGCTGGGCTTGAAAACAGTATAGCTGACAGCAGAGAATCTCTTGCTACAGAGATCAAGGGACTAAGGAACAGTCACCAGGAGCCGAAAAACGCTTTAAACGAAATGCATAACAAAATGGAAACCACCACGGCTCGGATTGAAGAGGCAGAGGAGAGAATAGGTGAACTAGAAGATAAAGTTATGGAAAAAGAGGAAGCTGAGAAAAAGAGAGAGAAAAAAATCCAGGAGTATGAGGGGAAAATTAGAGAACTAAGTGATACACTAAAAAGAAATAATATACGCATAATTGGTATCCCAGAGGAGGAAGAGAGAGGGAAAGGTGCTGAAGGGGTACTTGAAGAAATAATAGCTGAGAACTTCCCTGAAGTGGGGAAGGAAAAAGGCATTGAAATCCAAGAGGCACAGAGAAAACTCCCTTCAGACGTAACTTGAATCGATCTTCTGCACGACATATCATAGTGAAACTGGCAAAATACAAGGATAAAGAGAAAATTCTGAAAGCAGCAAGGGGTAAACGTGCCCTCACATATACAGGGAGACCTATAAGACTCGTGACTGATCTCTCTTTTGAAACTTGGCAGGCCAGAAAGAGTTGGCACGAGATTTTCAGTGTGCTAGACAGAAAAAATATGCAGCCGAGAATCCTTTATCCAGCAAGCCTGTCATTTAGAATAGAAGGAGAGATAAAGGTCTTCCCAAACAAACAAAAACTGAAGGAATTTGTCACCACTAAACCAGCCCTACAAGAGATCCTAAGGGGGACCCTGTGAGACAAAGTACCAGAGACATCACTACAAGCATAAAACATACAGACATCACAATGACTCTAAACCCATATCTTTCTATAATAACACTGAATGTAAATGGATTAAATGCGCCAACCAAAAGACAGAGGGTATCAGAATGGATAAAAAAACAAGACCCATCTATTTGCTGTCTACAAGAGACTCATTTTAGACCTGAGGACACCTTTAGATTGAGAGTGAGTGGATGGAGAACTATTTATCATGCTACTGGAAGCCAAAAGAAAGCTGGAGTAGCCATACTTATATCAGACAAACTAGACTTTAAATTAAAGGCTGTAACAAGAGATGAAGAAGGACATTATATAATAGTGACAGGGTCTATCCATCAGGAAGAGCTAACAATTATAAATGTCTATGTGCCGAATACCGGAGCGCCCAAATATATAAAACAATTACTCATAAACACAAGCAACCTTATTGAGAAGAATGTGGTAATTGCAGGGGACTTTAACACCCCACTTACAGAAATGGATAGATCATCTAGACACACGGTCAATAAAGAAACAAGGGCCCTGAATGAGACATTGGATCAGATGGACTTGACAGATATATTTAGAACTCTGCATCCCAAAGAAACAGAATATACTTTCTTCTCGAGTGCACATGGAACATTCTCCAAGATAGATCATATACTGGGTCACAAAACAGCCCTTCATAAGTTTACAAGAATTGAAATCATACCATGCATACTTTCAGACCACAATGCTATGAAGCTTGAAATCAACCACAGAAAAAAGTCTGGAAAACCTCCAAAAGCATGGAGGTTAAAGAACACCCTACTAACGAATGAGTGGGTCAACCAGGCAATTAGAGAAGAAATTAAAAAAATATATGGAAACAAACGAAAATGAAAATACAACAATCCAAACGCTTTGGGACGCAGCGAAGGCAGTCCTGAGAGGAAAATACATTGCAATCCAGGCCTATCTCAAGAAACAAGAAAAATCCCAAATACAAAATCTAACAGCACACCTAAAGGAACTAGAAGCAGAACAGCAAAGGCAGCCTAAACCCAGCAGAAGAAGAGAAATAATAAAGATCAGAGCAGAAATAAACAATATAGAATCTAAAAAAACGGTAGAGCAGATCAACGAAACCAAGAGTTGGTTTTTTGAAAAAATAAACAAAATTGACAAACCTCTAGCCAGGCTTCTCAAAAAGAAAAGGGAGATGACCCAAACAGATAAAATCATGAATGAAAATGGAATTATTACAACCAATCCCTCATAGATACAAACAATTATCAGGGAATACTATGAAAAATTATATGCCAAACAAATTGGACAACCTGGAAGAAATGGACAAATTCCTGAACACCCACACTCTTCCCAAACTCAATCAGGAGGAAATAGAAAGCTTGAACAGACCCATCACCAGCAAAGAAATTGAATCGGTTATCAAAAATCTCCCAACAAATAAGAGTCCAGGACCAGATGGCTTCCCAGGGGAGTTCTACCAGACGTTTAAAGCAGAGATAATACCTATCCTTCTCAAGCTATTCCAAGAAATAGAAAGGGAAGGAAAACTTCCAGACTCATTCTATGAAGCCAGTATTACGTTGATTCCTAAACCAGACAGAGACCCAGTAAAAAAAGAGAACTATAGGCCAATATCCCTGATGAATATGGATGCAAAAATTCTCAATAAGATACTAGCAAATCAAATTCAACGGCATATAAAAAGAATTATTCACCATGATCAAGTGGGATTCATTCCTGGGATGCAGAGCTGGTTCAACATTTGCAAATCAATCAACGTGATACATCACATTAACAAAAAAAAAGAGAAGAACCATATGATCCTGTCAATCGATGCAGAAAAGGCCTTTGACAAAATCCAGCACCCTTTCTTAATAAAAACCCTTGAGAAAGTCGGGATAGAAGGAACATACTTAAAGATCATAAAAGCCATTTATGAAAAGCCCACAGCTAACATCATCCTCAACGGGGAAAAACTGAGAGCTTTTTCCCTGAGATCAGGAACACGACAGGGATGCCTACTCTCACCACTGTTGTTTAACATAATGCTGGAAGTGCTAGCATCAGCAATCAGACAACAAAAGGAAATCAAAGGCATCAAAATTGGCAAAGATGAAGTCAAGCTTTCGCTTTTTGCAGATGACATGATATTATACATGGAAAATCCAATAGACTCCACCAAAAGTCTGCTAGAACTGATACATGAATTCAGCAAAGTTGCAGGATACAAAATCAATGTACAGAAATCAGTTGCATTCTTATACACTAACAATGAAGCAACAGAAAGACAAATAAAGAAACTGATCCCATTCACAATTGCACCAAGAAGCATAAAATACCTAGGAATAAACCTAACCAAAGATGTAAAGGATCTGTATGCTGAAAACTATAGAAAGCTTATGAAGGTAATTGATGAAGATTTAAAGAAATGGAAAGGCATTCCCTGCTCATGGATTGGAAGAATAAATATTGTCAAAATGTCAATCCTACCCAAAGCTACACATTCAATGCAATCCCAATCCAAATTGAACCAGCATTCTTCTCGAAACTAGAACAAGCAATCCTAAAATTCATATGGAACCACAAAAGGCCCCGAATAGCCAAAGGAATTTTGAAGAAGAAGACCAAAGCAGGAGGCATCACAATCCCAGACTTTAGCCTCTACTACAAAGCTGTCATCATCAAGACAGCATGGTATTGGCACAAAAACAGACACATAGACCAATGGAATAGAATAGAAACCCCAGAACTAGACCCACAAACGTATGGCCAACTCATCTTTGACAAAGCAGGAAAGAACATCCAATGAAAAAAAGACAGTCTCTTTAACAAATGGTGCTGGGAGAACTGGACAGAAACATGCAGAAGGTTGAAACCAGACCACTTTCTCACACCATTCACAAAAATAAACTCAAAATGGATAAAGGACCTGAATGTGAGACAGGAAACCATCAAAACCTTAGAGGAGAAAGCAGGAAAAGACCTCTCTGACCTCAGCCGTAGCAATCTCTTACTCGACACATCCCCAAAGGCAAGGGAATTAAAAGCAAAAGTGAATTACTGGGACCTTATGAAGATAAAAAGCTTCTGCACAGCAAAGGAAACAACCAACAAAACTAAAAGGCAACCAACGGAATGGGAAAAGATATTTGCAAATGACATATCGGACAAAGGGCTAGTATCCAAAATCTATAAAGAGCTCACCAAACTCCACACCCGAAAAGCAAATAACCCAGTGAAAAAATGGGCAGAAAATATGAATAGACACTTCTCTAAAGAAGACATCCGGATGGCCAACAGGCACATGAAAAGATGTTCAGCGTCGCTCCTTATCAGGGAAATACAAATCAAAACCACACTCAGGTATCACCTCACGCCAGTCAGAGTGGCCAAAATGAACAAATCAGGAGAGTATAGATGCTGGAGAGGATGTGGAGAAATGGGAACCCTCTTGCACTGTTGGTGGGAATGCAAATTGGTGCAGCCGCTCTGGAAAGCAGTGTGGAGGTTCCTCAGAAAATTAAAAATAGACCTACCCTATGGCCCAGCAATAGCACTGCTAGGAATTTACCCAAGGGACACAGGAGTACTGATGCATAGGGGCACTTGTACCCCAATGTTCATAGCAGCACTCTCAACAATAGCCAAATTATGGAAAGAGCCTAAATGTCCATCAACTGATGAATGGATAAAGAAATTGTGGTTTATATACACAATGGAGTACTACGTGGCAATGAGAGAGAATGAAATATGGCCTTTTGTAGCAACGTGGATGGAACTGGAGAGTGTGATGCTAAGTGAAATAAGCCATACAGAGAAAGACAGATTCCATATGGTTTCACTCTTATGTGGATCCTGAGAAACTTAACAGGAACCCATGGGGGAGGGGAAGGAAAAAAAAAAAAAAAGAGGTTAGAGTGGGAGAGAGCCAAAGCATAAGAGACTGTTAATAACTGAGAACAAACTAAGGGTTGATAGGGGGTGGGAGGGAGGAGAGGGTGGGTGATGGGTATTGAGGAGGGCACCTTTTGGGATGAGCACTGGGTGTTGTATGGAAACCAATTTGACAATAAATTTCATATTAAAAAAAAAGAATGCCTCTTTTTTTTAAAGTATTTTTTTTTTCTCAACGTTTTTATTTATTTTTGGGACAGAGAGAGACAGAGCATGAACGGGGGAGGGGCAGAGAGAGAGGGAGACACAGAATCGGAAACAGGCTCCAGGCTCTGAGCCATCAGCCCAGAGCCGGACGCGGGGCTCGAACTCACGGACCGTGAGATCGTGACCTGGCTGAAGTCGGACGCTTAACCGACTGCGCCACCCAGGCGCCCCAAGAATGCCTCTTAATATGCATAAAACTGGTCTATGTGAGCAAGGCACTTTAGTTAAACGGGATGTTCCTTCGTAAAAGAAATCGCTAATCTTTTAGTAACTGCAAACTATTTTGTTTCATATACCCAAGGGAACAAAGCCACTGATCAGTTATATTCATGTTTTCATAAGCAAATGTACTTATTTTGTCGAGGAAATACCAATTGTGTTTGAAATTATAATCAAAAGGCAACATAGTTTTAGAAGCCACAAAGAAAATAGAATTTCAAGAGAACCAGCATTTTAAAAGAACAGCATGTTAACAGGGAGCTCCCATTACCCTACCTCCTGCCCCAAGAAAATGGGCAATGCTTACTCCTGTGTGGCATTTCAATCCACTGTGATTTACCTGAAGGAAATCATTAATTCTTCCCAGCACTTTGAAATAATAGCCTGATGATGAGACACCTAAAAAACACTCAGAGGAAACATTGGTTGCAAGTGCCTGCCCGAATTGCTTAATGTTTGTCAAACTTGAATTGCATTTGAAAGGTACATCACTAGTTATGGATTTCCAGTTCTATTTCCACATGGGCCAGGCTTTACAGCCATTACAAGCTGTAGTTTATTACCTTGCATTATGTATGAGATGATTTTTGTGAGCAGGTACACAAACACAAAGGGGGAAAAATACAAGAAAGCAATTTCTTTTATTGCCCAATATACAGCAGTTAGAAATAATTTGGAAATTTTTCAAATAGCTCATTTTGGGAAATCCTTAGATCTACTCAGGGGTGATTATTTTCGGTAGTGTTACTAAATAATTTGGCTGTAGCTAAGACTGGCATTAATTTCTGAGGGCGTTATGTCTAGTTGTAGAATAGAGGCAAAACATCATGAAACAGGAATCAAGTTTTGGCTAAAAAGATCTTCAAGTCCAGTTTCTAACGGTAATAAGCTGTGTGTGCCTTTGTCATATAATTTAACTTCTCTGGGCCTCAGTTTCCTCTTCTCAGAACAAGATATAATACAGCCTACCTCACACAATTGCAATGAAGATTCCATGAACCCAATCCAATGATTACTAAAAAGCAGATACTCAATTTTTTTTTCCAAATTGTTAATTAAACAAGAGCTAATAACTGTAACTGAGTTTTACACATTTGGAAGGCACTGTATAAATATAACACAAAAGAACAACAGGATTATTATTTTTTGTAAGATTTGATGGTTATTATTATTACTTTTTTTTTACTGAAGAAAAGTGGGGGTGTTCTTATTACTGAGAATATTGTATTAGAAATTAAAACCATTCTCACTTTTTACCTTGATAAAGGATCAGTCAGTTCAATGAATCTTTTTATGGGAGCTTAAACTTCCAGTGTAAGAAACAAAGAACTCTTGTTAGTGTTGATATGGAATGGCTTCAAAACGATGGTGTGTTTTGACATGTAAAATGCTGTAGATAAATTGCCAAACGTGAGGGGAAATTCTCATGTGTAAAATCCAGCCGCCAGAAAATGAGCAGCTAGTGTCTTCCACAGAGTGAGAGAGAAGCTGTGCCTTACTTTCTGTGCAACTGATTCACCGCCCCAGGATCAGTAATTTATGTACAAATGAGTATAAGCAGAGGGGATGTGCATGTTCTTTACGATTTTGGCACATCGTTGCCACTTTTAATGCAAAACAGGCTCAAACCTGGCCAATTTTTCTCCACACTTTGGAAGAATCATTTTCTTTTGGCCGGAGACTCACTGTAAAAAATTTCAGGCCTAGAGAGGAGGTTTTGTTTACCAATTCAGAAGGGAGAAAGATCAAAATCTAGGCAAGAACAGAGGCGGCCTTGCAGCCTTAGTTCCACCTGGAGCCACACCTCCCACTGCAGAATGAGAGCTGGCTGCACTCACAACAAAAAGGTTAATTTTGTTTCAGATGAGTGAAACATCCCACAGCTGGAGAAGCACTTCCAGCACCAATGCCTGTGTTCTTCAGCAGTGTTTTGCTCAGAGACTTCAGTAACATCTCTGTGAGAGTAGATATAAAAACACATTAGCTACAAGCAAGAAAAGGCGGGAAACCAGGAGGGACCGTGGAGAGTGTGTGAAGAGGAAGATGGAACAGAGAAGGCTGCCATGTGAGATCCCATCTAGGAACTGCATAGCCTCAAGTAAAACAACACAAGTCCTACCTTTCTTTTCTATGAATTAAAAATACCAGATGCCGACAGTATGGAACAGTTATGAGACCCCAGTAAACTATCTTTCTGCTGTGACCTTCTAAACGTGTCAGGGTATACTCCATTCATTTTCTCCCATTACTTTTCAAAACAGAAATGTCTTTCACACCACTTAGGCTGTGAACTGGAGACAGGATGTTATGGCAAAATCCAAAATACACGGATTTTAGGGTTGTGTGTAAGCCTAAATCCCAGCCACTCGCTGTGCTGCGGTGGAAAATTATCGTGTCTGAGCCTCAAGTTTCTCATCGTTAAATGAAGATAGTAATGCCTCAGAGAATTATAAAGTTGTTTTAAAAATTAAACAGAACTGTGGGGCGCCCAAGTGGCTCAGTAGGTTAAGTGTCCAACTTCAGCTCAGGTCATAATCTCACAGTTCCCAAGTTTGAGCCCTGCATCAGGCTCTGTGCTGACAGCTCAGAGCCTGGAGCCTGTTTCAGATTCTGTGTCTCCCTCTCTCTCTGCCCCTCCCCAGCTCACACTCTGTCTGTCTCTCTCTCAAAAAAATAAACGTTAAAAAAATTTAAAAAAAGAATTAAACTGAATTAAATACATATACATATACATAATATATGGTATATACAAAATTTTACATTTTACATACATATTTATGTATACATGTACATGTGTATGTATGTATGAGAGAGAGAGAGGTACAGTTGATTCTTGAACAACCCAGGTTTAAACTTTGCAAGTCCACTTAAATGCCAATTTTTTTTCAGTAAATACAGTAGAGTACCGTAAATGCATTTTCTCTTCTTTATGACTTTCTTAATAGAATTTTCTCTAACGTTATTATAAGAATACAGAATATCATACATACGCACAGTATATCATAAACATGTTGATCAACTTACGTTATTGATAAGGTTTCGAATTAACACTAGGCTATTCGTAGTTAAGTTTTGGGGGAGTCAAAAGTTATACATAGGTTTTCAACTGCACAGGAGGTTGGTGTTCCAACCCTCCACGTTGTTCAAAGGTCACCTGTTCATAAATGCCTGAAGAGACAGAGGAAGTGAGAAAGATATTTAAGAACCTAGCCCAGGGTCTAGCACATAATAAAAATTCCGTAAGTAGTATCTATCATTATTAGTTTTAGCATGCATTTATTCATTGTTCCTTCACAAACATTTTTGAGTGGCACCTGTATGACAGGTCACTGCACTCAAGGAGTTTATTTTGTAGTGTTCAAAACACACAAGTGGCAAATTTAGAATAGTGCATCTAACAGAGAGAAACAACGAAGTGCATGGGAGAATTATCCAATGCAAACTTAAGAGCTAAGGGAAGTCTTCTTATGTAAAATGACATGTAACTTATGAAATACCTGAAGCACACAAAAGAGGTAACCAAGAGAAACAGGTAAGATGAGGAAGGTATGAAGTTCTATGTGGAGGGGACACTGAGTCAAAGAAAACAACAAACAGACTTTTTAGAGTGTGTTCTATGGGTCACGCACCATACTAAGCAATTTGCATATCTCATTTAAACCTCAACCTCAGCAACCTATAATTATAGAGCTGATACTCTCTCTATCTGACTCTGATGCATGGGCTGTTTCCCCAGATGCCATGGCATATTTGGGACTAGCACATCATGGGATTAGAGCATCAAGTTGGACAGGTGGTAAAAGCAGAAGGTGAAAAAGAAAAGGGGGAGGCACCCGTGGCTTGAATGGCACTGCTGATCGGACTTTATGGAAGGGGAGGGAGTGCCTTAGAAGTGTGGTTTAGCAAAGTCATTGTATGGTTTGGTGCATGGAATTGGCTGGATTGGAGACAAATCCAGAGGAAGAGGTCCATTTAGAAGGTTTTTGCAGTAAGCTATGTAAGAGATAATGGTGGTTCAAAGTAAGGCAGTGAAAGAAGTAACAGTAATTTGTGGACAGACCCAGGAGTTTGAAAGAAAATAAGCAATAATTAAATATGGGGAATAGGAAGTAAGAGAAGAGCTAGGTTTTGAGCCTGAGAAACAGGGTAGATTCACTGAGATAGGGAAAACAGGAGAAACAACTTTCAAAGTCAAAACTATGTAAGAAGCAAAGTGCTTAGTATATTAGGGCCATTTAGTACATACTAGATTTTTTCCCCTCTCACTCTGTTTCTGGTTCTTTTTGCCTTTCTGAAGCTACTATTATGTACAGCCTGGTTCTAGTTTCACCATTCAACATTGTATCAAATATAGATATGAATTATAATTTCCACTGTTCTCCCAGCCAAGAAAAGTCCTTATACAGGGATCTTGTAAACTAATCAGTAAAGTAATAATCTAACCATTGTCATTTTATGGCACAAATGTTCCCCACACAAGAAAAAATATTCCTAGTTTTAAAAAGATATCCATATGATATCACTTATCAGGAAAATGCATTTCAAAATAACAATGAGATATCACCTCACACCTGTCAGGACGACTAAAATCAGTAACACAAGAAACAACAGATGTTGGTGAAGATGTTGAGAAATGGAAACCTCGTGCACTTTTGGAGGGTATGCAAATTGGTGCAGCCACTCTGGAAAATAATGTGGAGTTTGCTCAAGAACTTAAAAATAGAGATGCTTTATGACCCAGGAATCACACTACTGGGTACTTACTCAAATAATATGAAAACACTAATTCAGAGGGATATGTGCACCCTGATATTTACAACGGCATTATTTATACTAGCTGAACTATGGAAACAGCCCACATGTCCACTGACTGATGAATGGATAAAGAGGATGTGGTATATATTTACAGTGGACTATTACTCAGCCTTGCAAAAGAATGAAATCTTGACATTTGCAACCACATAGATGGAACTAGAGGATATTATGCTAAGTGAAGTCAATCAGAGAAGGACAAATATGTGATTTCTCTCATATGTGGAATTTAAGAAACAAAACAAACCAGGAAAAAAAGAGAAAAAAAGAGGGAAAAAGGGAAAAAAGAAAGGAAAACCAAGAAATAGGCTTTTAACTATAAAGAACAAACCGATAGTTACAGAAGGGAGGGGAAGGGCAGGGATGAAATAGGTGATGGGAAATAAGTAGGACACTTGTTGTGATGAGCACTGGGTGATGTGTGGCATTGATGAATCACTATATTGCACACCTGAAACTAATATTACACTGTATGTTAGCTAATTGGAATTGAAGTTAACGAATATATATACACATACATATTAATTTTAATGTTTTTCAAATAAACACTTTTTCCAGGCAAAGTGCATATAACATTAATGGTATGCCTGGTGTGTGCCTGGTACATAATATATACTCAGTAAATGCACACTGAAAGAATGCTGGCTCTGAGTTCTGCTTGACCAGGTAGTTCTCAAAATCTATCTGCTTTCAACCAGAAAAGTCAAATTGATTGGTACTTGTCTGTAGAGTATTAAAAAGCAGGACAAAGTGAAAGACAATGTGAATTATTAAGTCCTCTTCACAAACCTAAAGTTCTATAATTCCACTAAGGAGTATCAAGAATCATGTGTCCCTCTGGACATATAACAGCACAAAATCATTTTTTCATTAGTGAATCTGGAAAGAAGGAAACTCTAAAGACACTCTGTAGATAAAGCCTATAGATGTCGTATAGATAAATCACAAGTTGTGGGTCATATAAAGCAGAAAGATTCAAAATGCTACCTAATACGTTCACCTTTTATCAGTCCTCAACATCTTCCATTAAGATATGGCTTATTGAATTCTTACTGTTAGGTCCTACGCTGCGTGTCACATACATTATCACACAGTCTTCACCACCAAACCATTGACATCGGTTACTACCCATATATGACAAATTAAAAAAAACAAAAAACAAAACAAAACTGAGAAAGAGATAATAACTTTCCCAGTGTTCATATTTGATAACCATGATTCTTGTCATTTTTTAACGTGATCTGACATATATTAAAATTATTATAAGTATCTATGTGCTTGTTCCAATTCAAGTCACTTTTTACAAATATCAATTTGTAAAGATTTTCTCCAAATTCCAGCTTTCTTATTAGTAAGATGTGATAAATAACATCTACCCTGTTTACTTCAAAAGTTGGCTGGGTATGTTTGTATATGATTTGTATAAGCACTTTGTTAATAATAAATACTTACATATGGGTGGAACAGTGATAGTGTTATTAGCTTGCAGATAGAAGTTAACACTAAACTATAATCTGAATTAATAGAATCTCTGCATGATTAAGAATTAGTAGCGGTAATATTAAATACAAGCTTTCTCCTAGTAATATTTTAACAGTTTTCTTACATATAAAATTAATAAAAATTGATTGTGCCTCATTAAACCATCAAATAGATTAATATAATACTTCCAGTTTTTGGTAAATCATCATAATGGCTAATTTTTATTGGTTTGATAAAATTTATCTATATAATTAATGAGACCAGTAATTACAACTCAAAATAAAACCTGACAAAATTGATAATGTTTTCTCCCATTCTCTTTGAGATAGCTCTTTTATATACTATTATGTTTTAATGAAGTAGGTAACAAGGCCCATCTCAAAGGTCCCATTCACAATGTAGAAATATTCTAGGACAACTTTCTGCCATTGAATGCATTTTTCACCTTCAAATATTCTCCCTCACAGAAGATAAATTTTCAGTGAAATGACATCAGAATTCATTAGAAACATTTAATTTTTTAACGTTTATTTATTTTTGAGACAGAGAGAGACAGAGCTTGAACGGGGGAGGGTCAGAGAGAGAGGGAGACACAGAATCGGAAGCAGGCTCCAGGCTCCGAGCTGTCAGCACAGAGCCCGACGCGGAGCTCGAACTCACAGACCGCAAGATCATGACCTGAGCCGAAGTCGGACGCTCAACCGACTGAGCCATCCAGGCGCCCCTCATTAGAAACATTTAATGAATCACCTGTGTTTCTCTAATAGTTGTGACCATACATCATGCTACTAACACTCAGATAAAAGAAGGCTATAAGAATAAATTGCAGATATTCATGCATACCTATACTGAGTCAAATCTGGATAAAAACTGATTTGTACACAAGTTTCTTATTCAGATTAAAAATAAAATGCCTTATAGATAAGGTAACACACTCACCTTGGAGAAATTAAAATGTGCCAAGAGGCTGAAGTCCAGAGTGAGGACCAAACACCTAATCTGTTTTGTGCAGACCATACATTGATCTCCAGTGCCCTTTACACTTGTAAGTATATGGAGGCATCTGTAGGCATCCATTTAACCCAAACATTTTCTCCAACTACATTTCATCATTGTTTCTGTATCATAATCCAACATAGAGTTCTCATTATTTACCAATTAGCTAAAATGCATTCAAGAATCTTTTACAAAGTGGAGATAACTTTATCACCTTTTGAATGAAGCTTAACTGTTTGCAAATTAGAAATATTTTTACTTAATAGCCAGAGAATTGAGAGATTTGGTTTAACTCTTTCTTCCTCCTCTTCCTCTTCCTCCTCCTCCTCCCTCTCTTCCTTCTCCTCCTCCTCCTCCTTCTTCTCCTTCTTCTTCTTCCAGATGAGGAAATGGAATTTCAGAAAAGTGGTGTTTCTTGCTCCAGATCAAATAAGAACCAATGCCTAAGCTGACAAGCCCAGGTCTCTTTTCTGCATGCTGAAAGCTCTCTTATTAAAGTTCTGTGGCTTGCTGGTCCTCTTAACCACACTCATGACAGCCTAATAGGAGAAACAGAATAAACAATAGAAGAAGCAAACACATTAATTACAGAGTGTGGTAATAAAAAGCAACATATACGAAGTTCTTACTGTGTTCCAGGACTTGTTCTTGTTTGTTTGTTTGTTTGTTTGTTTTCATTTAACTTGTACACATTCCTCCCAGCACCCCTGTGAGGCAGATACTGTTGAAAAAAAACCTGAGGCACAGAGAGATTACATAACTTGTTTACTTACAGTCATGGAACTAGGAAGCAGTGGAGTCAGGGTTCAAACCAAGAAGAGACAAAGACACACATCTGTTACGGGAAGGGACAGAATGACAAGGATCCAGTCCCAGGAGAAGCAAAGTATGCAAGTCCTTGATTCTTGAAAAAGCTGGGTGGGTCAAAAAACTGAACGAAGACTGGTGTGGCTGGAATATTATTTTTAAAAAGGGGGAGAAGAATGACACAAGATAAGGGCAAAGTATGCAGGGTCTTCTTGATGCCTGGCACAAAAAGTTGAGTTTTTAAGCAGTGAAATGGAAAACCACTGAAGATTTAAAAAAAAATTTTTTTTTTAACGTTTATTTATTTTTGAGACAGAGAGAGACAGAGCATGAAGGGGGGAGGGGCAGAGAGAGAAGGAGACACAGAATCGGAAGCAGGCTCCAGGCTCTGAGCCATCAGCCCAGAGCCCGACGCGGGGCTCGAACTCATGGACCGCGAGATCGTGACCTGGCTGAAGTCGGACGCTTAACCGACTGCGCCACCCAGGCGCCCCCACTGAAGATTTTTTAAAAACCAGTTTGTAACATGATCTGAATTACATGTATTCACTCTGGCTGAAAACTCCATGTTTGTTGAGATTTAACAATCGTGTCTTCATCCACGTATCCATTCATTCATTTACTTAACGACTAATTGCTAAGTGCTGAGTTTAGCATACAGCCTTACCCAATATTTGCTGCAAGCAATATCTCTTATTTACCAGATCAAACATACATTCACTAATAGCAAATGGTTATATCTAGAGGTTTCCCAACACTTGCTGAAACCTTATCACCTTGTATAATACGAGATACATGTCCTCAAAATATAAACCAATCTAGTGGTTATTTCTATTTAACCAACCAGCTGTTTAAAGAAAGTATTTTTCCTGAATCAACTGGTTATTTTGACATCATGCTCTATTCCTTAGAATCTTAGTGATCTTTTTTATTTCCAGGTATGAATATAAAAAACGTTTCAAAATGGTAAACATATGTTACTCTGACAGGCAGATACTAGGCTCCAACAGTGATAAGTAGTGCTTATCATGTAACCTACAGAGGTGCGCCTGGGTGGCTCATCAGTTGAGCGCCTGACTTTGGCTCAGGTCATGATCTCGCGGTTTGTGGGCTAGGGCCCCGTGTAGGGTTCTGCGGCTTGGAGCCTGGAGCCTGCTTCGGGTTCTCTGTCTCTGTCTCCTTCTGCCCCTCCCCTGCTTGCACACACACTGTCTCTCAAAAATAAATAAAACATCAAGAAATAAAAAAAAAAAAAATGTAACCTACAGAAATCACACTGAGACATAGTATAAAGCTAAAGATTTTCAATCTTGGTATAATTTTCACCTTATACACTTAGCCAAAAGGCAAAAGCGATCAAAAAGCATGTATAAATCACATATTTACTTCATGGTACACAACAGTTCAATTTCGTATTTATTATATATCTACTATGTACTAGGTGCTATTCTAAAGCACTATCGGAGATACAAACATAAATGGTATGCCTTCATGCTTACAAACTTTTGTTGACATGAGGTTTTGGTATCATGCAATTTTATTCATGTTATTAGGCAATAATCCCAAAGATTAGATTTTGCAACAAGCCTTTTGCAGAAACTTAAAAGTAGCTTTCCCAGTAAAACTGCATTGGGTTCCATTTGTTGAAGCAGGAATATCATCAAACATTCAAAATATCAAAGAAAGAAAGAAAGAAAGAAAGAAAGAAAGAAAGAAAGAAAGAAAGAAAGAAAGAAAGAAAGAAAGAGAAAGAAAGAAAAGAAAGAAAGGAAAAAAGGGAGGAAGAGAGAAAGGAATAAATTTCAATAGACCCTGATACAGGTATATCAAAGGATTTTTTTTTTTTATTCACAGAACCATGGGATCATAAAATCTCTGAACAGAAAGAGACCTAGAGGGCATGTAGTCCAATGCTTTCTGGGTTCACAGTAATGTAAGAATCACCTGGGGGGCTTTTTAGTAACATAGATTCCTAGGCTCTGTCTACTAGAGTTTGATTCAGCAGGTCTGGGTGGAGCCAGGCAATCTGTACTTTGTCAAAGATTCCCAGATGATTCTGATACACAGCCAGATTTGAGGACACAAATCTAGCCCAACTCCTGATGGATTTGTTATTTAAATCTGGTCTGCACTATTTTTCCAAACAAATTGTCATTTATCATTTACTTTCTACTTGGATATACACCAGGATAGGACCCTGACTCTTAGACAGCTGCAATTATCAGAAGGCTATCCATAAATCTGCAAAACGTATATATAATACACACATATAACTGTGCATATATGTATATGTGTGTGTGCACCTAAATTATTTGTTAATATGTGTCTCCAAAATAGGGCTGTAAGCCCCATGAGGGCAGAGTTGAGGGCAGTTTTCTTCACTATTTCTATCACTTAGCTCAGACCTTGACATTGAAAAGAAAGTTGTTAAGATACGTTGAATGTATACCCGATTGAATGAGGTCCTTCATTAGTTTGACCTGAGGTCTCCCTCTCAGAAACATCCACCTATTGTGCTAGTATTTATAGTTCCAGGAAACTTGGTAAGTCCCCGTTCCAGACACCAGGTATACAAACACAAGTGAAGCATTCTCTTCCCTTCTCTCCAGGGTCTTAATTACTGTATTTACCTAGAGAGAAAGATGCAGATACTTTTAACCAAAAATGGTAAAAAATGATTTTTTAACCAAAAACATGAAAAATAAATATGGAATAAAGGTGGGAATTGAGAGGCAAATAATCTCATTGGGATTGAGGTAGAGAAAAGGAAGCAATGGATGTCAAGAAATGCTTTTCAAGAGAAGTGATGCTGAGGTAAGTCAATTTCATAATTGAATGTTCACACACCTTATCTCAAAGAGAACAAACTGTGTTCCTCTTCTCTTTAAGTATATAGAGAGAGGTCTGTTCTCAACCCTTCTCTAGGACAAATATCCAAGTTCCGATGATTATTTCCCACGAAAGTATTATATATCCCTTATTGTTTTTTTGTTCCATGGCAAATTAACTTCAATATCCTGAATTGTAAAACTTAAGCCTCTAAGGACAAGGAATACAGCACGTGGCTCTCAGGTTAAAGATCTGTAGCTGAACTCCAAAGGCACCTACTTTGTTCACAAGTAACCTGATTTCTGTAGTTGTAGGTTGAGTTACAAGCAAACGATACTGATATGTACACTATAAGCAAAACCCAAGCCTCTCCCCTCAGCATGTGGAGTAAAATTGAAACTTGGAAGCTGAACAACAAATGGGTTTAAAAGGAGACACCGACAATTATTAGTTTAACCATCTCGGCTAACATCATAGATTAACTTCCGCAATCAACAGATATATAGGAATCATGTAAATATCCCCAGGTAACCAATGCTGTTTAATAAGCTGGGAAAAGATAGCTCTGAGTTGACGTCGTTGTCATAGAAACAATTGCCTATTAAATCAGTAAGAGGGCTAGAAAAATGTGGACTTATCACTTCTGGGTAAGTGCAGTGCATGGGAAAAATGAGACAATGTCAAAAGACAGAGGTACCTGCTGCAATGGTAAAATACTATTCTCATTCTAAAAGTTAATTTTCCCCTTGTTTTCTGAAGGCATATACCTAATAAGTTACCTGTCTACTCTTAAAACACACACATACAACTTTTAAACTGGAAGTGATAAATTCCATTTCTTCAAAGAGATTTGTGAAAATTTCCTGAGCTCCTCTGAAGAACGAAATCAACCTCAGGTTGCATCCATATACTGGAAAAATACAGACCCCCAAGGTGATCAAACAAACTGAACAGCTGCTAGATGTCCATTAAAACAGTGCTCGAAAGGCACTCATTTGATGCATTTCTCCTGGGAGGTTTGTATCTAAAATGAAGCTAGAAATCACATTCTGTCCTGTAAAGTAACTCTGACAGGCCCAACCTGGGAGCAGGTATGTAATTAATAAATGAAAATTACTAAGCTCATTTCCTGTACTTACTTCCTTTCATAGTATCCTCTCTTGAGGGGGCTATACCTGATACTTGTTAGGCTTCTGAGAAAAAGGGGATTTGAAATAAAGAGAATATACCCAGTTGCTTGTCAGGCATAGGCTTCTAACAGGTATATAGAACAAAAAGTAGAAATGGTAAGCTCCTTGAGGGTAGGAATCCTTTGGAAGAGGAAGTAGCATGTGGTAAGCATTTCATATAAATAGATTGCTTGGTTATATTCAGTCAAAAAATACAACGTCTCCAATCTTCAGTCTCTAATCTGGAGAAACTGGTCATCTACCAAATGGTCATTCAGGTCTTGGCCAAAAATGATACCGTAACTTGTATCTAGGCCTTTACAGTTTGACAAATGCTATATTTACCTCATTAGTAAAAACCCACAGTGTTTTCTTAGATGGACTGTTTCCTCAGAATAAATTCCACAAAATGGGAAGGGTATGGAGATGGTTACTGAATTCTGAATTTTGTATTAGTAGATGAAAACGATACTGCTGCAAATGCAGTTTGAGATCATAAGAACTGTCAACAAATGAGGAGATACAGAGAAGCTATTCTAGTCTGAGAGCTCAAATAGTGATTCCCAAGGCCTGTGTTCCCAGAGCCAGCAGCATCAGCATCACCTGGGAACTTGTCAGAAATGTAGATTCTTGACTCCACCTCATACTTCCTGAATCAGAATCTCGGGGCGGGACCAGCAATCTGTTTTAACAAGCTCTTGTAGGTCAATTTCATGTACCCTAATATTGAGAACCATCTGGGCTAGAAATTAGTAATTTGAAAACATACTTTGTTTGAAGGACCTCAAATTCTTCAGTATGGCTCAACTTTAGACTAAGTGTGGACAGTGGTTAAAGCTTGAGGATGTAAAGGCGGGCAAGATGGCAATGTGCACCATGTGCCCTTGTATGGAATTTGTGCTGTATCAATTAGGATGATGGAGAGCTACTGAAATGTTTGTAAGCGGAGAATTACTAAGGAATTGGCTGTCAGAATAACTCTAGGAGCAGCATGAGAAATAGACAGAGTCCCTGACTGGATGAGGCTGGCCAAGGAAATAGGGTTATAATTGGTTGGGAGATTTAAAGATGTCACGGTTATAGAAGACTTCTAGAGGCAGGGAAAGGACAGTCTAACTCCACATTAGGATGGGCTGAGGAGGAGGGAGAAGACACACAAAAGCCTGTATTAACCAGTGAGTAGAGGCACCTGCGTGGCTCAGTTGGTTGAGTGTCCGACTTTGGCTCAGGTCATCCAGGAACGGGTTCGAGCCTGTGTTGGGCTCTGCCCTGACAGCTCGGAGCCTGAAGCCTGCTTCCGATTCTGTGTCTGCCTCTCTCTCTGCCCTCCCCCCCACCCCCCACCTTAATCCTCAACTGGCCTATCTGGCAGTTGATGTCATTTTTTGTTGTTTTCAAGCAAATCATCCTACAGGAAAAAAATAATTACAATCTTGTCAAAATATATGTTTGCCTCTGATCCTCTCAGCTTCCTCTCCATTTCCTCTGCACCACCACCCCTCTCCCAGCGCCCTCCCTCTGGCCACACCTCCACAACGTCTAAAGGACACACACAGGGTAAGGAGCAGGTATTAAGATGAATTCTCTGTTTCCACCAAAAGTCCCTCTTTCCTCTCCAAATTATGGATAATGAGGCCAAAAGTGTAATGACTGAAGGATTTAGAAAGGTAAGTACTGAAATAATCCCCCAAATGGTGGTGACTACCAGAGCAGCAACACTCACGTTATAGCTATCAGAGCCTCCTGAAACGTGATAAACACCTCGTGTTTGCAAACCCAGATGCACCTAAGGAAATGCCCTATTAGCAAACTACCACAAGAACCCACTACATGGAACTCATTTTGATTTTGTAATGAGAAATCCCATTAAAGACGACTATAAATTGTGGCGGCCAACGAGTTTCGAAGGGGGTGCAGGAGCGAAGAAGGATGGCAGGTTTGAGGGCCTTTCTCCGGGATCCTGTCCTTAGAAGCCCGTGATCTGCGGCCGGCTCTGCCTTCACTTGTCCCCGCTGATCACTGGAGAGTTGAAGTTGAAGGGAATGTTCACTGGTTCTCAAACCGAAGCCCTTAGCTTTGAGGCTGCAGGGGAGAAGGGACGTTCCTAAAGCTTAGGCTCAAGCGTCCATAGAACTCTTAGCCCACTCCCAACTCCGATCCCTATGTCCTCAGCGGTAAGAGAACATTTTTTTCTATTCCAGGTGTTTCTGCACCTAGAATGACCAACGCGCCCTCCACCACCACTGCCCCTCCCACCCCCAGCTTCCATCTAGAGGCCCTAGGCTCTGCTGCCTCTTGTCTCCAACCCTTTGTGACGCCACTGGCCCCAGGAAGAGCCCTAGTGCTCCACTCACAAAGGCAGGTGTAAACCACAGGTGCGTCAGTGCTCCGGGCGCTTCAGGCTGGCCTGGGCTCAGGTCCTGCCGCTCCAACCCCAAGGGCCCCCCAAAGGCGAGCCCTGACACCTCTATCCTTCACCATGGCCAGCCAGTTATGCCTCCCCGTCGCCCCTCGTCTCACAAACTTGAAACCCTTGATGCCGCAGGCGGGAGACGTCCAAGTGGGCATCTGCGTGGCGATCCAGCGCAGCGACGGGCGCATCCACCTCGCTGTGGTCACAGAGATCAAAAGAGAAAACGCTTGGGTCACGGTGGAGTGGGTCGAAAAGGGAGTCAAGAAGGGCAAGAAGGTTGACCTGGAGACCATATTCCTGCTGAATCCCGCGCTGGCCTCCGCTCAGCACCCCACGCCGTCCTCACTGCTGCCCTTGTCTCTAGCGCCCCCTTCGGCCATCGGGGACCAGTGCGCGGCCACGCGGTGGATTGTGACCATCCCCCAGAAAAACGAAACGCCCTCAGGGGACAGCCCCGATCTGAGAGTCCCCAGCAATCCTTGCCTGATGAAGCGGAAAAAGTCTCCCTGCCTACAGGAAATCGAGAAGCTACAAAAGCAGCGGGAGAAGCGCAGGCAGCTGCAGCTGCAGATCCGAGCCCAACGCGCCCTCAATGTCAACACGGGAAACCCCAACTACGAGATCATGCACATGATCGAAGAGTACCGCAGGCACCTGGACGGCAGCAAGGTGTCCAGGCTGGAGCCCCGGGAAGACCATCAGATCTGCGTCTGCGTGCGGAAGCGTCCTCTCAACCAGCGAGAGACCACCATGAAGGACCTGGACATCATCACCATCCCCTCGGACAACGTGGTCATGGTGCATGAGTCCAAGCAAAAGGTGGACCTCACTCGCTACCTGGAGAACCAGACCTTCTGCTTCGACCATGCCTTCGATGACACCGCCTCCAACGAGTTAGTGTACCAGTTCACCGCCCAGCCGCTGGTGGAGTCCATCTTCCGCAAGGGCATGGCCACCTGCTTTGCCTACGGGCAGACAGGCAGTGGGAAAACGCACACCATGGGCGGGGCCTTTTCGGGAAGGGACCAGGATTGCTCCAAAGGCATCTATGCCCTGGTGGCGCGGGATGTCTTCCTCCTGCTCCAAACTGCAGCTTATGAGAAGCTGGGCCTCAAAGTCTACGGGACATTTTTTGAGATTTATGGGGGCAAGGTGTATGATCTGTTAAACTTGAAGAAGAAGCTGCAAGTCCTTGAGGATGGCAATCAGCGAGTCCAGGTGGTCGGACTTCAGGAGCAGGAGGTATGTTGTGTGGAGGACGTGTTGAACCTCGTGGAGCTAGGGAACAGCTGCCGGACTTCGGGACGGACATCAGTCAATGCCCACTCTTCCAGGAGCCATGCGGTGTTCCAGATCATCCTAAAGTCAGGAGGGAAACTGCATGGCAAGTTTTCCCTCGTTGACTTGGCTGGGAACGAAAGGGGAGCGGATACTGCCAAAGCCAACCGGAAGCGGCAGCTGGAAGGGGCGGAGATTAATAAAAGTCTCCTGGCGCTCAAAGAATGCATCCGGGCTTTGGGTCAGAACAAGTCCCATACCCCGTTCAGAGCCAGCAAACTCACGCAGGTGCTCCGGGACTCCTTCCTAGGCCACAACTCCTCCACTTGTATGATTGCTACTATCTCTCCAGGGATGGCCTCTTGTGAAAACACCCTCAACACTTTAAGATATGCAAACAGAGTGAAAGAATTAACTCTGGATTTAAGGCCCCACCATCTTTGTTTCTACCCGGTTGGACCTGAGATGCCAAGGATGTTGGAGACTCACGTTAGAAATTCAAAAACATCCCTTCAAAGGGATGGAGTCATTAAAATACCTTGTATCCAGAGTGAAGAGGAAGAACAGGCTAAGCACACTGAAACACTGTCCACTCCATTAGGGGAGGATACAAGGACTTCGTGGACGGAATCAAGACAACCGCCAGGGAACAACATCCAGGAGACAGCTGATGGGGTAAACTATGATGTTGATTTTTGCATTGCCCAGTTATTGTCCATTTTGGATCAGAAAATAGGTATTCTGACTGAGATCCAAAAGAAACTGAAATTATTACAAGCTGACCTCCAAAAGAAGACTGAGTGTAGTGGAGCCAGTGGCAAGAGGTCAGATGTGCAAAGTAATGGCAAGAGATAAGATCTGAAACAATGGATACACTGCTGTGGCCCCTACGTCTCTTATAAAAGAAAAAATATCTAAATTATCTAGATATAAAGATCCTCCTGGAAAGCTTAAAACATCTTAAAATATGCTTGTCAGATATGTCCTCTTTCCTCTTCCTCTGTATTTTTGTGACTCGTTTACATTTCGTGGGATGTTGGAGTTCAACTAGGAACCACTTGCCTCCCCAAGGGACATTTGGCAATGTCTGGAAACATTTTCAGTTGTCAACACTGAGTTTGAGGCAGGGTAGTGATACTGGCATAGAGTGAGTAGAAGGCCAGAGTCGCTATTAAACATCCTACGATGTACCAGACAGCCTCCCATAACAAATAATTATCTGGTTGAAAATATCAGTAGGTCCAGGGAGGCCTGGGAGGCCCTGCTGTAGAAAGAGCCTAGCTGTGATGAAACCAGATACCCTGAATGGGTGACTGGGAAGGCATCCCAATGTAGATTAAAGGGAGTAGAATTGGAACACACCAAGGGGTACACAATGGGGTAAATCTAATGATATCGACTCATGAATCTCTTTCTGTTGCACTGATGTGTAGATTCAAATGATTTCTAAGCTCTAGTCATAATGGAGAGTGGGGAAGGAAGGGATTTTCTTTAAGTGATTCTGCGTGACAGAGATTTTTATTTTCAATCTTTGAGTTGAAATTGCAAAGTACTGTGCTTCCTGAGAGTGATAAAATAAAGTGTGTGTGTGTGTGTGTGTGTGTGTGTGTGTGTGTATTTAGCATTGGCTTTGTTGACTATGGTGTCTTTAAGCCTTTTTTCCTCTTACTCTTTGCCAAATTGTGTGCCTACATAATTCACATAAAAAGCTTTCCTCCATCAAATTAGGGTAAGCAGCAAGTCAACAAAGTGGTATAAAGGTTCTGGCCTGAAACAGGAAACATCCCATGAAGGCCTCACAGGTAATGTGGGAGATACCAATGCCTTAAATAAACTGAATAAGGAAAAGAATTCCTGATTCGGTGATCACTAAGTCCCTCCTTTTGGGAAAAAAAATTAAAAGAGAGAGAAACTAATCTGCAAATATAAATATAATAAGTACTCTAATACATATCTACCTTCAGCAAACATATCTATAAAATGCTATAATAAAATCATTAAGGATCTTTTGCTTCCAAGTCTCCCAGTTCCAAATTCTTTTCTTTAAATTTTTTAAAGTTTATTTTTATTTATTTTGAGAGAGAGAGAGAGAGAGAGAGCAGGCAGGGGAGAGGAAGAGGGAGAGAGAGAGAGAGAGAGAGAGAGAGGGAGAATTCCAAGGAGGCTCTGCACTGTCAGCTCAGAGTCCAACGCAGGGCTCGAACTCACGAACCGTGATCATGACATGAGGTGAAACCAAGAGTCAGATGCTAAACCGACTGAGCCACCTAGGTGCCCCCGAACTCCTTTTTTAAAGAATAAATTGGGATGATTTGCGAAGAGAGTGCCTGGTAGACTGGCGAAACTTGGGGACAGAAAATGAGTGTCCAAATTCTGTTACTACCTTTGGCAGACATGACTTACTGTTTTCAAAATTTTTCCTCTTAAGTTGCAAAGACTTCACTGGCACTAGGAAAACTGACACAAAACTACTATAGAGTAAAATAGTAATGTCCGAGCAAAAAACTATCAGTATAAAACAATTAGAGTCATCAGGATCATCGGGTCTTCAGTAACGAGGCAATATTATGGTCTTTAAATAATTTTCTCCTCTGCTGCTTTATCTGCAGGGGTGGAGTTATATACTATTTGAAAATATTTTTTTTAACATTTATTCATTTTTGAGAGACAGAGAGAGACAGAGCATGAGTGGGGGAGGGACAGAGAGAGAGAGGGAGACAGAGGATGGGAAGCAGGTTCCAGGTTCTGAGCTGTCAGTACAGAGCCCAATGCAGGTCTCAAACTCAGGGATGTGAGATCATGACCTGAGATAAAGTCAAATGCTTAACGGACTGAGACACCCAGGAGTCTCTATACTATTGTTAAACCAAATAAAACTTTGGAGGTCTGTCCTAGTTTAGTACTAGATGATCTTTCCTTCAAAATGAGATTTTTTTTTTAACATAAATTATTTTTGTATGCAATGAAAAAGTATGGAGTTAAGCATCTGGCCTGGGTTCCAGTTTCAGTTTTATTATATAAATATCTGTCAATTTTGGCAAGTCACTTAGTCCCACTGAGCTTCTTTCTTTTATACGAACCAGGGTAATTATAGCACCTACTTCAAAAGATTGGAGGGTGGCTTTATTTTCTCCCTCCCTGTCCCCATCTTTTATGCCAATGACTAGTGCCTATCATTGTTCTTGTTGTTGTCATTGTCCTTTTTCTACTATCATCTTCAACTCCACCCCACCCCTCCCCCCACCACCACTCCTGCAACACAAGTTTGGGGAGCCTACTGGGAGTTTCAGCACCTGATATCAATAACATCCATTTTTTTAATGACATGTAACATACAGTGGAGTGCACAAATCTTATCTATATGGCTCCATGAATGTTTACAAAGTGAACACCACTATATCAACACCACTTATAGAACATAATGTCCCGGAAACGTCATTCCTGCCTCATTTCACTCTGTACTACCCTGCACCAAAGATAAGGATTCTTCTGACAAAAATCATCAAAGTTTGCCTTCCCCCCCCCCATATTTATGGGCTCATAAACTAGATCCTCTTGCATCTCTTATTTCAATTATCTATTGATAATTTTTACATTGTTCTACATTGTTTCACTGCAAAAATACCTCATAATTTACAAATTTTACTCTTGATGGGAAATTGAGTTGTTTCTGTTTTAAACCATTACTAATGATGCTATGAACATTCTTACACATGTCATTTGGTGCACATTTATATGTGAAGTATGCCTTGGAACGGAATTCTTGGATCCATAGTATGTGTGTATTCAGCATAATAGGTCATGCGCCTGGGTAGCTCAGTCAGTTAAGCGTCCGCCTTCAGCTCAGGTCATGATCTAGTGGTCTGTGAGTTCGAGCCCCGCATTGGGCTCTGTGCTCACAGCTCAGAGCCTGGAGTCTGCTTTGGACGCGGTGTCTCCCTTGCTCTCTGCCCCTCCCCTGCTCATGTTCTGCCTCCCTGTGTCTCTCAAAAATAATAAAAACATTAAAAAAAAAGGTTTAAAAATAAATAAATAAATAAATAAATAAATAAATAAATAAATAAAACATAGGTCATGCCAAGGAGTTTTCCAAAGAACTTGGACCAGTGCTACACAACCACCAGCATTTTATAAGAATGATGGGTCCTCCATATGTTTGCCTGCACTTAGTATTGTTATTTTATAAAATTCGAATTTTATACTATCTGACGTGTATGGAAATGTATCTCCTTACGTTTTTTTTCCCCCCTGATAATTAAAGTTGAATATCTTTATGTATGTTTACTGGCTATTTTGCCGTTGTCTCCTGTTCAATATATGCATTCTGGATGCAAATTCTTCTTTAGATATATGCATTGGAAATATCTTCTACCAGTCTGAGGAATGCCAATTCACCCTCTTAATGACATTTTTTAATGATCAGAAGCTTATAGATTTAATGTTCAATTTGTCAATTTTTAAAATTTAATGGTTAAGCCCTATTTGGGAAGTCTCTACCCCAAATCATGAAAGTATTTTCTTTAGTTGTCTTCTAAAACTTATGGTCTGGGCTCTGACTGGAGCCAGTTCCTGCTCATCTGCCTCCAAGGCAGCAGCAGAAGGAGCTAGTTGCAGGACCAGAGCCAACTGAGACTCCATGCATAGGGTATGAGATGCCCTTGGGTCTTCATCTGGGACCATGTTTGGCAAATCTGCCATGAAGACATGGCCTCGCCTTCTCAAAGCAACTCTCCTCAGTCATAGGTTTCACTGAAATTTCATAACTTCTGACCTGGATCCCAAAGTTCCCCCAAAAGGCATTTTTTGTCTGTGGATGGTTGATAGATCACTGTTTATTGAAAAGGACAGGAACGCCTGGGGGGCTCAGAAGGCTAAACATCTGACTGCAGCTCAGGTCATGATCTCATGGTTCGTGGGTTGGAGCCCCATATCAGGCTCTGTGCTGACAGCTCAGAGCCTGGATCCTGCTTCAAATTCTGTGTCTCCCTCTCTCTCTGCCCCTGCCCCACTTGTACTCTCTCTCTCTCTCTCTCTCAAAAATAAATAAAACATTAAAAAAGAAAATAAAAGCACAGGAGCTGGGACTTTCTATTCTACCATCTTGCTCACCCTATGAGTCTTATCTCACCCAGAGTTCTCTTTATGGGAGGACTTTACTGATTCAATGTATTTAGTGGATAGAATATGATTTAGATTTAGTATTTTTTCTTACACAGTTTTAATAGGTTGTATTAATTTATTATCATAGAACTATAGTATACTCATTATCTTTAATGGTCATATTATTGGTTCCAAATTTTTCATTCCTGATATTGTACTTTTTTTTTTCTTAGTCAGACTTGTCATATATTTATAAGTTATATCAGTCTTTTCAAAGGAACAACTTCTGGCCATTTTATTTTCTCTATTGTTATAGCTTTCCATTTTGTTGATTCCATTTTTCCTCCTTTGTATAATTTCCACTTTTTGTCACCTTTTTGAGCTCAATACTTAGACCATTAATGTGTCAGCTTTTTTTGGGCTTTTAATATTATAAATTTCCCCTACATACTGATTTATCTACATAGAGTAAGGGCATGCCACATTGATCCATAGTTCTGATTTGCCCTTAAATTTAGAGGATAGCATGCATCACATCTTCACTGAAATTCACCATCATGGAAACTTGCCTTCTGAAAACTATGAGCTTGCTAAATTATCGACTGAGTTTTTAAGTCACTTTTCAACTGTTTTCTGTTTTTCCCTTTTGAATATTGACCTATGTATGCACAGCTTTGGATTCAGCAAATAGCTGAAGGAGAATTTGCACAGGAAGTGTATGTCTCATTCCTCTATGCTCCCCTTTTCTCCAAAATCATTCCTGTTGGCTTGTAGGCCGGAACTTCCATCTCAGCCTCTGATGAGACTTGGTTCCTGTGAGGTTGCAGCAATATTTACTTGGCTAACGCTCATTTGGTCTTACTGTTTTCATTCAAGAATCAGCAAATGCCTCAAGGGGAAAAGACAGCAGCAGTGAATGTAATGGCTATCTCAATGTAGTTGTCTTTGTGATTTTTTTTTTTAATAGCTTTGGCTTTTAGTCTATTCACAGAGTTATGCATCCCTTACCACAAATTTCAAACATTTCATCACTGCCAAAAGAAACCTTGTACCCCTCATGCATCACCCCTTAATTCCCATATCCCCAGCCCCAGGCAGTCACTAATGTACTTTCTGTCCCTGTGGCTCTCTGCAATTTTGACCCCTTTTGTCCTGCCTTGTCCTTTGATTATTGTATTCAACTTTACTGTGCCCTTGGTAGGATAGCTTGTTATTCTATCTTGATGACACTATATTTGATGACATAAATAATTATGCATTTTTTACATGACATTGTAGACGAACTACATATTTTTAACAGCATTTCTTACAATAAGTTCTAATCAATCTCAACCAAATGAAAATTTCCATTCTATGTTGAAACTTAGCAAGTAAGGGAGAGCCGCATATCAAGATAGGTAACTAATGGCACCCATTGTTGGAAAATGGATACAGGACAATGTTGAATTTGTCTTTTGCCACCTAGAGAGATATATGCTAATTATTAATGAGCTTTGATCTGGTTTTTTGCTTACTCAGTGTAGGTTTGGAAATTAAGGGGGCGTGCCTGGATGGCTCAGTTGGTTAAGTGGCCATCTTAGGCTCAGGTCATGATCTCTTGGTTCGTGAGTTCGACCTGCATCCGGCTCTGTGCTGACAGCTCAGAGCCTGGAGCCTGCTTCGGATTCTGTGTGTGTGTGTGTGTGTGTGTGCCCCTACCCTACTCACTCTCTGTCTCTCAAAAAAATGAATAAACGCCAAAAAATTTAAAAAAAAAGAAATTAAGGGAAAATGGAAGAAATTCCTGAGTGCAATTCATCCACAGATCTTAACCTTCCTTAGCAACAGCTGTGTAAACAAACTTATTTATGTGTATATATACACACACAGTTTTACTTATATAGTTAGATATTTCCCCTGGATTGTTACATTCACATCTGTAGAACACAAAAGCTCTCCTTTAGTAAAACAAAAGACAAAACAAACAAAACAAAAACTAAAAAACAAAAAACAAACAAACAAAAAAAACACAAATTGCAGTCTTGCTAACTGGTTTTAGTGTATTGGCCTCTACTGAGTTGCCATTATTCCTTAACAAGTGCACATTAATGTCTCCACCATTGCTAATTTTTTCCTGAGAATACATGTGGTCCTTGAAACGATCTCAAAACATGTAGCATAGAATTGAACATGAACTTCAGAAAACAAGACATTATGTAAATGAAAAAAAAAAACCTCAGAAAATTAATTGGGGTCCACTAAAAAGAGACTTGCTGGCTGTTCAAACAGATGTCCTGAAGTTAAAGAGGAGGGTTGTAAAGTAAATTAATGCCTTAACAAGATTGTTTGGAAAATGGCAGAGCTCCTAAAGTGAGAAAAATAAAATACTCTCAGTACTTTGGAAACATTCATTGGCACACAGAAAGTTGACATGCTAATTACAAGCTTACATCTGTTAATTAAAGGAGCTTTTCTACATTCCTGTAGTGGACAAACTTATTTTGAATTGCTGCGTAACCTTGCAATTAATAAAACTGCTTTTAAGATACTGAACTTAAGGTTTCATAATTTCAAATCCTCCTTCCCACAGTTAATCTATGATAGTAACGTTTCACAGGATCATTCTATTACTTTTTCTCAGGGAAATTATTTTCAACGATCTACATAATAAAACGGTATGAGAGTCCTAGATAAATATTTATGTGTTGGTTCAATGAATAAGTGAATTATCTTTTCTTTGAAGTTCGATTACTGATTTAAAATATCAAGTAGCAGAAACACAGTGTCTAGTATGTGTTTCTTTTAAAAATATCAAAATTATCTGTTACTAAAAGTGTAGAATATTATCTTCAAAGCAAACTTGTCATTGATGAAGAATTTGTGTGATTCCTTTTATTCTCCAAAAGAGCAACTGCTGAGAGAAAACCTTAAGGCATCATTTTCCTGAAATGTGATTGTTTCTTCCTATTCAGGCCATTTCCTTTCTAATCTTAAATAAAAGTAATCTCAGTAATTAAAAAGAAAAAAAAAGAGGATTTTAATGGCTTAAAGAAGATATGGAACCAAATCAATGATTGGGGATAAAAATCGGACAGACCCAGGCAGCTTTCTCTATTTGTGTGTTTGAGGTGACCCTCAACTTGAATGAAGCTGTCTCCCAGGCAGAGCTAGAATACAAGGGCTTGAATGGTCACAGAGGAAACAAATGGAATAATTGGGAGGAAGAAAAATGGGAGAAATCATCAAAGCAACAAGTACAAAGGGTTTTACCCTGAACTAATTGAAAATAAAAGTTAATGACATGGTTCCAGTTAATATACTACGCTCAGGCTTATGTTTGCCATGAGGTTTGTGAGGACAAAAAAAGAGAAAACTGTACTGGACCACAGCGACTCTAAATTGTCAATCTTATACTGACTCTCATTACATGATTCTAAATGCTGAGATTGAAACCAAATGAGCTAAGTGAGCAACAATGCCAGATTTAGAGTCAGTAACTGCGTATAATTTCTTCACCCCCCCTTTTTTTATATTTTAAGTTATTTATTTATTTATTTATTTATATAATTTATTGTCAGATTAGTCTCCATACAACACCCAGTGCCCTCCTCCCTACCCATCACCCACTTTCCCCCCCTTCCCCACCACCCCCCATCAACCCTCAGTTTTTTCTCAGTACCAAGAGTCTCTTATGGATTGCCTCCCTCCCTCTTTAGAACGTTTTTTTTTCCCTTTCCCCTCCCCCATGGTCTTCTGTTAAGTTTCTCAAGATCCACCTATGAGTGAAAACATGATACCTTTCTCTGACTGACTTACTTCACTTAGCACAATACCTTCCAGTCCCACCCACGTTGCTGCAAATGGCCAGATTTCATTCTTTCTCATTACCAAGCAGTATTCCATTGTATATAATTTCAAGCTTTGCCATTGAGTAGCTATGTGACTTCAGACAAGCAATTTGACTTTCTGTATTCTTCATTATTCTTAAATCTTTTTTTTTTAAAGTCTAGAAATGCAACACTAATTTCACAGAGTGATATTGGAAAATCAACATTAAAATGTTCAGTAAAAGATTTTATTGATAATCTTCTGGGATGCTAAAGATAGAAACATGGGCATATAATTATCTCTGCCTTTAAGGAACTTATCATTTAAATGAGGAGACAAAGCCTTGCACAACTGAGAAATACATTTAAAAAATGTGTTATCCTGGTATAAAAGGTACTATGGGACAACAGAAGTTGATGGTTAATTTAGCCAAAGGGGTATTGGAAAACTTCCAAAATGATCCACTCCTGAATCTGGAATGATGAAGGAAGAAACTGGTAGATCTAAAATGAAAAAATGGGGGTGCCTGGCTGGCTTAGTCAGTTAAGTGCCTGACTTCAACTAAAGTCATGATCTCATGGTTCATGAGTTTGAGCCCCACATCAGGCTCTCTGCTGTCAGCACAGAGCCTGCTTGAGATTCTCTGTCTCCATCCCTTTATACCCTTCCCCTGCTTGTTCTCTCTTTCTTTCTCTCTCTCAAAAATAAACTTTTTTTTAATAAAATAAAAGGGCCACCTGGGTGGCTCAGTCAGTTAAGCGTCTGACTTCAGCTCAGGTCATGATCTCATGGTTCGTGGATTTGAGCCCCGCACTGGGCCCCACGTCGGGCTCTGTGCTGATAGCTCAGAGCCTGGAGCCTGCTTTGGATTCTGTGTCTCCCTCTCACTCTGCCCCTGCCCTGCTCACACCCTGTGTCCCTCTCAAAAATGAATAAACATTAAAAAAAATAAATAAAATAAAATAAAGTGAAATGAAAGAATAGATATTCAAAGCAGTAAGTAGGCTGAATTCTTTGGTATTAGGAAAGGAAAACCAGCCAAAAGCTGGCTCAACACTGTCATTCTCAATAAAATGTAGGCTCTTTGAGAGCAGGGACAATATATTACTTGGTTTATATTTTTAGCATCTCACATGATCCCTGACACTATAGAAACTCAACACTCGTGTGGGGATATTTGTATTTTCTGTCACTTTCACCTAGCTAGGGTTGACGGAAAAGTATAGATCTTTGTTTTAAAAAAATCAATATATTTTGAGAAATTATTCTGTCTAGTAGCAGAAAGTAAAATCTTTGCATGGGCAGTTGCCACAAGTGAATGTCTTGTCTTTAGCCTTTGCTTATCTGACAGTCTAAAGAAGGAGTCATATCCTCACATTGGCCCCTACCTGGCCTCAGCTCTCCAACCTGACATCTAGCAAGCAGCTCCATGGAACACCTGCTAATGCTAGTCATCTGTCTTAGCCACAAGGCTCCTCTAGGTCCTTTGGCATCCACTGTCACATCTCTGCCACAGTCAGCCCTACAGGAAAACATTTGGTTCTTAGCTGCCACCTACCAGAGATGCACCCTGAGGTCCTGGAGGCGTGGATTCAGCCACTGCTTGGCCACATGCAGTTCTCTCTACACTTGCAGCGGACTCATAAACATCTTAAAACCCAATCAGGAACTGAACATAGGACTCCTTGGGTCCTTAAATCTTTGTAGGGTTGACCACCACCTTTTAGGGTATGTTTCAAAGAGAAGATGATACACAACATACTTCTGCCTCTGTTATCCCTCTCATGTTCTCTCCCATTCAATACCTCGTGGAATCTTATTTGGGCAAGCAGGTAGGAAAAACTGTTGCTTAAAGAATAAACTTTATAGCATGAGTCCTATAGGTCCATATTTTAGAAAACAAAAGACTCTCCCCCTTGCACTTCTGAAAGCGTTTTCTTGCAAGACTATTGTCTCTAATGTCCATTCCAAAAGTCGATTTTAATATCCAGAAATGGAATATTGCCACTAAATTCTATGTTAACAACCCTCTCCTAAAAGGTGTGATCCTATAATTTCCTAGCTGCTAGGGTAAGGAGTGAGAGTACAAGGAAGTGTGTTTCAAAGATGAGGCCAATGAAGGAAAAGGGGGAGCTACATCAGTCAATAATTCATTATATTCACACATCTGCCCTCTTCCTCATAAGAAACAAAGGACCAAGGGAAGAGATGATGTTATTCTTATTGACTCCTGTGTCCCCAGCACCTAAAACAGCACCTGGTACATAAATGACAATAAATGTTAAATGATGAATTGTACATAAGGTGTCTCAAAGATTTCCCACCAATGCAATCATTCAGAAAAACATTCAGGGATTAAAGGGCAAGAGATATAAATCTGAGAACATGAGTATTTAAAAGAATATTTATAAGGATAGTGGAAAATTATCAGTGAACAAGGATGAGAAGGAGAGGTCAGAAAGGTAAAAGAAAAACCAGTGGGGGCAGGGGAGGGTGGGAAATTGGCACAGAAAACACTGGAGAAGAGAATTTAAGGAGAGAATAGTTTACAATGTTAAAAAAAGTAAAACCACAGATTGAATAAAATAAACAAGAGTAGGTCGGTGGTTTCTGACAATGTATAGGTCATTAATAACATCTGAGATCTCAGCCTGAATGAAATGGTTGGTCCAGAGGTCATTTTGCAAGGGGTTGAACAGGCAGAGAACAGTCTGAGTAATGAATGTGAAAGTGCTTCATAAATTCTGAACCCCTTTACAAATACAATTAGGATACACAGCTGGTTAGTTTTATTTATTTATTTATTTATTTATTTATTTATTTATTTTGTCTTCGGGCATACACTTCCTAAGGCTTTAGCAGACTATGTTGCAATCAATGGAGAACTTAAGGAAACAGATGTCCTTAAATTTTAACAGTCTTCTTGGACCTTAACCTAATTCTTCCATATATGTCCCACGTGTAAAAAAGCACACTATCATTAAACAATCTCTGAATAGTCCCCACTGTTAGTGCCAGGTCATCTCCCTGATGCCAAAAGTTTAGCAGCTGTAGCTTAGCTTCATGAAAACTTCTGGTTTGTTCAGGCAAAATTGATACACATTTAAATATGGCCTTGACTGCAGCCATGAGATTTGGAACATAGGCTACCACTTGGCCATCCCTCAGAACTGGACCGGATTGCGTTCGTTTCAATCCCTCTTCTTTCTTGCCTCGTTTATCTCTGGTTTCCATCTTGTATAGATTCCTTGTCAATCAAGTCAGCTTGCCACATGCAACACAGACTTAAACTATTATTAATCATACTCTGAGAGGTTTCTTTCTCTGCCCTGAGCCCATACTTCTCAAAAATCCTTATTCTTAATCTCCTTGTAATGACATCTAATTGTCAAAACGTTAATATGAGGCATAAAATAGCAGTTTTATTAGATTAGTTACATATAAATGATTCAGAAAGTAATGAATTGAGTATATTCTTTTTTTAGGGACACTGGCAGGTATTAATATTTAAAAGATTTCGCCACTCTTTGAGATTTTTCTACCAGAACCCTGCAACGTATCTGTTCGCCCAAGAATTGTTTATGAAGAAAAGTCATCAAATGAAGTAATTTCGTATTTATTTTTATCGGCAAAACAGTGACATCTATTGTTCAATGTTATATAAAATAGAATTTAAAGATCAAAAGCAAAGATCTGAAGCATTCGTTTCAGAATAATAACTCTCTTAAAACTAATAGGTAATACCTAAACATTCATTTTTAATATGAAATCAAATCCAGCTGATTATTTAGGAATATGAACATTTACTCACTATTCAAAAGCCCCAGGATCTGTCTAGTTGCTAAAAAATAGGGAGGGAGAAATAAGGCAATAAAAATATGGGATGTGATTCTTAAAGTTAGCTGCATTTTACAACAGATGTGTTTTTCTCTTCACAAATCACTCAAATACATACAAATGAAATTTGTGAATGCCCAAACTGAATGCTGAGTTCAAGGCAAGTTTCTTTTTCCATCTTGCCCCTGTTGTTAGGTAAATCTATGAACTATAAAAGTTGTTTACCGTCTTGGCTACAGTTTATTGTTTAGAAGAGAACGGGGCTTGACCCGAAGATGATCAATTTCCTTCTAGCTCTTGCTTTTTTCTAAGATGTCATTCACAACCATTCAATTAAGCAAAATTTTTTAAAGTTGACAATACCGAGGCCATGAGGAATCAGAATTCTCAAACACTGCTTGTAAAAGCATAAATCACTACACTCCCTTTTCAAAGCAATTTGACAATATCTTGTAAATTTTAAGATGGACATATCCCATCATCCACCATTTCCATTTGGTAAGCACTCCAGAAAGAATTTTCACACATATATGCAAGGATATATTTTCAAGAAATACAACAGTGTAATATTGAAAATGTTGTAATAAATTATCTATTACAAGAGAGTAGATAAAATCTTGCACATATATCTATTGACATACTTTAAAACATACAACGGTTGAATTAGAGTAGAGTCTACCAACATAGGTAAATCTCAATCAAACAATATTAATAAAAGAAACAAGTTCCAGAATGATATGTGCCAAGTGATCTTATGTATCATGTAAAAGACCTGCATAATATTCTATTCATTTATATGGACACATCATATGTAAAAAAGTATACAACAATCATGAAGATAATAAATACCCCTTTCAGGAGAATGTTCACCTCTGGAAATAAAAGCCAGTGAATGTAGTAAAAAATGGGCACTTAATTATATGGAATCTTAAAGGTTTTCCTTATTGAAAAATAGGTAACAAATCAGAAGCAAAATAAGGCAATATTAGAAGTTGTTATAAATGAATGGTGGGTGCATTGATTCATATACAAAAATTATACTTTTAAGCATGTTTGAAACCTGTGATAACTTTGTTATAAATGGCATTAAAATACTAGGTTGAAATCATATAGAAAAGTGAGTCTCTAGCTAAATGAGTTTCTTTCTGATGAGAGCCAAAATAAATAATTGAGATGATGCAGGGGAATAAAAGAGTTTAATTTTATGAGAAAACATGTAATAAACATGATATGGTTTTTTAAAAAATGATCGGCCAATTCACTGAAAATGATTATATTTGTGGTCATGTGTGAATATGACATTTACCATCACACACAAATTTACCACCAACCAGCAGAAATAAGAAATAAGAGCCTCAACACATGACCCTTTAAAGAAACCTAAACATGACACTATAAGCATTTTTCAGCGCATGACATAGTAGATAATGTTTCAAAACACGGCTACAAGAACCCTAATGTGACTTCAAAGAGCTTCTGAGCAGTGGTTCACTCTGATTGCAAGACGTTCCATTTGCCAGAAGCTCTGGATACCGCTAATGGAGAGGGAAAAATTGGAGACTGCCCATTGTTACCTGGGGTCTTGGCCCCTGAGAACAGTATGTTCTTCTGTTATCAGAATATTTTATTTTAAAATACATTTCTAAAATAATAAAAAAAATGATCAAACTGATCATCATATTTTGGAAAAATGATCAGCCTTTGAAGATGTAAGACTTAAAAAGTGTCATTTTGGAGAATAACAATGAACGGGCTTTTGTTTAGACACCTAGCAGTCTGAAAGCTCTCTCTCTTAAGACGTATGCAACCTCTATAGTCATTGTTTTCAATTAATATTTTTGAGCTTATATTACATGACAACACTCAGTTGAGTGTTCATTGACTTCTCATAGCCTTCTTAGATAAATGTCATGGAGGTCACTGAGGTTTATTTATGTGCAGAGAAAGTTGGAGGAGTCCAGAGAGGACATGCAATCCAAGCTGGGTCCTAACAGAATAGGACAAGAGGCACATATATCACTTCCAGAGTTCTCCTCCCAGCCTACCTTGTACCCTTCATTTCAAGTCTCTTCGCTGCCACTTCCTCTCTCCAGCCCTGTATTCAAGTAGGAAGGCTGGTTGTTGCTTTCTACTCACATACAAATTTGAAAACCTGTGCCATGGCTACTATTTTCTGCTCTGGGGTAATATGGAGGAAGCATCTCATGATCTCATGGTATCTCCTCACACTTTGCTGAGGGAATATGTCATGGCACAGACTACAAGAAGACATAGAAACTCAGTGGTCAATTGTCAAGTCCCCATGGACATGCTCATGTGGGAAAAGAGGTAAGAAGTTGGGCAACACCATCCATTTAAAGCATAGGTTGTAGGTAGTTTGGGGTCTCTTATCCTGCTATCTCTAAATATCTCCTTGCCCCCTATTTTAAAAAGTTACCATTCACTTTATTCATATTAAACATATTAATTGTATTAATATTAATAAAATATATATAAACTTTCTATTTCTGACATAAGGAATCACAATAAACTTGGTGGCTTAAAAGGTAGCATACACTTACAGTTCTGCAGGTCAGAAGTCTACTGTCACTGGGCTAAAATCAAAATGTTGGCAGAACTGTATTTCTTTCTAAAGGAGAATTCATTCCTTTGCATTTTCCAGCTCCTGGAGTTTAGCCATATTCCTTGGCTCGTGGCCCCTTTCCTCCATCCTGAAAGCTGGCAAAGTTGCATCTCCCTGATCTCTCCTCTATCATCACCTCTTTCTCTCTGATTACAACTTTTAAGGATTCGTGCGATTACATTGGACCAATCCAGACAATGCAGGATAATATTTCTGTTTCAGAGTCGTTAACCTGAATCACATCTGCAGAGTCTCACCATGTGAAGTGGCATATCCACAGGTTTGAGTTGTGGCCATCTTTTGGTGTAGATTTAAAAATAGTAACGGCATCAACATAAAGTGAAGATATGAGTTGAGAGGTAACCCTTACTTGCTTAGTTGTCTGGTCCTTTACATACATTATCTTAATGGAATTTTCAAAACAACTCAGGAAGTTAGATGATAATACCCAAAGTAAGCAGATAAAAAAAAAAAAGGATTTCAGAGAAGTTTAGTGATTTACCCTAAGTCACATAGTTTAGAGGCATCCATTCCAGGAGTCAAACACAGCCTACCTTCTGCAGTAGGCTTCTTAAGGCAGTAGACCAATCTAAAATTAAGAGGTGTATTTTAGAGGAAGACATATTGCCAACATGCAGAAGTTGAAAATCACTTTTTAGTTTAAATAATTTATTTGCAAATCTGACCATTAATCAAAACCTGGCATATTAGTGTCTGCTTCTCCTAGAAACGCTCTCTCAGTAAAAGACATATAGTGTGTGTCCTGATTACTCAGTTGGAAAACTCCCTGCTTTTTTGCTGTTCTGTCCCTGTTACATCACCAACCATTCATTCATCGTGAAGACATCACCAGACATCATCCTCCTGTCTCTTGCCTTTAACTATGTCACAAACTCACCTATTCCCACTGCCACTCCTTTGGTGCCCATGAAAATCTTCTCTCTCATGTCTGACTGCAATAGCCTTCTGACTGGTTCTCTTGCCTCCTGTATTGCCTGCCCCACACCTACCACCCATTTTCCCTCCTTAGAAGAAGAGTCAACTCTTTAAAATTTTCATCTCAGCCAGAAAGTCACTTGCTTGAAGCTTTTGGAAGGCTCCCCATTTCCCTCACCTCCTCTGAGACAAAGGATAAACTCTTGATCCTAATAGACCTGCCCAATTGACTCCTGCTTTCCTCTTCAATCTAATTTATCTCACAACCACCTCATACTTCTTCCTTCCCTCCTTCACACAAGTTCATGTTGTATTGACGTTCTTTCCACTTCCAAAATATCAATTTCCATCTCTCCCCCTCCATCCATCTCCTTCTTTTTTCCCCTCTTCTGTTCTCTCTCTCTCTCTCTCTCTCTCTCTCTCTCTCTCTCCTTCTCTTCTCCTCTATCCTTCACCCTCCCTTCCTCTCTCTCTCTCTCTCTTTCTCTCTGAGTCTCTCCCTCTCTCTCAAAGGTGTGCACAATCTCTTCACCTGGACTTTCCCATATCTGTTCCTCTGGAAAACTCTCAGGGAAATCTCCACATGTATGACTTCTGCACATTCTTCTCTGTGTTCCAAAATCTGAATTAGTGACCCTCATATATGTTCTTACAGCATCATGTATATCAAAACACTTTTTACTCTGTAGTTTTCTTTTCTGTTCATAGCCTCACTGTAGAACTAGACCCTACATTGGAGTATAGGGGCCATATCTTCAAATATTTGCAACTTTTGATTACATATTTGCCTTTTTCTGAGGGCACAAATACTTACATATGCATCTTTTATGATTAGGATTTCTACTATAGTCTCCAACTCAAAGCTAGTAAGACACAAATATTTAAAATTTCCGCAGCTACCGACAAGAAAAGAAGTAACTGAATTTTTATAACAGAGTTATACTTCAGATTATGGTAAATTTTTAGATTGAGCATAACTGTTAGAGTTTCTGCCATAAATTTTCATATTCTGATATCTCTGTCCATGTAGTCAGCTAGGCGGCTCCCAAATCATTGTATACATTATCTTTCTCATAAATAACTGAAGATATGTATGCTTGTCTCCCACAAAGATGAATAATTGGGAGTGTTTTGTATTCATAAGTACATCAAGTCTGAGACTAAAAGAATTAAAACAAGAACTTTGCTTTAAGTCAATCAACTTCTGGAGCCAACACAAAAACATGTTAAACTTGATGGCTATAGTATTTCTTTCCAGTTTGTTCCCTATTGTGCACAAAATAGAAGAAGGGACATGTTTCAAACCAATCTTTTATATTGAAATTATGTTTTTAAACCAAGTAACTCATTTAATGGACTAAAAAAAAATTTAGTGTGAAAACAAGTGGTTTTTCAACTGAGTGCTTTATATTTTAATTGTCTGTTTTTGAGTGATTAAACACATGCTGACTGACCATCATAACAATCAAATCAACAAAACAGCTGCAAATGTTAGTTCAGGCTTAATGTATCTCTTTTTGGCCCACTTACATTTGCTCCTGCTGGAGAACTCAAAGTTTAGTTCTCAGGTTTTGTCAAGGAAAGTAGACTTGAACTTTGAGGATAGTTGGATTGTGGAACGAAACAAAGCAATTGTCACAGGGTAATAGCAAGAGCATCATCAGAAGACAATATTGAGTATGTTGAATACATAAAATACATTCAGAATTATAGCCTGCATCTATTTGACAGACCTGAGGCAGTTACTGTCTGCTGCTACAGTTTTCACATAGATGCAAGAAAAAAGGGTCCTCATGCTTTCTGTGAGGTTGTGGCAGCCAAGATTGAAGGGGAGAATACAGAACAAATCATGGTAATATAGGGAAAAATATGGAGAGATGATTTTTGCAACTCAGAAATAACCTTTGAAAAAGTGAAACAGTGAAGAGCTTCCTTTACTACAAAAAATAATATAAAATTTGAGTTAAATATATAATTATATAATATTAATAATATATATTTATATAATATTTCACTATTGTATATAATGTACTATGATATACTAAACTATACTATATAATACTTATATTTATATAATATAATATATATAATTTATTCTATATTACAGCTATTAATTTGTTATATATTATTTATATAATAATATAAAACTTGAGTTAAATAATTATATATTATATATTATTATATACATTAACAATATATTACTGTTATATATAAAATATATATCATTAACATATTACATATAACATGTGTTATATGTAAGATATGTATATAATGCATATTATATGTTACATATAATATATTACATATAATATATATGATATATAATATGACATACATTACTTATGGTATATATTATATGTAATATATAATGTAACATATGATATATATACATATATAGGGAAAAGAAAACCATAATGCCATGTTATTCCTCATTGCTGCTATACAGTCAAATAGAACTGGTTACAGAAGTGATGTATCTGTCCTCAAAACATTACTTCTTTACTTTTTTTAAAAAAAAATTTAATGTTTATTTTTTTTGAGAGAGAGAGAGAGACAGTGGGGAAGAGGAAGTGAGAAGGGGGGAGACACAGAAGCCAAAGCAGGCTCCAGGATCTGAGCTGTCAGCACAGAGCCCAACAGGGGGCTTGAACTCACAAACTGTGAGATCATGACCTGAGCCAAAGTCAGATGCTCAACCGCCTGAGCCACTCAGGCACCCCTACTTCTTGACTTCTATTGATTTCCTGACTTTCTCATTATGTGAAAGATATGGATAGACTGAACAGATTATTTTCATATTTTCTTTAGGTTAATTCTCTTACTAAGTTCTGGGCATGAAAAAAGATTGTTATTTTGCCTTGCAAATTCTACTAGAATTTTTAAGAAAAGCATTTTATATTTTACATTGCATTTTCATACATCATATTATATCTCACACTAGTACTGCAAGGTTGACTAGTAAGAGTTTTATTTGGGCTTCCCTGGAATCAGACTCTGAAATGAGGTTTTATATGCAAAAGATATAGTAAGGAAAAGATCCCAAAGAAGTAAAGGAATCCTGAGTAAGGCTGCCCTTTTATCAGAAAAAAAAAAAAAATAGAGTGTAACTTAATCTCACGTGCATGGAAATTTTAGAGTGCAAGTTATGTTTCAGAATTTTACTGATCTGAGATAGGGATCTAAGCTTCCATATGCCCACTGCCTTCAGACACTGGCTAAGCATTTCCAATGGGGACACGTTTTTTCCAGGTAACTCTGTCTCATCCCATTTGCAAGTAAAATAGGTTTCAATAGCCCAAAGGCAAACACACACAGAAGTTAGGAGTAGGGAGGGAGACAGCAAGCAGTATTTTAAAAAGTAATCCAAAGAGATCTGAGTGGAACACAAACACTAAACACCACAGTCAGGTTTTACCAGCTCATGTTACAAGATGAAAAACTGATGTTTAGAAAGGAAATAAGATTTATCTATCACCATATACAGGTGAAGGTGTAGAACAGATGATATAAGACCCTGATTGTAAATCCTATGTGGCTCTGGCTGGTTCCCCATCCCCTCCCCCCCATTACCTCATATTATATTATAATGTTATTTAGTGTTGTAATTAACATATAACCTTATAATAAAATATGACCTGATATTTTATAGCACTCTACACATTTCTGATTACTTTGAATATTTTACTTTTGTTCATGTATGTAGTTTTATATGCTTAATTAAGCCAGAGGTCACAAACATAAAGTTCTGGCAGATAATATAAATCAGTGAATCAGGACAGATGACAGAGACAATAAAGAACTGTGCCCCCCTGGAGAGTTGCCACCTCTTAGCCCCAGATTATTGTTGCCACAGGGGAATAAAGATCCAGTGTTGCTGCTCTTCCATTTTTCCTAAGCTTGGCCAGAAATCAAGACATTTCACATACAGTCTCCTAATTTCTAAATACTGGCAACTTTTTTCCTAAGTCACAAAAAGACATGTTTCTGTGCAGGTTAAAGTATGTGCCTCATCTAGGGTTATTCAAATTAAACACTTTTGAGCTATAATTCTTGCCAAACCAAAATATATAGAGAAAAGGGTTTAATTTGTGTGCTTGAGCTCAGGATCCCTAAATGAAGCCAATGCTTCCATGAACTGTAAATCTTATGCAATTCAATCAACTTTATTTTTAAAAAGTTTCTTTTCACATGAGGTATTTTTGGCTTTGAGTCTCAGTGTGAACCACAAAAAAAGCAAGAGGAGATCTCAAAACCCTTTAACATTGTTCTAAATTCTGTCAAAGTGAGGTCACTGTGACTAAGGCAGTAACTCTTAACCTCATGATATCCAATGTCCCCTTTGGTAACATTTTCCTGTAATACCACCTCTACTTTTTCAGAATAAAATTCAAAAGATACTATCAAACACTAATATAAGTTTTAATGAAATCAGTATAAAGCCCTAACCATAACGTAAAGAGGAAAGAAGAGAAAACCAAGCTACAATTAATAGCATGTATTTCTATGTCTAAACGCTTGGACACAACTATACTAGAAGATTTAATTAAATTGCTGATGCTTGTACCTATATATAAAATATATTTGTATTAAAATATGTAAAAATTCATATGTCAACTACAAATGAAGACCAATAAAATGCTGGGTATCTGTGATCCGAATTACAAAAATACTTTGTTCTCAGTAAAATTTTTTCCAAAACAGCAAATAATTCTTGGTATAAGTTTCCAAAAATATTAATAAAGCATATTCTTCTCTTGATGTTCATAACTGTTGAGTGGGAAATGCAATGTGCATAAAAAATCAGCAAAAATACCTGGATTTATGTGTAAAATGAGTTAGGTTCTGGGTTCAGATAGTTATTAAAACATTTTTAGTTCACGTGGATAGCCATTAGGACATTTGAAAGTCATACATTACATGAGAGAATGTTTCATTATGCTTATTATCTCCTGTATTAAAAAGTTTCTAGCATCCTTTGTTCTTACCTACTAAATATTGGTGCAGTTTCCCAATTATTGTGACAACCCAGAGTCTTCCATAGGCACTAAATTATTGCCTAAGGAGCAGTACTTTCCTCTTCAGAACAAATGTTCTAAGACTTATCATGGACAGAAGTCAGATGATTAAACTAACAAAAAGTGTTGAATGAGTCAAATAAAATAGACCTCACTTTTTTTTTTTTTTTTCAAATGACAGCTAACATGGTACCTGAGAGGAAGTGAAATCTTGAAATCAGCATTGGCCAAGGCTGGCCATCCCTAAGCAAAGAGTAAAACTGTTAATCACTTCAGGTTGACAAAACAGTAAACTGAAACAATCTTTGCAACATATGTGGTTGCAGTAAAAGGTCAAGAGGAATTAAGTCAACTCGTTTCTCCTATTGAAACACATTCATGCATAGCTTTGGCAGGTGCCACTTTCTTTGATCCAGAGATCACCAAATATCCTCTTTAGCTGAAACTAGGATGATTTAATGGTATAGGCGGATTTTAGAGAAAAGGGTCTCTGATTTTAAAGTCTTGAAGAGATTACCCAATGATAATGACATCATCAATGTATGTGTGAACACAGGACTAAACAATGCCAGGTCACAGGCTCTGATACATTGTTTATAAGAGAAGTGTTCAATAAATATCTATTTTAAGTCATATTTCTATTAAGGAATCTTGAGCTAATTGCAAAAAATATCTTCCTGAAACATAATAGCAACATGATGGGGTCTGGAAAATTTAAAGCAAGACTCTGGTTTTAAAATAGTAATAGAATTATTTTCATCAAAAGTCAATAAGATTACACAAAAACATTGAAAAAGGAAAAAAAAACTAATTTCTTATATCTTCCTAAATGCCATAGGGAGAGACATGGATATATTCTCAAATCACATTGCTAGTAAAAAACAAACCTTGTTTATTGAGGAGGGCACCTGTTGGGATGAGCACTGGGTGTTGTATGGAAACCAATTTGACAATAAATTTCATATCAAAAAAAAAAAACCTTGTTGAAACAAAATCACAAGAAAAGTATTAGTAGCTAAGGGAGGACAAAAGATAATCATAGAACATCAAACACATGAATTTGACCATATAAATTGTATAGCCATTTGAAACGAGGCTGAAATCTTCAGATTATGAGTTTACTGAGGAAATACAGTAAGTAAAGAGTTTGATGTTAGAACATAAATTTAAGTGCATGAGCAAATGTTTTCCTATATATCTAGTATATAGGTTTCCCATTTTATTTCTCATCCTTCCTCAGATTTAACGATCAAAATATATGCCTTTGACAAGACGGTTGGCTGATAATTCTTAGAAATTAAATGAGAAACTCAAAGGTCAGTGTTCTAATCCATACTCAATCTCTGACACATGCAGTTGTAAGCAAGTCATTTAGTACTTCTAGTCTCCAAATGGATTTAATTATTTTAACCATTTTTAGCCCATAACACTTTATATGTACTAAAAATTATGTAAGCGAAGTATTAGTAACCGTATCCCCTTTAATTCATCAGAAGAGTGTTATATTCATTCAAAAATATTATTTAAAGGGGTTTTCTTAAGATTTATATGAAATATAGGGGTGCCTGGGTGGCTCAGTTGGTTGAGCGTCCGACTTCAGCTCAGGTCATGATCTTGCGGTCCGCGAATTCGAGCCCCGTGTCGGGCTCTGGGCTGATGGCTCAGAGCCTGGAGCCTGCTTCGGATTCTCTGTCTCCTTCTCTCTCTGCCCCTCCCCCGTTCATGCTCTGTCTCTCTCTGTCTCAAAAATAAATAAACATAAAAAAAAATTTTTTAAGATTTATATGAAATATTAAAGAACTAATGTTTAGATACATAAAATTCTCATTTCTTTTCTAGAAAATTTTCTCCTAACACAGGCAGAGATTCTCTTAATCATCGAACTAACTTTTACCAAACTCATCTGATATTATGGGTACTTTGCTAACCACTGGGGAAACATACCCAAGTCCTTGAAAGAGCTCTTATCAGGTAAATACTATACAGATTGCATATGCATGAAATTTATAAGGCAGGGCAGGGTAGGTTAAATGCCGTGAGAAACCTATGCACAGCAGTAGAACGGAACACACGTCACTGAAAGGATTATCTAAGGCTTTCCTGAGGACTTAGACCGTGAAGAATGGATAATATTTCACCAGACGGAGAGATGTTTGCATGGGGAGGGGAATACAGAGAAATTATTACATGATAGAAGAGCTTTCTATCAGAGAGAATAGCCCTAGGAAAGGTAATATCTTGGTAAATAGTAGGAATTTACATATTTCCTTGAAGACCGAATATATAGATGGAGATAATATGGTCTAAGACTGAAAAGGTGAGGTATGATAAAATCATTTAGTGGCAATTGGAAATTTCTGAATATTTAAACGTGTGAGAGTAATGTGGAGAGAACTGTAGGTTTTTGACACTACTCTAAAAACTTAGTATCATTAAGGGACCATGCAATCATGATGGGGAAGAAGACAGACATATTTGTAATATGGTGAAAAACTGCACAAGATTTAGTGACACATATCTTTCATATTCCCTTTACTGAGGGCAACATCAAGAAAATGTGAGAGAACACAAGGGTGTGATTTAAATTTCTAACACTGACTATGAACTTAATTTTTTTAATGTTTATTTTTGACAGAGAGAGAGAGAGAGAGAGAGAGAGAGTAGAGAGCAGGCTAGGGGCAGAGAGAGAGGGAAACACAGAATCTGAAGCAGGCTCTAGGCCCTGAGCTGTCAGCACAGAGCTCGATACGGGGGCTGAAACTTACAAACTGCAAGATCATGACCTAAGCCGAAGTCGGACACTCCACTGACTAAGCCATGCAGGTGCCCCTGACCATGAACTTTAAAGCTCACAAATCCTACATGCCCTCCTCAACCAAGGAAACAGGCAAATACCTCCCAGAACACTTTCTCCAGAATCTCTGGAAATTTTCTTGGCTTCCTTCAGCATCAGAAAGCTTCCATCTATGTGTTTCATGCAGAAGATATATGACTTTTGCATTTGTTTATCCAATTTCCCATGAGCTTAATCTGAATAGCTATCTAATTTATTCTCTGAGGATAGAGTAAAACAGCTTGTCTCTTTTCTGAAAATATGTGGACTGAATTATTTATTTCTAACTTCTTAAGAAGCTTATAAAATGCAGGATGAAAGGTCAGGATTAATTAAGAAAAATGGTGTGAATTCCAGCGGAAGAAATGTATGTTAATTGGCAAAAAACTGCTATAGCCATTACCCTGTTGATATTCAGCGAAACTCAATTGGACTGAAAAAAAGAATGTCTTTGCCTTAACAAGTTGTGTGTTGTGATAATGTTGATTTTAGTGTTGAAGTGCATACAATTTTTGAATAAAATTTCTCTAGAGTGCCTTTCACTGACAGTTGTGTTTCCCTTCATTATCAAAGGCAAAGGAAAGCCACTCAAGATGTTGGCAGTGAACCATTAAAGTCTGCAGACTGGGTTGTAAGGACAGAGAAAATTAGGGAAGTTGTAGCCAATACCTCATAACTCCCCCGTTCTCTAAATAATGCAACTGTAATGATTATACCTTTTATGCTAATGAGAACTTAGCAGGGCTTCCCATTCATTTAGAAGTATGCATTTGCGCTGACTGATGCTCATTGGGTTAATGTGTGGTAAAGTCTGAGTGCTGATCTGGGCATCAGAAAGTAGGGGCTCTTCTGTCTCTTGATTTGAGTCTTCACCTTCTCTTCTCAGTCTACCCTTGTACAGAGGGCATTTTATCTTGGATATATTACATTACTGTCTTAAACAACATGTCCTAAATAAACCTCATAATCTTCCTTTCTGAGCTGAATTTTATCTCTAGTTTCTCAACCATTTTTTTCATTTCAATACTTATATATATATTTTGCCAGATATTGCCCCAAGTTTGAAACTATAATAACAAATATGTAGACGACTGTCCTCAGGGATCCTACAACAAAATAGAAAAAGACAGGCATGCAAATACATGTGATACAACACAAGCCTAATATGTTACATGCTGATAGAAATATATAAGACTTTCCCAGTCCTTTAATCCCTGTATCTTATCTGTCATCTGATTCTGGCTATTCTTCCTTAAAAAAATTTTTTTTAATGTTTTTATTTATTTATTTATTTATTTTTCAACGTTTTTATTTATTTTTGGGACAGAGAGAGACAGAGCATGAACGGGGGAGGGGCAGAGAGAGAGGGAGACACAGAATCGGAAACAGGCTCCAGGCTCTGAGCCATCAGCCCAGAGCCCGACGCGGGGCTCGAACTCACGGACCGCGAGATTGTGACCTGGCTGAAGTCGGACGCTTAACCGACTGCGCCACCCAGGCGCCCCATTTTTATTTATTTTTGAGACAGAGAGAGACAGAGCATGAGCAGGGGAGGGGCAGAGAGAGAGAGGGAGACACATAATCCAAAGCAGGCTCCAGGCTCTGAGCTGTCAGCACAGAGCCCAACGCGGGGCTCGAACCCACGAACAGCAAGATCATGACCTGAGCTGAAGTCGGACGCTTAACTGACCCAGCCACCCAGGCGCCCCTGGCTACTCTTCCTTCAAAGAGTAGGAATGGCTACTCATTCTTCACGGGAATGAACAGAAACTCTAAAGAAGGCAGAAATGGTGCTTGGACATAGTAGCTACTCACTAAATATTATTTAAAAAACCTGCTGAATGCCTGAAATAGTAATCAGAACACTGTAGGTACTGAATAACTATTTTTAAATGAATAAACATAATATTTCTTTTCATTCAGCTCTGATGGAAATAAGTGATCACTACCTTTTATTTGAACTATTGTAGAAATTCCTTCATCTCAACTTCCCCTTTTTTCAGCATCCAACAATAAAACTACCAAATACATTGCCCCTAAACAACTTGTGTCTAATACAAGCATAGACAACCTTTCTCTTTTAAGAGTCACATAGTAATTCTTTCCAGCTTTGTGTTCCATATTTTCTCTTTGGCTACTACTCAATTATGCTATTATAATGCAAACCTAGCTATCGCCAGTAGGTAAATGAATTGGCAATTTGTCCTGAGTTCCAATAATAACTATTCACAAAAACACGCACTGGATCTGATTTGGCTGTAGTCTGGGAACCTCTGACTTAATAGCTATCTGAAGTTCAGAAAGCATTTTTATAGACATTATCTTATTAGATTTGTATGACGACATTGTAGTGCTTTTGCACACTTTCTCAACAAACAGTAATTGATTTCCTATGTTTAAGGAATTAAGTTTAGGTGTGTCTGGGTGGCTCAGTTGGTTAAGCGTCCAACTCTTGATTTCAGCTCAGGTCATGATCTCACGGTTTCATGAGTTCAAGCCCTGCAACAGGCTCTGCACTGACCCTGCAGAGCCTGCTGGGGATTCTCTCTATCCCTCTATCTGTCCCTCCTCCTCTGTCCACGCTCTGTCTCTTTCAAGGTAAATAAATAAACTTAAAAAAAAAAGGATTTGGGCTTTGGACTAGGACTAGGAGAGGAATATGCACAATTCCTACCCTAGTAGAAGTCGTAGTCAAAACTAAAGAGGCAAGCCTGTAAACAGGTAGTTACTACACCCTGAGATGAGTGTTAAATTATTAGTATACACAGAAGGCTAACAGAAGAGTGTAGGTGTTAATTATCTTGTCCTTGTTTTGTGCTACAGTACTACTTAGGTCTTCAATAAACAGATCACACAGTTTTTTGGAACTGTCCAGAGAAAATACATCAAACTTCAAATTCCACTTCTCCCAAGGTACTGGGTGCTGATTTATAATCGCAACTGTATTTCCGGTGCCAGTGTAATTCTTTAAACTAGTAGCTTGTGGAAGCGGCCTGCCCCCACTCACTCTGACTTCTCTAACATCTGTAGGAATAAAACACACTCGGGTCTAATCTTTTGGCGCAAAGCATACACATACTTCCTGAAGATCCATCTTTAGCATCAAGAGAGTGAATTTGGGAATAAAAGAGGTCTGATTTCAAATTCAGACTCCCATCACTTATGAACACAATGATGCCAGGGAAACATCTCTTGTCCTTAGTTTCTGCACCCATAAATTATATCAGTAAGAAGAAGAGTAAGAATAATAATAATACATTCTTCTTCTCCTCTTCATCCTTCTTCCTTTTCCTCCTCCTCCTTCTTCCTCTTCCTCTTCTTCTTCTTATTATTATTATGGAATTTGTGACAGTAACATAAAATAAAATAAAATAAAATAATAATCAAATACATACCTGGTATTTTGTAGGCATTTAGTACCTCCTAGTGTTCCCCACTTGAACCTAATGCATAAAAAGCTATACCTTGGTTCTGATCCCATTCCAGACCCTGTTCCTGTATGCTTCTGCCTGCTGTAAACTAGGGAGTCAGGGCCTCAACAGATGGTATTTTCATCCATGCCCCTGGATTGTTTTCTGATCTTTGCTCTATGTCTAGGAAAAATAAAGTAAATTATTGAGATCTAAAATATAATTTTCCATTATAAGCAAAACAAATCATTCAAGATAATAATCTCAATGGCCTTAATATTAGTAGTAGCAGCTATGCTTACTGAGTGCTCATTAGACTCCAGGCACTGTGGTAAGTGAAATGTTCATTATCTCATCCAATCATTACAAATTACTACTAATCCTAATATTATTCTGGTTTTTTTTTTTTTTTGTAACGTTTATTTATTTTTGAGACAGAGAGAGACAGAGCATGAATGGGAGAGGGTCAGAGAGAGAGGGAGATACAGAATCTGAAACAGGCTCCAGGCTCTGAGCTGTCAGCACAGAGCCAAGGCGAGGCTCGAGCTCAGGGACAAGATCATGATCTGAGCGGAAGTTGGACGCTTAACCGACTGAGCCACCCAGGTGCCCCAATATTATTCCAGGTTTAAAGTTAAAGAATTAAAAAAAAAAAGTTTAATGTTTATTTATTTTGACAGAGAGAGAGAGAGACAGAGCATGAGCAGGGGAGGGGCAGAGAGAGAGGGAGACACAGAATCCGAAGCAGGCTCCAGGCTCTGAGCTGTCAGCACACAGCCCCACGTGGGGCTCAAACCCACAGCCATGAGATCATGACCTGAGCTGAAGTCGGACGCTCAACCGACTGAACCACCCAGGTGCCCCTAAACTTAAATTCTTTATCTTTAGGGGCGCCTGGGTGGCTCAGTTGGTTGAGCCTCCGTCTTCAGCTCAGGTCATGATCTTGCGGTCTGTGAGTTTGAGCCCTGCGTCCGGCTCTGTGCTGACAGCTTGGAGCCTGGAGCCTGTTTAGGATTCTGTGTCTCCCTCTCTCTGCCCCTCACCCGTTCATGCTCTCTCTCTCTCTCTCTCTCTCTAGGTCAAAAATAAATAAACAAACAAACAAAAAAAGAATTTAAGTTTAAACAGGTTAGGTAACTTCACTGCAGCAAACAGTGGACTTCTCCAGATAGCTACTTTTAAAAGTCATAGCCCAGGGGCACCCGGGAGGCTCAGTTGGTTAAGCTCTGACTCATGATTTCAGCTTAGGTCATGATTCACGACTGTGAGAAAGAACCCCACATTAGGCTCCATGCGTAGCATGGAGCCTGCTTAAGATTCTCTCTCCTTCTCCCTCTGCCCCTCCCCTGCTCATGTGCTCTCTCTCTCTCTCTCTCTCTCTTTCTCTCTTTCCAAAAAAAAATTCATAGTGCAAACAACTGGTGAGCTCACCTATCAAACCATCACAAGAGGCCTTTGCACAATTAATTTGGAATAGCAAGCTCATTAGGTATCCACCTACCTACATAACTACAAGTCTACATACCTATCTATGTGTCATTTTATCTAACTCTCTACCATCCATCCATCCATCCCTTTATTCTGATTAAAAGTATTATTAGCTATCGTACTCTTTCCAAGTATAAATATGTCACTCTAACACACAAATAACTTCATTGATACCTAAGCCTAGACAATTTTCAAGTGATGCATTTTCATCCTTATTTTAACATTAGTGTTTTCTTTCTTTCTTTCTTTCTTTCTTTCTTTCTTTCTTAGCTGGTCTATGCTGTTATCTTGGTGTCCTTCAGAACCATATTCTCCCTTTGATTCCTTCTTCTTATCCATTCCAAAAGCTCGTGGAAGCATTTTAATTCTAAATTTACCAGCACTTTACATGCACACACACCACGTGGCTAGACAACACTTTACAAAATTTAATGCTTTCAAAGATCGGCTTGAAAATGCATTTCAGGGAAAGGTGATCATTTTACTTGCTGATAATGTTACTTTGAGGTAAACAACAGCACAAACTTGACGATGAAGGGCAACTGGCAGTTCTGCCTACTTCAGAGTTGAGTAAACAATTGGAATTGGTAAAGATTATGTTGAATTTGCAGTGGTTTTTAACCTTGTCTTCACATTGGAATCACGGAGTAAGAAGCTTTTTTTTTGTAATTAAACTTTTTATTTTGAGATATTATGCACTTGTGGGGAACATTACAGAGAGTTTCTATGTATGCTTTACCTGTTCCCCAAATGGTAAGAGCTTGCAAAACTATACTAAAATACCACAGTATTGACACTACTCAAATTGGGATATACCACAAGAATTCTCATATTGCCTAAATTGCCCCTCTTTTAATTCCTGGCAACCATTAATCTCTTCTCCATTTCTCTAGTTTTAGCTTTTCAAAAATGATATATGCAAGGAATCATACAGTATGTACCTTTTGGGAATGAGTTATTTCACTCAGCTTAATTCTCTGGAGATTCATCCAAGGTGTTGTTGCATGCATCAGTGGTTTGTTCATTTTTATTGCTTAGTATATTCCATGATTTGGATGGACCGCAGTTTAAGCATTCACCAGTTGAAAAATATCTAAGTTGTTTCCAGTTTGCAGCCGTTACAAATAAAAGTGTTGTAAGCTTTTGTGTACAGGTTTTCACATAGGCTTCATTTCTCTGGTATACATACATACCCACAAGAGCAATTGCTGGGTCACATAGTAGTCGCATGGTTAGCTTTTAAAGACCACACCAGTATGTTTTCAAGGGGGCCCATCAGCTTTATATTCCCATCAGCTTCCTATGAGTGATCCAACTTCTTCACATCCTTGCAAACATTTGTGGTCTCATTATTTGTGCTTATTTTAGGCATTCTGATAGTGGTAGCTCACTGAGGTATTAATTTGCAATTCCTAGCAGTTAATAATGTTTAACACATTTTCATGTGGTTATCTGCTATCCATACATCATCTTTGGTGAAATGTCTTTCCATTCTTTCTCTCATTTTCCAATCTGGTTAGTTTTCAGCTGTTGAGTTTTGAGAGCTTTCTTTAAAAAAAAAAATACTAGTCCTTGGCCACATATGTAGTTTGCAAATATTTTCTCCACTACATAACTCATCTTTTCATCCTCTTAAAGAGATTCTTCATGGAATAAGTTTTGGGTTGTTTGTTTGTTTGTTTGTTTTTAGTTTTAGTAATGTCTAATTTGTCAGTTTTATGAATCATATATTCAGCGTTAAGTCTACTCTTTTCCAACCCTAGATCCTAAAGATTTTCTATTTTTTCCCTAAAAGTTTTATAGCTTTACACTTTACATTTTCAGTTCATTTTTATATAAATTGTAAGATTAGATCAAAGGGTTTTTTGTTTCTTTGTTTGATTTTGTTGTTTTGCCTATAGATTTGTTGAAAAAGCTATCTTTCCTCCATTAAATTGCTTTGCAAAATGGTGAGAAATAGGTTGAATTTTGTGATTTTATTTCTGGGTTCTGTATTTTGTTTCATTATCTATGTGTCTATCCTTCCACCAATACAAGTCTTAATTACCATAGCTATATAAATCTCTAAATTGGGTACAGTGATTCTCCCCCCCCCCCTCTCCTTTATAAAACTGTTTAAATTGGGGAGCCTGGGTGGCACAGTCGGTTAAGCGTCCGACTTCAGCCAGGTCATGATCTCGCGGTCTGTGAGTTCGAGCCCCGCGTCAGGTTCTGGGCTGATGGCTCGGAGCCTGGAGCCTGTTTCCGATTCTGTGTCTTCCTCTCTCTCTGCCCCTCCCCCGTTCATGCTCTGTCTCTCTCTGTCCCCCAAAAAATAAACAAACGTTGAAAAAAAAATTAAAAAAAATAAAATAAAACTGTTTAAAATTTTTTTTAATATTTATTTATTTTTGAGAGAGAGAGACAGAGACGGAGACAGAGAGACAGAGCATAAGCGAGGGAGGGGCAGAGAGAGAGGGAGACACAGAATCTGAAGTAGGCTCCAGGGTCTGAGCTGTCAGCACAGAGCACATTTTGGGGCTTGAACTTATGAGCCATGAGATCATGACCTGAGCTGAAGTCAGAAGCTCAACCAATTGAGCCACCCAGGCGCCCCTATAAAACTGTTTTAGCTATCATTATAGCCAATTCCTTTGCCTTGTCATATAATATTATAATTTTGTCTATATCTGAACCAAAATTTTTTGCTGAGATTTTCCAGAAGTTGGATTAGCCTTTTATATCAATTTGGGGAGAATTGGCATCAATGTTACATTAAGCATTCCTATCCATGAAGACAGAATATTTCTCCATTTATTTGGGTATTTAGATATTCTTTGATTTTTTAAATCATTACTTCATAGTTATCAGCATACAAATCCTAAGTACGTTTTGTTAGATTTACATCAAAGTATTTCACTTTCTGAGCCATTATGAATTATACTGTATTTTAATTTCTGTGCCTATGTATTCATTGCTAGTATACAGAAATATAATTGATTTTCACAACCTTGCTTAACTTAGCAATTAGTTCCAGACATTTTTTATTTCTGATGGATTATCTGTAATATTTTTTTTTTGCATAGACAATCCTGTCAACTATAAATATTGACAGTTTTATTTCCTCCTTTCCAATCTGTATGTCATTTATTCTCTTCTCCTGACTTCTTGCCCTGGCTAGAACTTCAGCAGTAGTAATAGTGTACTTCCGTGCTTTGCCTCATTCTTGGGACAAGAGGAGAGCATTCAGTTGTTCACCATTAAATACAATGTTAACTGTAGTTTTTTTGTAGATTGCTTTTAGCAAATTGAGGAAATTATCCTCTTTTTTTTTTTTATCATGGAAGGGTCTTGAATCATGTCAAGTAATTTTTCTGAATCAGTTGATACCATGATGTGATTTTTCCTCTTTAGTCTAAGAACAGGTGGATTGCACTGATTGACTTTTCAGTCTGATTCTGTGTTGTACATAACTGGATCCTACTGTATATATTATTCTGCTTCTTTCTAGAGAGCCAAGATCCCAATGGAAGCAATATTACCAGTTAATTTTTGATAATTTAACACATTAGAAACTTCAATGGAATTCAAAGCAGGGTAATATTACTTTTTTCTTACAGTCCTAAAAAAGAGTGTCATGAAAGAGGTAGATATTGAACTTGAAAATAAGTTTCAATTTGACATAAAGAGCTATAGGTTAAGTCTAGAAAAGGAAACTGTATGAGTAAAGCAGAAAGTCAGTCAACATTTATTTATTTATTTATTTTTTAAACTTTATTTTTGAGAGAGACAGAGAGAGGCAGAGTGCGAGCAGGGCAGGGGCAGAAAGAGAGGGAGACACAGAATCCAAACCAGGCTCCAGGCTCTGAGCTGTCAGCACAGAGCCTGACGCGGGGCTCAAACCCACGAATCGTGAGATCATGACCTGAGCCAAAGTCATACACTTAACGGACTGAGCCACCCAGGTGCCCCTCTTGATTTCTTCATCTCAGTTGTTTCTACCATTTTTAAATTTTTTTTTCAACGTTTATTTATTTTTGGGACAGAGACAGAGCATGAACGGGGGAGGGGCAGAGAGAGAGGGAGACACAGAATCGGAAACAGGCTCCAGGCTCTGAGCCATCAGCCCAGAGCCTGACGCGGGGCTCGAACTCACGGACCGCGAGATCGTGACCTGGCTGAAGTCGGATGCTTAACCGACTGCGCCACCCAGGCGCCCCGTTTCTACCATTTTTAAAAGACTTTATGCCAGTCAGTCGTCTTAGCTTCACACATTCACTGGTACACTCACATTTTGATGCTGGGACTAGGACTCTGTCAACCATATTTCTCCTCTGCCAGTTGACCCCATGTTTGTTTCTGCCAAAACGAGGCACAAAAGGGAGACTCTCAAGCTGGAGGAAGCAAAAGCGGCCGCTCTTGCCTCTTTCCTCCATTCCCCCATTCCTGGTAGCCCTCCTCACTCTCTCTTCTTCACTCTGCTGTGGCAGCTCTTCACAGAAGCAAGAGTTGAATCCAGATTATGAGGTTTCTAAATCTCACGGACCCAGGCCTCTCCCTGACCCACCTGCATGCACCAGCTGCAGTCTGGAACCTTCTTCCCCTTCTGAGGTCTAGGTCTCAGCTCAGAGACACCAGCTTCAGTTCTGCCAAACCCTCCCCTCAAATGTCTGGGTTTCACTGCTTGGGACCCCTTCTCATCCAAGCTGCCACACTTTGATAATTCCAACCTCTTCCCTTTGGTTCTACAGCCTTGGGAGTGGTAGCTGCTTCCTGACAATGCTGCCATTGTGACACTTTATGGTTTTCTTTTTGTCTCTTCGGATACCTAGTTAACAACTTTATACCTGCTCAAATAATTGCTATGGGTTTTGTCTCTCAATAGGACTATACTACAAAAATATTTGAGATCCATTTTTTTAAATTCTTCCCTAAAACATTATTTTCTCAACAGTGTCTAGAACATATTTACATTATTCATTTTGACAGTTTATTTACTCAACATCCATTCAGTGTCAGCAACTGTGTTAAAGCTGGAGATACAAAGAAGAGGAAGACCCAGTTTCTCTCTCCAAAGATCTCATACTGCCGTAGGAAGATAGAAATGCAAATATATCACTTCAATTATGGGACTGCACATGTGACGATAAAAGATATAGAGATAAAAGATACATGTTAGGGAGTGGTAAATATTCAAGGGGCTGACAAGAAGTGGTCCCATCAGAGTATAAAGACACACACACACAGCTGAACAACTGAAAGGGATGAGGGTGCTCAAGGAAACACAAAATTGCCTGGAACTATCTGGCACCAAAAAATGGCGCTGGTTAAGTAAAGAAAGTTGTGAAGGTGGTGCTGAAAGGGGAAATTGGAGAGTTATACCACATCACAGAGGTTCTTGTTAACGTGCTGGAGATTTCTAACTTTGCCCTTTAGGCCAGAGACATTAAGAAATTAATTCACTGCAATAATTTAAATATGGGGAGACTTCACAGAAATTTCTGGCTTCTCTTGAAATATCAGACCATCTGGCCACACCAGGACCATGTTTCTATATGACAATTGGCTGGAGCTGAGTAATTACTGCCCTCTTGAGGTGGAACATATGCTTTCCAGGTGGCCAAAATCTGCTTGCTTTTTTCATTTTACATTTTTTACCTGGTTGAACTAAGTAGGCATCTGCCACCCTGTTTCACCCTAAATGAAAAATACTTAAACAAGGGAATTCCGTGTATGGCTTTAAAAAAAATCACTAGAAGAAATATAGTAAATGGTCTAGAATGGGACGGAAGGCTGGACGATGACACTCTCAAAGCACTGATACATAAAGTTGTTTTTTTTCTTTTTTAATGTTTACTTTTGAGGGAGAGAGAGAGAGAGAAAGAGAGAGAATGTGAATCAGGGAGGGGCAGAGTGAGAGGGAGACAGAGGATCCAAAGCAGACTCTGGGCTGACAGCAGACAGCCTGATGTGGGCTTGAACTCACAAACCTCAAGATCATGACTTGAGCAGAAGTCTAACACTTAGCGGACTGAGCCACCCAGGAACCCCACTATGTAAAGCTTTTAAGGATGCAATGGTAGTGGGGTAGAAATAAATGAGCTAGATTTTAAAAAAAAAAGTAGGATTAATAAGATTTGGGAAAAGGACAGATAAGGGAGAATGGGGGATGGGGGTAGGGATAAATGCATCCATTAGTTCCCGGTTTCTGGGTTTGATGCCCATAGTAACATGCCAAAAATATATCGTGAATAGTGAAGAGAAAGGGTAGGTGGACAAATTTAAACGTGAATGGGTTGAAGTGTCCATCAGATTTCCAGGTGGAAAGCCCAGTGGGTAGGTGAATACAAAAGTCTGGAAAATTGGCAGGAAAAAAAAATGGTTTAGAGGCATGGATTTGAGCCATCATCTTATGGTTAAACCATTACTTAGGAATAAAATGTGTGATTTCTGTTGTACTACGTTGCAATTAAAGGTGCCTGTTTCCTCCCAAAAGAAACCGAAACAGTTGAGATAGTATGTTCCTTAAGAAGGGATGTTGTTACTAGGAGGGCAGGGAAAACTACAAAATAGAAGTAACAGGCAGACAAAAGTACAAAAGGAGACTAGGCCCAAGTAAATTTTAAATCTCTATTGGGGGCGTTGAATTTTCCTGATGAGAAATTAAGTAAGCTACAATACTCCCTTTCAGAGTTTCATAGAAAAAGAAATAAATACGATTTCTGAATAAAGTACTGAAAGACCACACCATTTACCAGAAATTGACTTTATTTTGAAGTGCTTATATTTCCAAGTGTGTATTTATTGGCTTAATGATCCCACTAAATAGAACAATTATATCATGTCACCTGGCAGTTTATTAGCAGAGCATTCAAACTGTTGGCCACAGTTTGCTGGTTTGTGATTATTACTCTGATCAGATATATTGCAATGTGCTTATTTTCTAAAATAATCTTAGAGTTGAATTTTAGGGCTGCATTAATCCTCTGATCATTACACAGTATAGATTATTGAAGAAAACACAGATGGTAGAATTTAGAACCTAGAGAAGCCACAGAGGGTACATGGGTCCCAGGGACCTTCAGTATATAGTCCTAGTTTACACACTGCATGTCAGAAACAGAACTAGAAAACACATCTCCTGTCTTCCAGTAGATGGTTATGCAATAGAGATATCATTACACTCACTGTTGAAATTCACAGTTACATCATTAGTGGATTCTCTGATTATATGATTAGCAACTTCTCTGTTTTCATTCGTGTTTTCCACCAAACAAGGTTTCTTTTATGGTCCTCGGACAATCACCTCTGATCATTATTTAATGCACAGGACACATGCACATGTCTCAGTCCTGAGGACCCACGTGCTTCCCTTTTCTCATCTTCTTGGATACACAGGTATGTTCTGCTTTTCAAAAGTCTGCATTATGCCAGTTTACTTTTAAGAAAGACCTACATCAGTACCTGCTTTCGCGAGCCAAAACAAGTCCAAAGAAGATTTTTGCTTCTACAAAAAAACGTGAAAAGCAAAAATAGCATTCAGCACTTGTATTGCAGCGAGCCCTTCTGGAGACAGCGTGCACCCCAGACAGCCAGCAAGAGGCCCCACAAGCTCCTTCCCCAGGAGCTACATCACATCTCAGCATCAAGCTGTCCTAACTTGGGACTGTGTCTGTGAGCGTTTGTGTTTTGTCTCGCTTTATTTTGTACATCCATTACTAAGATGTGTCCCGAAGTGTCAGAAAAGCCTAACGGAGGTTAGTTTTTACATGTGAGAACACCCAAAAAATTTTCATACAAATTATTGGCAATTGTTTCTTTGCTTTATGCCATTTGGGTTTATGACATGTTTCATAGGAATACTCTACTTTCAGGTGTTGGGAGAAACCCGTATTCATGTTTTAATTAAGCAGGTGTCCAAAAGTAAAAAAAAAAAAAAAAAGTGAGTACATTTCTTCTAATACTAGTTAACTGGATATTAAGTTGTCTTTAAATAGCATAAGTGGATATAAATAATGAATAAAATGGACAGTTAATTGACTCATAGATCCCCAAAGAGATCAGTTTCTGAAATTAGTCCCAGAGGATGTTCCACACTTGCTTGTATCCTGCACCTCTGTGGGCTATTCATCTGCCAAATTACATAATCTAAGGGGTGCCTGGGTGTCTCCATCGTTTAAGTGACTTCGGCTCAGGTCATGACTTCACGGTTTTTGAGTTCGAGCCCCGCATCGGGCTCTGTGCTGACAGGTGGAGCCAGGAGCCTGCTTTGGATTATGTCTCTCTCTCTCTCCCTCTCTCTCTCTCTGCCCCTCCCCTGATTGCACTCTGTCTCTCTTTCTCTTAAAAATAATAATAATAATAATAAAAACCCAAAAAACAAATTACAGAAACTAACCTATTTTTAACCCGAGGAGGCAAGTAGGAGGTGGGGGGGGGGGGGGGCGATAATACTAGGGTACTCAGGAAATTTAATCAGATAGAACAAAGTACTGAAGACACCAGTAAGCCTAACATATTTGAACTTTCGATTTACAGTACAAGACCCAAACAATGCCAAAATGAGTTGGAGCGTATGAATAATTCCCCAAAGGTTTCCATGCATTAAACTGAAAAGGGCCACAAGTTTTAAATCTTCTTGGGGGGTACCTGGGTGGCTCAGTCAGTTGAGCGACCAACTCTTGATTTCAGCTCATGTCATGATCCCAGGGTCATGGGATCCGGCTGTGCACTGAGTGTGGAGCCCACTTAAGATTCTCTCTCTCTCTCTCTCTCTCTCTCTCTCTCCCTCTGCCCCTCTACCCTGCTTGCATGGCTCTCTCCCTCCCTCTAAAAATAAATAAATAAATAAATAAATTAATGTAAATTTTAATTTAAAAATTACAAAATAAAAATTTAATTAAAAAATTAAATCTTCTTGGAAAGTCTGGCCAAGTCACAACTATGAATTTAATGATTTATTTATTTGAAATCGGACATGTCTATATAAGTATCATTACTAGATATTCTAAAGGCCTTTTCATTTTCTTTTTTTTTAATATATGAAATTTATTGTCAAATTGGTTTCTATACAACACCCAGTGCTCATCCCAAAAGGTACCCTCCTCAATACCCATCACTCACGCTCCCCTCCCTCCCACCCCCCATCAACCCTCAGTTTGTTCTCAGTTTTTAACAGTCTCTTATGCTTTGGCTCTCTCCCACTCTAACCTCTTTTTTTTTTTTTTTTCCTTCCTCTCCCCCATGGGTTTCTGTTAAGTTTCTCAGGATCCACATAAGAGTGAAACCATATGGTATCTGTCTTTCTCTGTATGGCTTATTTCACTTAGCATCACACTCTCCAGTTCCATCCACATTGCTACAAAAGGCCATATTTCATTTTTTCTCATTGCCACATAGTATTCCATTGTGTATATAAACCACAATTTCTTTATCCATTCATCAGTTGATGGACATTTAGGCTCTTTCCATAATTTGGCTATTATTGAGAGTGCTGCTATAAACATTGGGGTACAAGTGCCCCTAGGCATCAGTACTCCTGTATCCCTTGGATAAATTCCCAGCAGTGCTATTGCTGGGTCATAGGGTAGGCCTATTTTTAATTTTCTGAGGAACCTCCACACTGCTTTCCAGAGCGGCTGCACCAATTTGCATTCCCACCAACAGTGCAAGAGGGTTCCCGTTTCTCCACATCCTCTCCAGCATCTATAGTCTCCTGATTTGTTCATTTTGGCCACTCTGACTGGCGTGAGGTGATATCTGAGTGTGGTTTTGATTTGTATTTCCCTGATAAGGAGTGACGCTGAACATCTTTTCATGTGCCTGTTGGCCATCCGAATGTCTTCTTTAGAGAAGTGTCTATTCATGTTTTCTGCCCATTTCTTCACTGGGTTATTTGCTTTTTGGGTGTGGAGTTTGGTGAGCTCTTTATAGATTTTGGATACTAGCCCTTTGTCCGATATGTCATTTGCAAATATCTTTTCCCATTCCGTTGGTTGCCTTTTCATTTTGTTGGTTGTTTCCTTTGCTGTGCAGAAGCTTTTTATCTTCATAAGGTCCCAGTAATTCACTTTTGCTTTTAATTCCCTTGCCTTTGGGGATGTGTCGAGTAAGAGATTGCTACGGCTGAGGTCAGAGAGGTCTTTTCCTGCTTTCTCCTCTAGGGTTTTGATGGTTTCCTGTCTCATATTCAGGTCCTTTATCCATTTTGAGTTTATTTTTGTGAATGGTGTGAGAAAGTGGTCTAGTTTCATTCTTCTGCATGTTGCTGTCCAGTTCTCCCAGCACCATTTGTTAAAGAGACTGTCTTTTTTCCATTGGATGTTCTTTCCTGCTTTGTCAAAGATGAGTTGGCCATACGTTTGTGGGTCTAGTTCTGGGGTTTCTATTCTATTCCATTGGTCTATGCGTCTGTTTTTGTGCCAATACCATGCTGTCTTGATGATGACAGCTTTGTAGTAGAGGCTAAAGTCTGGGATTGTGATGCCTCCTGCTTTGGTCTTCTTCTTCAAAATTACTTTGGCTATTCGGGGCCTTTTGTGGTTCCATATGAATTTTAGGATTGCTTGTTCTAGTTTCCAGAAGAATGCTGGTGCAATTTTGATTGGAATTGCATTGAATGTGTAGATAGCTTTGGGTAGTATTGACATTTTGACAATATTTATTCTTCCAATCCATGAGCAGGGAATGCCTTTCCATTTCTTTAAATCTTCTTCAATTACCTTCATAAGCTTTCTGTAGTTTTCAGCATACAGATCCTTTACATCTTTGGTTAGATTTATTCCTAGGTATTTTATGCTTCTTGGTGCAATTGTGAATGGGATCAGTTTCTTTATTTGTCTTTCTGTTGCTTCATTGTTAGTGTATAAGAATGCAACTGATTTCTGTACATTGATTTTGTATCCTGCAACTTTGCTGAATTCATGTATCAGTTCTAGCAGACTTTTGGTGGAGTCTATTGGATTTTCCATGTATAATATCATGTCATCTGCAAAAAGCGAAAGCTTGACTTCATCTTTGCCAATTTTGATGCCTTTGATTTCCTTTTGTTGTCTGATTGCTGATGCTAGAACTTCCAGCACTATGTTAAACAACAGCGGTGAGAGTGGGCATCCCTGTCATGTTCCTCATCTCAGGGAAAAAGCTCTCAGTTTTTCCCCATCTAAAGGCCTTTTCAGATTGTGGCATTAATCAGAACTATAGTTATTATGAACCAAGATAAGCTATTTTGAAGAATATGAAAAGTAAAGTCCATTACTGGACCACACTGCCCCTTTTAGGGCTTAGGAAAGGGTCCCACTAAGTGGGTCTGGGCTACAGTTGAGGACGAAAGCTGGATCAGTAGTTGATCTTACCTAGAAAGGCTACAGCTGAATGAGTAAAAGGAATAAATCTGGTCCAAAGTTTTAGAGATACTCTGAGAAATCAAGATAAGTAGATATATCAATTGATCAATAATTCTACATAATAACCACCCCAAAACTTAGTGGCTTCAAATGATTAGCATTTATCTAGCTCCTGAGTCTCTCTGGGTTGGGTGAGTGATTCCTCTGATGTGGATTTGAAAGATCTCAACTGAACTCACTCATGATTTTGCAGTCAGCATGCTTGTTGGCTCAAAGTGAGATTGTGTCTGATGGCCTCTGCTTAGATGGCTTGTCTTATGACACCTCCCGTCCCTCCAGCAGGTAAGTCCAGATATGTCCAAATGACAGGCTCGGGGATTCAAGAGAAAGCAGAGTAGGTAAAGCATCTTGGGGCCTAAATTCAGAATTGGCACACTATGAATTCTGCCACATTCTGTAGACCAGACAAGTCACATATCCAATCCAGATTTAAGAGAGGAGAACATAGACTTGACTTCTTGTCAGGGGAGATGTAAAGTCACATTGTGAAGACCAGATTTAGGAAAGCCAAGAATTCACACCATCAGTGCAATAAATCAATATTGTTAAAGAAACTTGAGACTTTCAGTTACAGGGATTGAAGATAGAAGGCAAGCCAAATGTCAAGAGCTGGGCAGAAATGTAAAGAAAACAGTACCTTTAAACATGAAATAGAATTCTGGAAAATTAATAACAGTTTACATGACCATGTACTGATGTTTGATTCATGATGAAAGCAACTCACTTTCAAAGGTACAAGTCTCAGACAAATAACTCATCATAACATGTTTGTTTAGGGGTGCCTGGGTGGCTCAGTTGGTTGAGCGTATGACTTCAGCTCAGATCATGATCTCACAGTTCGTGAGTTCTAGCCCCACATCGGGCTCTGTGCTGACAGCTCAGATTCTGATTCAGAATCAGCTCAGATTCGGCTTCAGATTCTGTGTCTTCCTCTCCTTGCCCTTTCCCCATTCACACTTTGTCTCTCTTTCTCTCTCTCAAAAATAAATAAAGATTAAAAAACTTAGAAAAAGAAAAAAAAAACCCACGTTTGTTTATTCCAGGATTTTCAGTGGTTCCTATTTGGGGATGATTTTGCTGCCCACCCCTGTCAAGGCATACTTGGCAATATCTAGAGACATTTTTATTTGCCACAACTGGGCAATTTTAATTCCAAGACTGCTACTGGAATCTAGTGGTTCAGAGCTGGGGATGCTGCTGAACATTTTACAGTGCTCAGGACAGACACTACAATGAAAGAAAAACCTCCAAAGGTCAACAATGCCAAGGCTAGAAAACATTGTGCTGGACTGATCTTCCCTGTTGAGAAATATTTTTAGTGCAGAGTAATCCAAATTTGCCCAAGAGAGTTAAAGATAGGGATTAAAGACATATTTATAGTCACATTGGTAGTTAACATATAAGTCTGAACTCAACCAACACAAATATTGAATAGCATAGCTGTAAACTTACAAGGGAGTAGACTGAAGGTTTTCTGAGGAGCAAATATTTATAAAAGAACTTCACGGGAAACACACTCGGGTCTTCCTTTAAACAAATGAAAAAATTAGGTAGCAGAATGGATGTAGTAAGATAAACCAACAGCTACAAAGGAATTGATGTTGAAGAAAAACTATAAAAGCATAGTAACCTCAGATATTTTGGTTAAAAGACAAAAATACTACTTAATTGCTCAGTAAGCCCTGCAGACATGATCACATCGTAGGACAGAAGTAACATCACGTAAACTTATGAGTTCTTCACATTCATGATTGCTCTCCTTTTGCGTATCATTTTAAAATCTAACCACTAGGTGCCTAGGGGCACCTAGGAGGATCAGTTGGTTGAGCATCAGACTCTTGATTTTGGCTTAGGTCATGATCCCGGGTTCGTGGGGTTAAGCCCCACTTCAGGCTCCAGGCTCTGCACTGAGTATGGAGCCTGCTTGAGATTCTTTCTCTCTCTGTCTCTCTTTCTCTGCCCCTCTCCCCTCATCATGCACACTCTCTTTCTCTAAAATAAAAAAAAAATTTAAGTTTAACTGTTTTATTAAAGGCCATGCTCAAATGTTTTAAGCTCTTCTGTACTTTCTTAAATGAAATGCAGAAAATGTAATTTAACATCCTTCCCTATATACAAAAATTATAACACACACTCACACATACATATATATGTGACCCATACATGTATGATAAGGTTATTTATATTTAATAATTCTATTTAAGTCTCAGTACAGACTTACTGGTTAAAATCTTACAAAAGACATATTCACTATTCTAACAGTTTGATCAATTTATTAATTTACCATCAATGTGCTAACAATTAATTAATTATTTATAATGCTAACAGCCTAGGACAGTGATGAGAAAGATATACGAGGACTTGTCTAAGATTGAATGACTGGTATCTTGGATTGCCACTAGTATCTCACAGATGATAATTCTTAACTTCAAGCCTTAAATATTGGCATTTGCTTTCCCTGATAACCTATAAGTGGCATGTAAAAGAGAAATATTCAAAATGAGTTTATGTAATGTCAATTGTCTTAGGGGCAGTAAATATTAAGGTTGGTAATCTTTACCTATTAATTTATTGATGTCAATATCAATTTTACTCAAATTATTGAAATTTGTTCCTAGAGGTTTCTTCCAATTGTCTTGAAGAGAACATTATAAATGGCAGTTTGGCTGGCTCCCTCCTATTTTATTTTTCCTACAGAATAAAAGAGAGAATCAAAAAAAGAGATTTAGTAAGGAGAGGGCATAAGATTAGTTAATTATTCAACAAATACGGATCAAATATGTTTGAGCCAGGCAGTGGCTCTTATACACTTGAGAGCCTCACAAAGAAAGAAAATGTCACAGCTTATTCTTTAAAATTTATTTATAAAATATGCCGAAGAAGCAAAAAAGAGTGAAACACCCCACAGCTCTCACAGAAGCCCTTATACGTGAAGGAATACACGTACATGTGGGTGCACACACAGTTTCCTCTGGTCAGGATTTCTGGAGATTTCCTGTTCTGTGGCCTGCCAAGGCCCAAGCTTAACACAATCAGGCTGCAATGATAAAGCTGTTCATTACAGAGCAGGTGGCTGAGCTAATTGACTTGGGAGGAAGTGTGGTCTATCAGAGTAGAAGAAGATCAAGCTTTGGAGTCAGACAGCTATTCATCTGTGACCAGCTCAATACTGAATTCACTTCAGTTGATTTTACATCTCTGAACCTCAGTTTCACTAACTTCAGACATGAATTTAAAAATTGTTCCTACTCAGTGTTATCCTAAGTCAATGTTTATTCAAGAGTTATTTTCAGTTATCTTTCTCCATTTTTGTCATTGTTAAAAGGTTTGCTTGGCCCCAGATACGAACTCTGCCCTCACAGTTATCTAGTAAAGTCATTCATCAGGGAAGAAGCAAGTAGGTCATCATTAGTCTAAGCTTGTCTGGTTAAGAAAGATTGACTAATCATTGGCTTCAGCTCAGAAGGAACTTGCATCTGAGTGCAGAGTGGTCAACTGCTTGGGTGGATCTCCTGACAAGAAGTATGTTTCAGACTCCCATTACCCCAGTGGGAAAATCTTGGATGAGGATCTAAGGCATCTGCAGGAGTTGAAGAGTCCTGATGACCTAAGGAGCTACCCTTCAGATCGATGTTGACTTTCAAGAACTGTGCTCTGGTGTTATTATAGTCCTGCCCTCAAAGGGTTCACAGATTCATAGGGAGACAGACACATACACTGATACTTCATTGCAACACGGATTCTGCAGGAGTTCCAAGAAAGACAAAGACCAGCCAGTAGTATTAGGAAAAGCTTCCTACAGGACAAAGTACTTGGAAGAAGATAAAAAGGTCTGACAGAGAAAACAGGAAAGCATCTCCACAGAGCATATACCAAGGGCAAAGTTCTTCCCAATTTATGTATTCAGGCTATAAAATTTTCAGCAGAATATCACCTAGTCAACTTAGGACTTATAAGAGATTTCTCAATGCTGCCTAGAAATGTTTTATACTCTCTCTCTCTCCCCGCTTTCTGGAAATCTTACCCAGCATTCCTCTCTTCTAGTTACTCCCCTCCTCATCTTTTGGTCTCAGGTTGTGGCCAAATGAGAAGCATTTCCCAACTGCTCAAGTCTGGAGTCTGAGCCATCAGATTCTTTTTCTTCTTTTCCCCATCAGTATTTATTATAGCATATAATATTTGCCTCTCTACTTATCTTGTCATTCTCTAGCTGTTTAAGTTCAGTGTGGGCCTGGCCTCTCTCTATTCTGATTATCCTCATGTTTTTTAGACTTAACATACACAGTATGCAGTCAATAAGATGTTGAATAAACTAATGAAAAGATGTATAGATATAAAATTACATGAATATATGTATACATTTATGTACCTCCCATACACATACTCACATACATCTACAGTGATTTCTTATTCCTTTATGTTAGTACTTCTGCTGTTTCTGGCATTTGCTTAATGCCCCAACTAGTTAAATCAAGATAGGCACAAAGTAGGAGTTGCAAACCAGAGGCATTATAGGAACTTGGTACTAGACAGGTCTGTGGTTACAGGGGTCAAAGCAAATGTCCAGTTTTTGGAATGGTGGAATATCACTATAATAGTCTCATAATTAAACTGGTGCAAAATTGGTTTTTTTATGAATCTCAGCCATGGGCTTTAAGGGACTCTGAATGCATCAATTCAAGTTATGAATTCAGACACAGGGACTTTAGTACCCGAGATGGCTTATTTTCCTCTTTCCCAGCATTACAACATCAATGAACTAAAACATACCCACTGGGAAGTTAACTATATTATAATTCCCTGTCTTTCATTTCACTGCTTTGGTCTTATCAGAAGATATGGGTCTAATTCCAAAGAACTCCACTGCCTGAAATATCTAGGAAAAAAAAGTAGCCACTTTGTTTGTAATGCTGTAAAAATGGGTACTGAAAGGGCGGACCTACGCCAGCTGACTCCATCTTGTTCTGTGTCCTTCACCTTGACCACACCTCCTCCCCTTGAGTAACCCCCCCTCACCTGCCTAACAGGACTCGGACCCTTCCCCAGGACCCTTCCCCAGCCAATCGGCTGAGGCCACAGCCATTACCTCACCAACTGCCCCTAGGCCCCAATAAAACCTTTGTCCTTTTGAAACTCGCTCTCTTTCCCTGGTATCTCACCGCTGCATCGGTGCAGGTAGGGGATTGAGCTCGAGCTAGCTCGAATAAAGGCTCTTTGCTTTTGCATCGGACTCGGCTCCCTAGTGGTCTTTGGGGATCACGAATTCTGGGCATAACATTTGGGGGCTCGTCCGGGATCCCCAAGACCCCGAGGGACCCCCGACCCAGAGAGCCTGACTGGCCACGGTTAGTGTCTGTTTGTTCTGTCTTTTCTGTGTGAGCTCATTTCTGGAATTCTGGTAGTGCCCGACGCAGTCTAAGTGGATGCACTGGAGGACCACGGGCCGGGAGTTTCGGAAGACGTTCCGATTCTCCCTTCTGGAGGGACGTGGAATCCCCTCAAAGGTCTGAGACGAGGCGGGTCGCTCCCGCTGGTCGGCGTGAGGCCGTCGTCTTTGGAGGGACGTGGAATCCCCTCATCAGTTTTGGAGGGACATGGAATCCCCTCAAAGGTCTAAGCTAGCTTGCAGCTGTGCTTCCATGGAGTTGGAGGACTTTCTAGGGGCCCTCTGTTTGTCTGTTTTTGTGTTTCTCTGTTTTGTTCTGTGGACTTACTGGACAGACATTATGGGACAGACTCAGACTACTCCTCTAAGTATTATGATTGATCACTTTAAGGATGTGAGGGGAAGAGCTAACAACCTCAGTGTGGAAGTCTGAAAGGGTCGGTTGCAGTTTTTTTGTTCTAGCGAGTGGCCAACTTTCAATGTCGGATGGCCACCAGAAGGGACCTTCGACCTCCCTACCATCCACCGAGTCAGGAGTATCATCTCTCAGCCTAAGGTGGGCCATCTTGATCAGCTCCCTTACATTATCACTTGGCAGGACCTTGTAGAAGACCCACCCTCTTGGCTTAAGCCCTTCCTAACCCTCCTCCCTCCGGAGCCAAAACCCATTCTTGCTTTGCAGGAGACAGAGAAGAGGAAAAGTCTTACCCAGCCTTCAGCACCCCTCTACCCTGTCCTACAGGGGGGTACTGAAGAAGAATTAATTTTTCCTCCCCCGTATAACCCCTCTAGGATGCCGGAAGAACACCATCCTCCCCCTCCGGGGGAGGCAGACGCTGTTCCGAGAGCGGGAGGCGGAAACGCTCCAGGGGGAAGCCCGCCCTTTACCAGACAAAGGGCTCAGAGGGGGCAATCCGCCTCCGCCGCCGACTCCACTATTCTGCCCCTGCAAGCCACTGGACCCCCAGAGGCGGAGGGGAATCAGCCCCATCACTATTGGCCTTTCGCCACTAGTGACCTCTACAATTGGAAAACTCAGAATCCTAAGTTTTCTGAGAAACCGGCAGGGCTTATTGATTTATTAGACTCTGTTCTTTTTACCCATCAGCCCACGTGGGATGATTGCCAGCAGCTTTTGCAGGTCCTGTTCACGACTGAAGAAAGAGAAAGAATCCTCAGTGGGGCCCGAAAACTAGTTCCAGGCGCAGACGGAAATCCCACCACCAACCAGGCTCAGATAGATGCCTCCTTCCCCTTAACTCGGCCCCAGTGGGATTTCAACACGGCAGAAGGTAAGGAGAGGCTCCGGGTCTACCGCCAGACTCTAATGGGGGGTCTCCGAATGGCTGCTAGAAAGCCAACCAATTTGGCCAAGGTAGGAAATGTACAACAGGGAAAAGATGAATCTCCGGCTGCCTTTTTAGAATGGATCATGGACGCATTCCGTACCTATACCCCCATGGATCCAGAGGCTCCAGAAAGCAAGGCAGCTGTTATCATGGCCTTTGTAAACCAATCGGCCAAAGACATTAGGAGCAAATTACAGAAAATAGATAGACTAGGAGAAAAAAGTCTGCAGGACTTACTGGTGGTAGCCGAAAAGGTATATAATAACCAGGAGCCTCCTGAGGACAAGCAGGCTCGCGCCATGGCGGCTGCCAGCAGTAAGCAGACTCGAGACCTGGCCAGAATACTACTAGCTACCACTGCTGACTTCCCCGAGGAACGAGACCGCCGTCTCCGGCAGCTGGCAGACGAAACAAGAAAAGGTAAAAGCACCAAGGGGGGGGAAGCAGAAGCTGCAGAAGGATCAGTGCGCATACTGCAAGGAGTTAGGGCATTGGGCCCGAGATTGTCCAAAAAGAGCTGGTGGGAAGGGAAGCAACACTGATCGAGTAAAAGTCCTAGAGCTAGATGAACTAAGTGATAGGGGAGTCAGGGTTCGGAACCTCTCCCCGAACCCAGGGTAACTCTTAAAGTGGAGGGGACCCCTATTGACTTCCTTGTCGACACCGGAGCACAACATTCGGTCCTCCGCACCCCACAAGGAAAACTAGCCAGCAAGAAGTCCTGGGTACAAGGGGCAACTGGTATGAGCCAGTATTCATGGACTACCCGAAGAACAGTAGATTTGGGAACGGGCTGGGTATCCCACTCCTTTATGGTAATACCAGAATGCCCCTACCCGCTGTTAGGACGGGACTTACTGACCAAGATTGGAGCTCAGATAACTTTCAGACAAGGGGGGCCTCAGGTCACCGATGGCAAGGGCCACCCCATCCAGGTCCTGACCATGAAACTGGAGGATGAATACCTCCTCCACCAGGAGGCACTCCCGAGAGAGAATAATATAGACAGATGGCTACAAGAATTCCCCTCGGTTTGGGCAGAGACTGGGGGGATGGGACTAGCCGCTCACAGGACCCCAGTCCTGGTAGAGCTCAAGCCAGGAGAGAGTCCGGTAAGGATCAAACAATACCCCATGTCTCAGGAAGCCTGGAAGGGGATCCAGCCACACATCCGGAGACTATGAAGCCTAGGGGTACTAGTTCCTTGCCAGTCTGCCTGGAACACCCCCTTACTGCCAGTCAAAAAGCCTCACACAAATGACTACCGACCGGTACAAGACTTCCGGGAAGTAAATAAGAGGGTCATGGACATACACCCAACTGTTCCCAACCCATATACTCTCTTGAGCTCCTTGGCGCCCTCCAGGGTCTGGTATACTGTACTAGATTTAAAGGACGCCTTCTTCAGTCTGCCATTGGCACCCCAGAGCCAACCCTTGTTCGCCTTCGAGTGGCATGATCCGGAGGAGGGCTACAGTGGGCAACTCACCTGGACACGGCTACCTCAGGGATTCAAAAATTCACCCACCATCTTTGACGAGGCACTACACGAGGACTTGGTATTTACAGACACCTTCTCTGGCTGGGTGGAGGCATACCCAACCAAGCATGAAACGGCTCAGACGGTGGCTAAGAAGCTACTAGAAGACATCTTACTCAGGTATGGTTTTCCTGCCATGGTAGGATCAGACAATGGACCAGCTTTTATCTCGCAGGTAACACAGGCAGTAGCCAAGGCAGTGGGGGCAAACTGGAAATTACATTGTGCTTATAGGCCCCAGAGCTCAGGACAGGTAGAAAGAATGAATAGAACCCTAAAAGAGACCCTTACCAAATTAACCATGGAGACTGGCAGGGACTGGGTGACTCTCCTACCGTACGCCCTTTACCGGGTTAGAAACACTCCTTACACTCTGAGTTTTACTCCCTACGAGATCATGTTTGGCAGGCCACCCCCTGTTATTCCCAGCCTTCGAGCTGAACTTATTGCTGAGTTTAAAGATCAAGAACTTTTTCTTTCCTTGAGAGGGCTCCAGAGGGCGCACGAGGACATTTGGCCATGCCTCCGTGCCATCTACGAGGCTGGCCCGATCCCGACACCTCATCAGTACAGGCCGGGAGACTGGGTCTACATCAAGAGGCACCACCGAGAGACTCTTGAGCCGTGCTGGAAGGGACCCTACATCGTGGTGTTGACAACCCCCACCGCTCTCAAGGTAGACGGCACCGCGACCTGGGTCCATCACATCCACGCTCAGCCAGCGGACCCCTCCTCGATCCAGAAGGACGTTGTCACGCGATGGGCCATCAGTCGGGACCAACACAACCCGCTCAAGCTCAAGCTACAGCGCATTTGACCTACCTAATATTGGTAACTCTGTTAACTCTGCTTGTCATTGCTCATGGTGCCGGGAGTCCCCACGCCCCCCAAAACATCACCTGGCAGATCATAGACACCAGCTTGGGGACAATACTTAATCAGACGTCCCAGAGCCACCCCAGGGACACTTGGTTCCCAGAACTTTGCGTAAACCTCCAAACTCTGTTCCCCTTGTCACCATAAATGCAGCCGGTCCCATGATTGGGTCCCTAAGCTACATGACAAGGGGGGAATGAAAGGGCGGGCCTACGCTGGCCGACTCCATCTTGTTCTGTGTCCTTCACCTTGACCACACCTCCTCCCCTTGAGTAACCCCCCCTCACCTGCCTAACAGGACTCAGACCCTTCCCCAGGACCCTTCCCCAGCCAATCGGCTGAAGCCACAGCCATTACCTCACCAACTGCCCCTAGGCCCCAATAAAACCTTTGTCCTTTTGAAACTCGCTCTCTTTCCCTGGTATCTCACTGCTGCGTCGGTGCAGGTAGGGGGATTGAGCTCGAGCTAGCTCGAATAAAGGCTCTTTGCTTTTGCATCGGACTCGGCTCCCTAGTGGTCTTTGGGGATCACGAATTCTGGGCATAACAGGTACCTTACTTAATAAGCTTCCCCTTTCCAGGACGCTGACAGACACCTCAGTTACCAGGCAATTGCCCATTTCTCATAACCAAGAAGTATCATAACACACATCATAAAGTGAAGAAGTATCAAAACAGTGCTCTCCACGAGGATGAACAGAGACTTACAAGTGACAGTGATAAAAGCTTGGCAACAGGAGTGGGTTGAGGGGACCCAGACAAAGAATAATATAGAGGCCATCTGGCAGACAAGTGGAAGGAATGGTTGGGAATCTTCCCTCACTCTAACTGAAGAGTTGTACACAGTATTTGGTCAACACACCCTAGAGCTCAGCTCTTCACTTTGTGGCAATGACTGCTGGCAATCGATGAACAAGCCATCTGAACAGCTGTGAGGAATTTTTCTGTTAGCTTTGAATATGTGATTGGCAATTGGATGACAAGATTGCTAAGTAGCAAGGCCCTCTATGCATCTCCCCTGGGTACTATAGTCTGACAATTAAGCAAAGTGGGGTGCCGGTCTTGTAGCATGACTAATTTGTCTAGGTGTTGTGCTCTGTGCATGTCATTAATAGAATAGTGGAGAGGAGGTATATCCCCCTCCACTGATATTCAGAAAACCCTTCAGCTCTGAAGTCATCTGTTTTCTCTGTCTAAGGCTCTGCAGAGAATGTGAAGCTATTTCTATGTTCTCTTGAGTAAATAGCCGGAGAATTGCTGAGTCTCAGGACATAGGTGTCTGGAAGTGATGGGGAGGTCCAAGCAGCTATTGGGTAATATTTTTATGTGGAATGGTTATATTTCTGCACTTTGCAAAGAAGGGCAAGAATTCACTATAAAAAAGACAGCAAGAGCACTAAAAGTCAGAGCAACCTCTTTGGGGTCCTGTCCCACTATGTACTGATGGAGGGGACAATCTTGAGCAATAAATGTAAACTCCCTCGCTCCCTGTTGCCTCATTTGTCAAGTTCTGAAAATAATGCTAAATTTTAATAGTGTTTAATAAATTTTAATAGCGTTTTTAGCCAGATTAGGGGACATCTATTGGATCCTCCACTTAAGATGTAGAGATCTTAGAAAAAAGGTAGTTGAATAAACATGACATTAATACTAACAAAAATAGCAGATTTATTACACTCCTTATTATTGGCACTATGAATGCTTTAAATACATGATTTTATTAAGTCTTAATACCACAGCTAAGTGAAAACACCTCTGGTTTTCCTTCTCTACATGCAACACTCACACTTCATGTCTGGTCACCAAATGTGTGTGGGGTTTTCCTACACCAAGCAACTGTCTGACACACCTGCTGGATGTCCTCCAATTTCACTCAGTTCTAACACTATCTACCTGGAGTTATTGTCAGGTACCGTGGCTAAACTCTCCATCCCACAAGACTGCCCTACTTCAGACACCAACCACAAGTCCAGATTGTCACTTGTGCTTTTTGACTGTAAATTGGAGGTTCCTACTACACCTTCAAGTTTGATCTATTGCTAGAAAGGCTGACAAAACTCATGAAAATGGCTCACTTACTAGACCAGCCGTTTGTTACAAAGGATGTAACTGAGGAGCGGTCAGATGGAAGAGTAGCACGGGGCAAAGGATGAGGGAAGGGGTGTGGAGCTTCCTTGTCTCCTCCAGCCATGCTAAGCCCCACCCCCAGTACCTTCATTGTTCAGCAACAATAGGGGGGGAATAGATGGGAATCCCACACTTGTGAGATTTTAATGGAGGCTTTGTTACATAAAGATATGATGGATTACGCCATTGGCAGGTGGTGATTAACTCAACACCCTCATTCAGCCCCTCTTCCTTCACCTCCCCAGATGTGGGAATGAAAGTTGCAACCCTCTAATCACATGACTGATTTCCCTGGCAACCAGTTTTAATCCACAGACTATCCTGCAGCCCCAGGCCATCAGTCAGGTGTCTATTAACAAACAAAAGGAAATGCATTACTGCAGAGATCCCAGTGGTTTTAGGAGCTTTATCAAGAAATGGGGACAGAGATCAAATATACACTTCTTATTATAAATCACTATATTACAACACTGTTTATGAGGATGTCTATATGTCCCCCTGTCTATATGTCAGTGGTTAGCTGAGATTTGAACCCAAGCACACTGATTCTAGAAGCTACCCATTTTACTGTCTATTTTTGGCACATAATTATTGTTTTTCAAACCTTCCATACCCCTCTTTCAAGGTGCATTTCTTTATAAAGAGCCAGGAGAATAAATTACCTTTTTTGTCACAGAGTACTTCACTTTCCCTTTTCTTTGGATGACATATAGTATTTACATAATCTTTAAATTTTTACCTTTAAATAATTTTAAATTTACAGAAAGGTATAAAGCTAATCCAGTATTCCCATACTCCATTCACCAGCTCCCTTAATATTAACATCCCCTATAAACATGACACGTTTATCAAAGCCAATAAATTAACAGTGGCACAATAATGTTAACCATATACATACTTTTTATATTCTTTTATCTGTTGACTGAGGAGAACACAAGAATTTTATTGGTGCAAAACTTAAGCAAAATCTATCTGGAAATTTCTCTCTGAATAGTAAATGGAGATTGCTTTAGGAACTTGGCTTCTCCCATCTCACCTGATGAAATCTCTGCTGATTGTCCTTCAGTGTGGATTATTAATGATGAGGAGAGTGTTATGCCCAGAATTCACAATCCCCAAAGACCACCAGGGAGCCGAGTCTGATGCAAAAGCAAAGAGCCTTTATTCGAGCTAGCTCGAGCTCAATCCCCTACCTGCACCGACGCAGCAGTGAGATGCCGGAGAGAGCCAGCGAGTTTCAAAAGCACAAAGGTTTTATAGGGGTCTAGGGGCAGTTGGTGAGGTAATGGTTGTGGCCTTAGCCTATTGGCTGGGGAAGGGTCGTGGCCTCAGCCGATTGGCTGGGGAAGGGTCTTGGCCTCAGCCGATTGGCTGGAGAAGGGTGGGAGTCCCCTTACGCAGGTTGCTGGGCATGTTTTGGTTGGGAAGTTTGAACGGGTGAGCGGGAGGTTATTCAAGGGGAGGAGGCGTGGTCTGAGGTTTCTGCAATTTTCCTGGAAAGGGGGCCATGTCAGAGACATAGTCACTCAAGGTGGAGGACACAGAACAAGATGGAGTCGGCCAGCGTAGTTCCACCCTTTCAGAGAGGAAGTTGGGTATATTGTTGTGGCTCTTACAAGCCTTATTGTAGGTGTTCTCCTCTGATCTTGGAATATGGTCTTTAAGCCTTGCTCCCAAGGTGTGGTGAGCAGCTCTCCCATCAAAGAAGTCACCTCAGAATCTGGACATGGGCTGAGCTCCATATTATCTGTAGGCCCCATCATCCCAAAGGGATATAGTCCCTACAAAAGAGACCCTGTATCTTGACAGGATCCCACATTTTATGGGATTGTTACACAGATCGAATTGTGATGATTTATGAAATGCACATCACACCATTCCTGATTTCTGATAATTGCTCGGAAAATTACTGAAATCTACATTTAAAATGCCTAAGTGGAGGCAATGTTGATAATGTTACAAGTCTTTACTTCTTAAAGTGTAGTCTCAGGGGTAGCAACCTCAGGATCACCTGGAATTAGTCAGCATGCATAAGCTCAGGCCTACTGCAGATTTACGGAATCAGAATCTGCACATTAAAAGAATTCTCAAATGATCTGTATGTACATTAAGGCTTAAGAAGCATTGATATAAATTACCTTTTTGCTTTTCCTCATGTGCTGTTATTTTTACTAACATCTTTCCCAACATACACCATCCTTTTCCTGACTCTTCTCTGCCCCAATGTATGCTCAAGACAGCTCAAGTCTAGGGGCACCTGGGTGGCTCAGTCGGTTAAGCGTCAGACTTTAGCTCAGGTCATGATTTCGCGGTTTGTGAGTTCCAGCCCCACGTCAGGCTCTGTGCTGACAGCTCAGAGCCTGGAGCCTGCTTCAGGTTCTGTGTCTCCCTCTCTCTCTCTCTCTGCCCCTCCCCAACTCATGCTCTGTCTCTTCTCTGTCTCTCAAAAATGAATAAATGTTAAAAATTTTAAAAAAAAAGACAGCTCAAGTCTAAAGATAAGTATTTTTTTTAAGTTTATTTATTTTGAGAGCGAGGGAAAAAGCACAAGCAGGGGAGGGGCAGAGAGAAGGAGAGACAGAATCCCAAGCGGGCTCCACACCATCAGCGCACAGCACGATGTGGGGCTCGAACTCACAAACTGTGAGACCATGACCTGACCCAAGACCGAGTCGGACACTTAACCACCTGCGCCACCCAGGAGCCCCTAAAGATAAGTGTTAACTGCACTTCAGCTTCCAGCTGGATTCCAACAATAAAAAAGACAAGCAAGAAATAAGAAGGCAAGGAAGAGACATCAAGGTACACTCCTATATCTCTTCCCAGTCCCACTCTTGGAGCTCAGGTGTTGACAGTAGCTGCATCTTCAGACAACAGCTTCCCTATGGCAGCCACAGCTCTGAATTGGGCTCAGGCAAGAGGATTCCTCCCCTGAACTTTCCCAACCCAAGTTACGAGTTCCACTCTTGCTAATACCTAGCCGCTTCCTCGAAAGCCTTGTTGGTTCCCTTACCTCTGCCAAAACTCTGGAAACAGTTACTTCGTTACTTCATCGAAACCTTTTTCAGGGGTGCCTGGGTGCTTCGGTGGGTTAAGCGTCAGACTCCTGATATTGGCTCACATCGTGAGATTGAGCCCCGAGTCAGGTCCACACTAAGCATGGAGGCTGCTTGGGATTCTCTCTCTCTCTCTCTCTCTCTCTCTCTCTCGACAAATAAATAAACTTTAAAAATAAAATCTTTTTCGATAATTTTTCCAAGTATGTTACGTTTCCTGCCGTGATCATGTCACTATATTTTCACTACATCTTCAGAACTGATAACTAAATATTCAGAATTGAATACAACTTATATACTCAGAATTGATAAGTCTGGACTCTGTAAACTTTGCTCTGAGAAATTTGTGAACTTTTCTATTTGTTCATTTGAGCAAACACTAAAACCATAAAATTTCTATTGCCTTCAAGTATCAGTTAGAAACATGAACGTAGACCTTCTTTAGAAAGCAGACCTTTTGGACAGTAGCATGCCCAGATTCCAGTTACCTCAAATGGAAAAAAAAACAAAAACAAAAAAACATTTAAAAATCTTTTCTGTGTCTTCCTTATGGGGCCAGATGTTTCTCCCAATATTGATAATGTCCTTCCTGACTTATTGATCTAGCTGATCCTACTTGTCTTATCAAAAGTAAATTATTTCCTTTTCACCTGGCTCCATCTATGGGACCCAAGGAATTTAACAAAAATCCCCTACCCCTGGACAAGCAGAGCAAGACTAACTCCATTTTGTGCTACACCCGCCATCTCATGTATAACCCCCATATGACCTACTTATTGCTTAAGACACTCCCCCACCCTAGTCAAGCCGCTGAGCACACCCTTACTGGAAACCGGCTCATTTAGTAATGTGGAACCCTTAACCGCCAAAGAATGTAAATCCCGCCTTTTGCTCGCCAAACTTGCACGCCAATTCTTAAACCCCGCCTTTTGCCCGCCAAACTTGCCCGCCAATTCTGACCAGAGTGTAGGCTAGTTCAAACAGTTACTCTAGGGTAAATTGTAATTCAATTGGCCACCTGCGTGTGGACTGACATGACTATGCAACTTTCTGTGTGTGTTACAATCTCATTGGCCACTGGCCCCTATAAAACTGCTACGCCTCTTAACCTAGGGGTCCAAGTCCCTGCTTCACTGTGTCGGGTATACTTGGGCCCAAGCTCGAGCTTGCAAATAAACCCTTGTGCGTTTGCATCGGTATTGGGTCCTTGGTGGTCTCTCAGATTCGAAATCGGGCGCATTACACATCTACTTTTAGTACCTTTCTTTTTATTCTATAATAATTTTATATAAAAAGTAAAAGCTTGTGTACCAAATACCCTTAAAGAATTCATTCCAAGATATATAGCACTAGGAAATTCAACCTAAGGAAATAAATCTCCGTTTCCATGTAAAAAATATTTTTTTGAAACATTTTTAAAATAATTAGTACAGGGGCACCTGGGTGGCTCAGTCGGGTCAGGTCAGGATCTAACAGCTTGCCAGTTCGAGTCCTGCATCATCCGGCTCTGTGCTGACAGTTCAGAGCCTGGAGCCTGATTCGGATTCTGTCTCCCTCTCTCTCTGCCCATCCCCTGCTCATGCTCTGTCTCTCTCTCTCTCTCAAAAATAAAAATAAACATTAAAAAATAATAAAATAAAATAAAATAAAATAAAATAAAATAATTAGTACAGAAAAGAATGCCTTAAAAAGGAGATAATTGACTAAAATTTGTAGATCTATACAATCAAATATTAAGTAGCCATTGAAAATCACCTTTTAAACTGTATTAATATAGGTTATATATATATATATATATATCTGTCTGTGTATATATATGTCAATATGTAGTCAGTATGTTTCTCTCTCTCTCAATATATATATATTACAATATATAAAATACATATTACACATACATGTTGAAGTATATAACATAAATGTTGAGAGAAGTAGAAAAACAGATCCAGAAAAAAAATATACATGCAAAAATGTTGATGATAATCACCTATATACTCTTAGCAGTGGTTTTTCTTCATATATAACTGCATTTATGATATTTTGTATGTTTATATTTAATGCATTTACAATAAAATGTAAACTGCAATGCACTAACTAAAAAATAGGAATTCTTCCTTTAAAGGTATAACTCTAACAGATTATCTGCTACCAGCTCTCCTGAAGAGAAGTTCTAAAAGTCACTTAGTTGGGACTTGCAGAATTGCATTGTGCAGAATTGCACTGTAGAAATTATATAAATGAAAAATTTGTAAGTGGGAACAATAGTAATCTGTCCCCAATTTACCTTTCTCTATTTTGTGTGACAACAAGATGCTTTGTGATCCAGCTGTTTCGCTCAAGGTTGATGCAGTAGTCAGGTCAGATATGCATCAAACACTCTATTTTGTAGATTTCATGTTTTATTTATGGTTATTGTTTTAGATGCATTTCTCCTATCTTGTGGCTGAATCCCTGCCAGGGTGACTCTTGAAAATAACAAAATAGTATGAACGATAGCAATTGTAGTTAGAATATTTTCCTCTGTGTAACTGACACTGCTGACAGGTAGTGAGAATTTTGGTTTGGCCTGAAGGCTTAATGTAAATAAAAATCTAAATGACTCACTTTTTTATTATTAAACTCTGCCTGTGATAGAATTCTCTGTCACTGTAGCCCCCGCAAGAAGCTGACATGGGTGTCAGTGTGTGCCAGAATATTCAATTAACCAAGTAGGAAGGTGACCTTTTGGTCCAGTGGCTGCCAAGGCAAATTTTTTTTCAAGAGTCCATTATTTTTCCAGGTGAATGTATTAGATAACCTTGCCTGCCAACAAGTCCTTTCTGATTCTATAGTTCTCGATTTGTGATTTTGCGAGCCTTCCAGCCCATGGATTACAACTACAAAATACAGTAACACTGTATTTGTCCAAGGATCTAGAGTTTGCAAAAGTAATTTTATGTATCTTGTTTCTCTTAACAATTCACAACACCTTAGGTAAGTAATACTATTGTCTCCACTTTACAGATAAGGAAACTGAGGCTTAATTTAGTTCATCTAAGGTTGCTAGGTAATTGATGGAGCCGGTAGTCAAACTGTAGTCTTGTTACCTCTTTAGGTAACAAAATTTTTAACTACTGTTTATTGCTACATGGCTTTCAATTTGTAAAGTCCTATGGTTCACATAATTCTACAGTTTCTAATTAATGAAAATCAATAAATCATATAGTTTTCTCCAAAAACTAGAAATTGAGACCCTGATCCATTCAGAGAGGAGTAAAGAAAAAAAAAGCTGGGTGAATATTCAAAGTTACTAAGCCACCTTGAAATTTTATGAGTCCAGAGCTGTTTTAGAACTTTGAAGATTTCACATTTTGCCATACTTTTATGCTCACCCAGCACAGGTATGTTTCTAAAAAAAAATGCTCACTCAATAGTATGTGATTCTATCATGAAGATTAAACTTGCTAAGAAAATGCTGTGTTGTTGTTTTATAGTTTTAGTTTTATTTTATTTTTTGTAATGTCCTCATAGGCAATAATCCTCTATTTTATATATTTTGTAAGTTTAAATTTTCTTATAGCAAGGGTTCTTGAAAACAGATGCTTGCTTTTCCTAAAGCTAGGAAAAGACATCTTGGAACATGAGTGGCTAAAACTGAAAGGTGCTGTTTGCCTATTTGGGATTCTGCTCTATGTGAGCCCTGTGGAAACAGCATCAACAAAATCACGCTTAGTTCATGCCAAATCTGAGGGCTTGCTGGCTTCATGTCAAATTGAAAAAGTATGACACTTTGTATGGAAGAGAATGCTTTCTTCAGTGTGTGTGTGTGTGTGTGTGTGTGTGTGTGTGTGTGTGTGAATTCTCAGACTTAACACAAAACTTAGGGTTTTTATACTCCCCTCTCTTACCCCATTCTACAGCCCATTTCCTAGATTCAGTCTAGACCACAGGACATTTGGTCCTTCAATAATTTAAGTCACCTCAGCTCTCGTGCAGTTCCTTACCCTGCATCACCACCATCCCTGCCATCACACAACACCAGCCCATTCTTTTCACTGCTCTATCATTAAGAAAGGAGTGGGATTTGCAGTCAAAATCCTTCAAATTACTTCGGCTCACCTCTCCCCTCTTAACTGCATGGTATTTCCACCTCTCCCTCCATCCTGGCTCCACCAAATAGGCAGCCAAAACCATTTCTCATCCATACTATGAATATTATCCCATCCACCCTCCTCCAAAACTCTTGCATCAGATATACCGTTTCCTTAACTCCCACCGCTTCCTTGCTTCTGTATATTTCAACCAAGAAACCCTTGGCCTCTTCATACTAAATCAACGCATACGTATCCCCCACTTTTCAAAAGTTTGCATTATGCCACTTCCCTTTCACAACAGATCCACGTTGGTACCTGCTTTCACAAACTGACAGAAACCCAAAGAGGATTTTTCACTTCTATGGAAAAAGATGAAAAGCGAAAATAGCATCCAGCACTTGTTTTGCAATGAGCCCTTATGGAGGCCATGTACCCCCTGAGCAGCAGCGAGGGCCCCGCCAAGGTCCTTCCCCTGGGAACTACACACACAGCATCTCAGCATCAAGTGCTGTAGCCTTCAACTGTGTCTGTGAACATCTGTGCTTTATCCTGATTTATTTTGTGTATCCACTAGCAAGATAGGTCCTAAGGTATCAGGAAAAGGCTGACAGGTTATTTTGGGGGGCTGGAACACTCAAAAATTTTTCCATATAAAGGTAATTGGTTCTTTCACTTTACGCCATTTCAGCTTCGGAAAGCTTTCATAGGAATGCACTACTTTCGAATAGGGAAACCGTATCTCTTCAATCATGGATGCTTCTTTTTAGTAACAGCACTAACTCGGCAGCCAAGGTACTAGTTCTCTCTGAAGTCTTTCTTCTTTTTCTTATCACCCATTCATACTTCAAGCCAGGAGTGACTTCCAGCCTCTTAGTTCCCCATCCTATTCCTCTAAAATTCTTCTTCTTATTCTTCTTATTCATCCTTCATCCTCCATCACATACATAAAGCATTATTGAGGCGTAACTGACATACAAAGTAGCATACGCATTTAATGTATACAGCAGGTTGAGTATGGACATGTACACACATCCATTCTCTTATTGCCACAATCAACGTACTAAACAAACCCAGAAAATTCTTGCTCAATGTGTTTAAAGTTTCAGTATGCAAGGTGAATAGGTTCTAGAGATCTGCTGTCTAGCATAGTATCTACAGTTAACAATATGCTATTGTGCACTTTAAAATGTATTAAGGGGATAGCTCATGCTAAGTGTTCTCTCTCTCTCTCTCTCTCTCTCTCTCACACACACACACACACACACACACACACACACATACACACAAAAAACCACAAAAGAACACAAGGAAATTTTTTGAGTGGATATATTTTCTTTTGCAAAATAATTATTTACTTTTCTGATCATAAAATCAAACAAATATACTAATTATAGAACATCTGGTATGTATATATATTTAGTTTTTTATATTCAGTAGTCTTTTTCTCTTTATTTTTACCCCCATTTATAATTAGATTTGTTAGTGTCCTATTTTATTTTTAAACAACCAGACTTTTGTGTTTATTCTACTTTTTATTTTGTATATTTTTATTGAATATTTTCTCTTAATATCTTCCCTTAGTTTCTTTTTAATACAATTTTTTAATGTTTATTTATTTTCAGAGAGAGACAGAGCATGAGTGGGGGAGGGGCAGAGAAAGAGGAAGACAGACAGAATCCCAAGCAGACTCCAGGCTCTGAGCTATTAGCACAGAGCCATATGTGGGGCTTGAACTCACAAAGTTGGATGCTTAACCAACTGAGCCACCCAGGTGCCCCGATATCTTCCCTTAGTTTCATTCGAGTTGCTCTTTTGTACTTGAAGGTCTGAACTGATGGTAATTTATGTTATAATGAAAGTATTAAGAATATGGATGGACATCTAAAGGGAGCTTTAGAGAATCCATATTTTGGAAAGCACAATTCTCCATATTTAATATATTCTAAATATACTGAAATTGTATTTTTATTTGGATTTAGTAGTTACTTAGAAGAATATTTTCCTCTCTTCAACTGATGGTTCAGTTGAAATCTGAAGTTTGCTTGATAATTTCAATTCTTTTTTTTTTTTTTTAATGATATGATCAGAGAATGTGGATTGGATAATGTTTTCCTTTTCTGGAGCTAAGTTTTTTATTTTTATTTTTTCTTTTTAGAGTGGCACATAATGAATTTTATAGTTAGTATGTAAAATTTAATAAAAGGTATATTTTTCTATTTGTGAGAGACAATCTTTAATATCTTTTATCTCATCTTTATTAATTATATTATTCAAATCCTTTGTAGCCTTTAAACATTTTTATCTGCTTTACTTGTCATGGAACAATAGTGGTATGTAAAACACTCCTGTAATGATTATGTTTCTGTCAAATTTTTGACAGTGTGCCAATACACACATTGATTCCATACCATTAGATGCCTAATTATACTTTGATTATTTGAATTGCCGTTGGCTTTATCAAATGTCATTTTTTAACAACCTTTTATGCTTCTGTCTCTTAATCATTTTAAATATTATTTTACTTTTAGCTTCTCTGGATCATATTTTACTAATGAGAGTACCTCTTAGTCTCTGGCTGTGGTCTTTTGGGATCCAGTGATAACTTTGACAAAGTTCTCTGTTGCTAAGACTAACCATTGGGCATGCTACTGATTTTTTAATTGTTCATCTGGACTATATATTATCTGGCTAATGGATATTTTCACCTTAACCACAAGTAATATTTGGACCACCCTAAAATGCAGATAAATTAAATTATTCCCCAAAATAGATGTGGAAAATTTTATGTTAATTGCATTTGCTTGAAAAATCAAAAGACTTGAGAAATTGGACTCGCCTTCCCTTTTGGTAGTAATGAGCAGAAACTTGTTCAGAGCTACCCGCTTTAAAATGGGGTGTATGCTTGTGATCTGGCTTCATGCATTTATTACCTATACTGGCTCTGTAATCACTGTTGTCTTCAATTTTTGTTCATACACTCAGTTTAGACACTGCTGTTGCATAATCAGAATCTTCCTGCAGTGATTGGCCATTTTGTCTTTGCTTGTCTGTCCTTGTCTGTAAATAGACATTTATAAACTCTTTCCTACTTTTGCAAAAGAGAGAACCACAAAAAACAAAGAACAACCTCTACCCTTGGATCAGAGAACAAAGCCCTGTTTACCGGCAACTCTTTCTGATTTTACAAATACCTGAAGTGTGGACTCAACTCACTTACTTGCATGCAAAGCATGTAACTTTCCTGTCCCTAACACCATGGTTATCTTAGGCTTTTGACTGCCTTTCTTGAACTTGTATTATTGCCTTTTCTTAATTTACACTGACAACCTGGGTTTCGGTTTCTATTCATCAACCTAGCTCCTCTCCACCTATCCACAAAAATGTTGTGACCTTGAAAACTGACTTGTGGCTGACCTAGACTCACTGCTTTCTATGAGAGGAATGTTCACCCTCATTCTCCTTTAAAACTTGACTTTTTATCCTGGCTTCTCCTTCTGAACTGGTGAGACACCGACTCACCAAGGGGAGGATATCTTGTTTCGGTGCATGGAGGAGAAAGCATTACTGTCCTTCAGTGAACGTGTTCTACTTCCTAGTGAAGTTTCCAAACCACCCAAAAGAAAACCTATAACAAAACAATTACCTGGAAAGTGAGCATATTCCTTCTCATGCATTTAGAGGGAGTCCTCAAAAAAGAATCATTGCCAAAGCAAGACGCCTGCGATGTTCAGGCCCAGGATGTTCAAAGGATATAATGGGAATTCAAGCAGGGCAGCAAGATACAGTGCCATTCCCTGCAACTCTATCGTAGATACTCATGTTTCTGTGGCTTATTTATAAGGCTGTCATGTTTGAATTTATTCTGCCGAGCAGTCATTTGCTTTAACGTGCTACTGTTCTAGATATCAACTACATAGCCATATCTCCATCTCTTTCCTTTTTTTTTTTTACCTTGTCATCTCTCAACTATTTCTTTATCTTCCCTCTTTCCAATATGACACATACTTTTACTGCTCTCTTTGTATTTCTATCGTTTCATTTGAGCTGCCACATCCTTTTTAAAGACTTAAGGTGCCGTCAGAAATAGTGCCAGTTGGACCTCCCGATCACCATCTTACTGTTACTTACCTAAGCTCTTCATTCTGACGCTGCAAATTACAGTGAAGTAAAATGCACATTTCTCTCCAACGACAGCAGTTCGTTCAGGCTTTGGAGGTGCTTGCAATCTGAGGGGATGGACGTGCTTGAAAAGAAACGAGGAGACGATTCATTAATAGTGACTTGTTTATGTCTAGACATGTTACAAACAGAGACGGCACGTGTGTTGCCGGTGAATTGGCATTTTTGTACATGCCGTTAATTAAATGATTGAGGATTTTGGTTTCAGTAGTGCAGTGTGAATTTTCAACGGGGTCCTTTCCTTGATGCGTCTTCACCCTGGGCCTGTCTGTCTCGCGTGGCTTCTTCTACCGCAGCTGCCAGTGAACCACCTGCGGGCTGGTGCTTCTCGCTAGAAGATCAGTACCTGTTAAACAGTATTAAGCTGAAGTGGTCATGGCATCTTAGCACCTAATTAGGACCCTAGCCAGAAGGACTAAAAGTCCATAGAAGAAGGTTGAACGTTGTTGAGAAATATGAAAGCCTTTGAGAACAAATACTTGCTGATGTAGACTATTTACGGACCTCCTTGCTTCTTTGCCTGTTAACCTCATGGCATATTAGTTACTTAGTGAACTGCATTTTGCTTAGTCAGTCAACGTTTCAAAAGAGTGATGAACTTTGATTTGACTTTGTCTTGGTAGATAGGACATTTTCATTTTAGACATTTTGGCAGCTTCGGCTAAAGCTTACAGGCAGGGGAAAGATGGACAGTGTAGCGAACGCTTGTTGGCTTTTAAACCACCTGGCATCCATGTCCCCTTTCTAAAGATACCCTGGGTTCCTTTTGGAAAAGTATCTCACCAAATACTGTATACGGTCCTAATGGTGGGTGATAACTAAGGAACTTGCCTATTGCAGTGGAGGATCCTTATTCTCACCATCTGGCATATACCTGCAGCAGGTATCCGATTCAAAATTGGCTAAGTGTTAGTCTCTTCTTGGACACAGAATCATGGGCAAATGAAGTAGGAGATGGTGAGCTATCGTTCCAGTAGTAGTGTCCTAATCTGGGGATTCTTTGAACTGAAATGCAAGACTGCAATCTTTCCACTGGAAAATGCAGCCTCTCAGAAAAAAACACAATGTACAGTTTGGTATTCTAACATACAGCTTATAAAGCATCAGCACTGAAATCAGACAGCATCACTTTTGCCCTGGCTTTGCATGTAATCAGATAGCACCAGGCCTGGTGTTTGTTCCCTACAGTCTGCTGCCCCTTCCCTAGGAAGTAAGTATAATCATGCCATCTACCCCATGGAGTTATATGTATGTAAAGTGCTTAGGATAGAACCCAAGATAGTGTATATTCGCAAGATATAATTATGATATCCATTGTTATACAACTAATTCCAACGTTTTTGTTTAATCTGTCATACACACACACACACACACACACACACACACACAATTATCTCAACTGACTTCTTCACAAAGTCACTCACTATCCTGCTTATAAACAGACTCTTAACTATAAAGAACAAACTGATGGTTACCCGAGGGGAAGTGGGTAGAGCGATGGGTGAAATAGGTGATGGGAATTAAGGAATGCACTTGTGATGAGCCCCGGGTGATATATGGAAGTGCTGAATCACTAAATTGTACACTTGAAATTAATATTACACTGTGTGTTAACTAACTGGAATTTAAAAACTTAAATATAGAATTTAAATGTAAAAATTTAAAGTCTTCACCCTGAGCCTGTCTGTCTCTCGTGGCTTCTTCTACCGCAGCTGCCAGTGAACCACCTGCGGGCTGGTGCTTCTCGCTAGAATATAAAAACTTAAAAAAAAAAACAAAGTAAAAACTACCAAGTTCCATATTTAGCGGGCAAGATAGTATCACTAGCTTCCAAAGCAAGCACATTGAATATCCTTCTGCCAAGTGTTATACTGTGATGAATTGGAATGTAAGTTATATTCCTTCCAGGAAACATCTTGAAGAAGTTTCTGCTGTCATATTTGCAGGATCATGTTACCAGACGTATAGTCCCTGTAGCATCTCATGGAACTCGCCATGAAGAAACTACAGCGTCTACATTGTTGCTCTTGCACCCGAAACTTCCTGGTTGTTGTGGCCGTGCTGCTGTTGTAAAGTTCTTGACTGAGTTGAAAAACACGGAGCTAAGAAACAGGCCGTAGACATGGACGTTCAGAGTCTTTTTTTGACATATTGGATCTCCCTATATTTCAGGTTGACTCTCATTGCTCAAGAGCAGAGTAAAGAGAGAAAAATTGCAGTGATCTAGAAACCTGTATCAACTCTTTAGAACTTATAATATTTGAAAGGGATATTCTGGTCATTCCCATTGTTTTTATCTTATTTATTACACTTTTGATAGAAAGGCTATATATTATGAAACACTCTGGGAGAGCAAAGAGAAATGCCCTAGAATGACAACTAGCTGGAAGCAATTTAAGCAGCTGGCCAGCCCTGGCATCTGTCAGCAAATAAGGCTAATAGCATGCTATTCACTCAGAGTCTATTTGTAAGATTAATGGTACAAGATAAGGTATTTCATACCCTTACTCTGTTTACCAGCATGAGATAGTCAGAATGGAAATGGTTTTGAAAACACAGAAATTCCATTGTGTATTTTATTGAGAATATATATTTTGTCAAGGTATTTTGACAACATTAATGTGGTTCTGACACCTTTTACTATTTTAAGAAGGTTTCTATACTGCAAAATGTATAAATGGTCCCAAAGATAAAATACAGGGTTTACAAGTGGAGGGAATTCAAAGCACTTTACTGTAGGCTCTTTCGATCAAGAGGGAAGTTAGAAATGCCTTTCTTTGTCTCAAATGTAGATCATGGATCCCACACTCATTTTTTAGAACACACTTTCATCTAGCATAGGCAAGTTAGGGGAACAACATATTCAAAATTAATAATATAATGTTTTTAATGACTAAAACAAAAATAAAACATTTCAAATAATTCTCATGACACCTATTAAAAGATATACTATCAATCATCCTATTTTGATGCCCGAAAGAATTAGATTCTTCTCATTAAATAGTCTTACTTTTCATTCCTTAAAAAAAAACAAAACAGATTTTCAGAATTAGATGTGTTAGAGCTAGGCTCACTTTGGCATCAATATAGTAGCAAAAACATTTTTTAAATTAATATTTAATAGTTGAATTAATACAAATGGCATTTCCAATAGGCCCTTTAATTACATCTTTTCAATAAAAATAAATGACAAAACCTGAATTACCACTGAAGTCTGATAAATACATTTTATGAGAAAGTTATTATAAGTACAGCACTAGGAAATATCAGATAAGGGGCATACTGCTCAAATGGCATCTTAACAAATCTTCAATTACTTTCAGAGATCATGAACTGAAGTGGACACATCAGGAAGCAGTTTTGTAACATGGAGAAATCTCTCAATGAAGATTTTGCAAGAACATAAAGATGCTCTGGGTGAAAGGTTGAAATACGTGCATTTATTGCCTTAAGAAATTTTTTAAATGTTTATTTATTTTTGAGAGAGAGAGAGAGAGAGAGAGAGAGCAGGGGATGGGCAGAGAGAGAGGGAGACACAGAATCCAAGGCAGGCTCCAGGCTCTGAGCTGTCAGCACACAACCTGATGTGGGGCTTGAACCCATGAACTGTGAGATCGTGACCTGAGCCAGAGTCGCATGCTTAACCGACTGAGCCACCCAAGCCCTCCATTACCTTTTTTTATTAGGATCATGCACGTGTAACATCATCACTATACTCTGCAGCTGCTCCTTTCACTGGCCTTTCTACATTTAATTCTTTTCCTCTTCAATGCATCTGAAACTCTGTCACCAAAATCTCTCCTTCTGAACTTTTTTTTCTGAGATTCAGGAAACCACATCCTCATTATCAACCTATTGCATCACAATAGTGGGTAGGCTGCATGTATTAGGCAGGGGTCAGGATCTCTGAAAATACCCACTTATTTTGCTGGTAACACATGAGAAAGTACTCCTCCATCAACAGCTGACCATGGGGAAGCAGGATCAAGGAGAAGAAAAGCATAAGCCTGGCCAATATTGACAAGCCAAGCTATGCAGGGTGTGTGTGTGTGTGTGTGTGTGTGTGTGTGTGTGTGTGTGTTGCAGAATGTGAGAGTCCAAATAGGTAAGTAGGCACTAAGGAATTTTGAAATTTTTCTATTTTTTTTTACTTTGTATATTCTACAGATATTTATTGGATGCTTACGATGTATTAGGCTCTGAGGCATTGGAAATAAAAGGTATGCAATGCAGTGTCCACAGCAGACTGGGAGAAGACAGATATACAGGGAATTATATACTTTGGAAGTATTATAACTGGGGTAAATACAAGGGACTATAGGAACACATAGGTCATCTAATGCAATGTGATGCAGGGGAAAAAAAGTCTTCCTGGAGGAGCTGATGCCTAATCTGAGACTCAAGGGGTAAGGGAAAGCGAATCAGTGGGAATAGACAAGAGAATGAGGGCTGCAGTGTGGGAAGGTCTTCCCAAACAGAAGAAGCAGCATGTGCTGATGCCAAGAGGGCTGAGATCATATGGCACATCTTGGAAGTTGCACTTAGCTCCTTTGGGTTGGAGAGCAGGGTAACGGAGGGCTGAAGATGTGAGACTCTTTTTGCCTCCATCGGGATTAGTTAGGGGTCTTGTGGAAGGCAGCAGGTGGAGATATTCCAGGAAAGGATTGGCAAAGCAAGTGGATGCAAAGATTGAGGAACCAAAATGAATACTGAGAAGGTAAACTCTGCCTGCCTATTGCCTTCAATCTCCATTTCCTGTTAGGGATTGTACGAAACTCGCTTCTGTGGTTACAAGCAATAGAAAACATCTCTGACTAACTTAAACACAAAGACAATTGATTGGAACGATGTTGGTGGCCTATAGGAAGGATGGAAAATTAACCTTGGAAGCAAGCAGGAAAGAAGTCAGTTTTGTATTTAGTCAGGGCTCTGTTTTAATTCAACAAAAGTACTACTAACCACCTGCTATATGGCAGACACCGTACAAGGCTGGGGACTGAAGAAACAGAATTATATAAAATAGTTATGCACTTGCCCTTTACTGCTCTTAGAATCTACGGTGTTGGTGGTGGAAGGAACGTGCCTGAAATAATCCCCCAAAGCACTTATGTCATTATGAAGTATAATACATGCTATGAGAAAGAAATAACAGAATTTTAAATTAGCATATCAGAAAACATTTAGCTGAGGAGGCACATTTAAGCTTAGATGTGAAGAATGTGTGCTATGCAGGTGAGAAGCATGTGCAACTTTCCTGAAATGTGGAAGGAGCCAGTGTACCAGAACACGGTGAAGGCAGGACAGTGGAAGCATAGTGAATTAGGCGGCGTGTAGGGTGAAATAAAAGCAAAGTGTGGCTGGAGCAAGGTCATGCACAGTGTAGTAGATCATGCATAGATTCAGTCTTATGTTCTAAGTACAGTGAGAAGCTATTGAGGGCTTTTGAGCTGAAACATACGATCAGGTTTGCATACTGAAGATTGACCTGGGTCTCATACATAGGGCAGAGACAAAGTGTGAGGCAAGCATAGAAGTGGAAAGGTCAGGACACAGGTACTTATGGCAATCTGGACACATTTAACATCTCTCTTCTTATAGTTCCTTTGGGGAATCTCTCCTCCCCCTCTGTATGTCCTAGATGTGACTACTAGTCTTGATGGTTACTCAGAGTATCCCCATCCCTCTAGTCAAAGTGCTTGGCTCACCAAGGGGCAATGACTCAACCAGAATCGATTGGTATGTTCTCTGGGATCCACATATATATGCCAGGAAAGAGAAATTATTTTTCACTGGAGTGGCTAAGCTGGTGAGATGTAAGCATAGTACATCTTTACATAGCAGCCATATTTAAATATATGAATAAATGTACGATCGTCCCAGTTCAGGGCTCAGATGTGAGGTGAGCAAGGCACCTGCCTCCGGCACATGATTTAAGCAGGTATTACCAACTTTTCCTTTTGCCTTAGCCTCCAATAGGGCTCATATACCATGATCCTTCATTTAAAATTTTGAATGTTAGTTCTTTATGGATTTTTTTTTGCATTCATTTCTTTAAACCTGACATTAAAGTATTATTGATCTTGATTACTGGGTTGTTTGGAACTCCCTGAAATCTTTCATCCTAGATGAGCACCTCGCTCACCTCATCCTTGAACATTGATCATTTTGGGTCTGTCTAGCATTTGAACCCAATTTCTACGTTCAGGAAATAACATACCTCGTATGTTTTGATGGGAAGCAGAGCTCATGTCTACTGTGTCAACCATGTCTATTGTGGATACGGTAGGTTGGTTCACTCCACATCCATTCTAATGGGTTTATTGTCTTTTATTTTAGAAGCTAGGGAACTAAAATATTCCCCATACTTCCTTGCAACTACTGATCAGATATATAATGAACGTAGGCTCTACCAGTCTTACAGCTTCACATAAGAACCCGATGCACATGAACAGAAGGCTAGGTGTGTAGTGATCAGATATTTTCGTAAGCCTGGTAGCAGAGGCATATATGTAGACTTTTGGGGGCAGATGAGGTAGAACATCTGGTTTCCAGTCTAGGGGACAATAGTACTGAACAGCAATCTGTACTTCACTAGAAATGTCTCACAATGCAATAATGCCTTGATTTTTCTGGCCATGCAACACACACATGATTCTTTTGGCTTTCCTAGACATTCCAAGAGTTACTGAGTATCATGTAATAAATTATTTTTTGCTTAAATAAGCAGGTAGGGGCTATACTTTGTGTAACAAAGAGCTCAGTTCATCTGTTAGCTTTTCCAGCCTCCCTTGCAGCAAAGGCACAGATGTGCAAATTAGGGTCAGCAATCAGAAGCATCTGTTTTGTTCCTTGAATCCGGAGCTAGTGACACAAAGAACAAAAGGGACAGGGGTGCACCTTTGTTTTGGAAGAAATGTCAGCAGAAACAATACCCGGTTTGTGAAAGCAACAGTGGCAGATACTAGAAGCAGCACCTGGATGCCTTGATTTCAACCTGATGAGACCCTGAGCAGATGACTTCCCTCACCATGTTTGGACATCTGACCCACGGATCCTGAGGGGTAATAATTTTGTGCTGTTCTAAGTCCCTCCACTTGTGACACTTTATTATACAGCAATAAACATTTAAAACAATGTGTCAGTGTTTGACTTAAATTTTTTTTTTCTTAGCAGTACACAAAACAGTGGAGTATCTCAGAATTGATAACATTATAGGTTCAAGGAAATGTTGACAGTGATTTAAATCTTCCCTGTTTGTTCAGAAGTTCGGTTTTTCACATTCAGGAGTGAATAAATTAAATCCTTGGGTTCATTCAGTTGGAGCAGCATGAAAAGAAAACTCAGAAGAGTTGGGAGCATTTTCAGGATGCTATTTATGATAATGGGCCACATTATCTAAACAAAGGATAAAAATATTAAGAAATAAAGGATAATAGATAGCAAAAAGTGGTATTGCCACTTAATATCTATGATAGTTTAGATAAATCTCAAAATGGAGATAATTAGATTCGATCTCCCAGGGCTGTGGTGATAACTATATAAAATAATATATATATAATATACGTATATTATGTATATAATATACGTATATTATATACGTGTGTGTGTATATATATATATATCATGTACTCCAAAGTCTAGCATGTGGTAAATAACTATATTCTACCATCAAACACTATTTAAGATAATGCTTCTCTAACTTCTTTATCTAGAGGCAATTTCAGTGAGAATAAGTTTTCTTCGGTGCCTATTCCCTCTGACTACTCTGTCATGTCTTGAACTTTTCTAGGCTCATGGTCTAGACTTGAAAATTACTTTTTAGTTAACTCTCATAGACCAGAATAGAAAAAAAGTTTTCACTGAATCTACAATACGATGAAAAATACAATTATTCAAGACCAAGAAAAATTTGCAAATCACACCAAAGAAAAAGTCTAGCTTATTTCAGCGTATGTGTGAGCATTTACGAATATTTTATGAAATATTAAAAAATAATTTTAAGTCGTTGAAATATCTCTCTTGAACAACTGGACAAACCTTTATAAAGTTAAGTCTTTACATTCTCCACATGCTCGAGCTATGTCTGTACCTGGCATTTCAAAACCAGAGGCTTGAAATCTCTCTTTTCTGAAGTCATGGAGGTCAATCTTTCTCAGCATGTCATTCATTTGGCATTTCAGTCACATGTCTCAAAAGCACTGTAGAGAAATCTTAGTGAAATCTTAGCTCGTGGTATGTTTTGTATTGACAGGGTTAACCAACTGGAACAGCTACTTAGAGACACTTCTTTGAATAAAACTGACTGAAAACAGAATCACTGCCAGTTGAAAATCAATCTAAAATAACATATTTTTATATTAAATGTTAATATAAATGTGATTACTATACACATTCACCAAATATGTGTGTGCATCTGCATATATTTGCATATAATTATATATTATATACACACACATATAAATTTTTGTGTAGCTCTTTGCAGATTAAAAGAGGTTTAAACATATGATAATTATTCCTGTGGTTCATTTACCATGAATCCAGTGGAGGTCCGACCACTACCAGCACAGATTTTTAGAATCTCTAAATGGAACTCATTTACTATATAGTTACCTAACTTGTAAGAACTTTGAAATCTTTATAGGAAGAAGAACCCTCTGTGAGAGGCTTATAATAACAGTATTTAATAATTGGGACAGCCTGCATACTCAACACTTCAAATGGACTCTAGCAGACAATAATGCATGTTGTACGTTAGCCTTGATCTCTCACAGTTTGGATTTGTCGGCATTTTATGAATATTCTACTGACACAACAGTAACTAATACTATTGGGAAATATCAGCTTTTAAAAAGTGTTTTTACATACATTTAATTTTATAACAATTCTGTTATTATCAACCACTTTACTGACAAAAGAACTAAGAATCTGGAGATAAACAATATACCCAGTTTCACACAACCAGTTGAAAGAGGATTTGGGATTCAAACTGAGACTTTTGGTTCTAAGTTTAGGCTCATTTCTCTTTTAACACATTTGCCATGTATGACTAAGGCATTATATTAATTATATTATATTATATTATTATTATATTTATTATAATTATTATATTATAGCTATACACTTCTTTTCTTGTTGTTAGGCCTGAATGCCAAGAAAAAAGAAACTTTCTATTACTGAAAACTACTAAGTTTCTCTAATCCTTTTCAAAACTTGAGATGTTTCTAGGAAAAGATTTTTCAAACTTGACTGTTAATTATAATACTTAGTTTCTGAACAAGCAACACTTTTTGTATCAGAAGTTTTATATGAATAAAACAAAAAACAATTCATGCTGTCATCTCTGCCAGCTAGGGTCCCAACACTGATTCCAAGGCAGTACATAACTCTACACACAGAGGGCAAAAAGCTCTATTGAATCCACCTGCACCAAAATAAGAAAATAATTGATCCCTCTATAGAAAACTAACACACTCTAAGAATTTTGTACAATATTTGACTTTTCAGACAGCATGGAGATGTTCACCACTCTGTTGAGGAGAAACTATTGTAAGCATCAAGCATTCACTTTGTAATTCAATATAGAGCTATGGTGGACCTGTGCTTTTTTTTTTTTAATGGGCTATATTTTTTATTTTATTATTATTATTTTTTAATTTTTAAGTGAATTAGCATACAGTGTAGTCTTGGCTTCAGAGTAGAACCCAGTGATTCATCTCTTACATACAACACCCACTGCTCATCCCAACAAGTGCCCTCCTTAATACCCATCACCCATTTAACCAACACTCCCTGCCTACCCCACCCACCTCCAGCAACCTTCAGTTTGTTCTCTGTATTTAAGAGTCTCTTATGGTTTGCCTCCCTCTCTGTTTTTATCTTATTTTTCCTTCCCTTCCCCTATGTTCATGTGTTGAGTTTCTCAAAGGCTCACATTTAGAATATCTTGGTTTTAGAGAAATAGGTCTTTTTCATATTCATCCATGGCTCAGTCTACTTATCAAAACTTCATTCCCTCTTTGGTGAGAAAAATATCTACTTCTCAGTGAAACATTCCTATATGCTGACCTTACTCAATCAGTAAAATATAAGCCTTTAAAAAATTCTTTCAGATTAGTATCTAAGACTATTGACTGAACTATTTACTCCTATATATTTTTCATTTTGAAACCCATTATGAAACATCCTGGTTCTCATAAGATCATGTCACAAAACTCCTAATATCACAGTGCTCTGCCTGAAGGTAGCCTTCAGAACAGGACGAAACTCAACCTAATCCTAAGTGGAGAATTCATTTGCTCAAGAGAGCTTTTTTGGGCATTGTCTGTGTGCAAAAAACTGGGCTAGATACTGGAACACAAATATGTGTGTGTGTGTGTGTGTGTGTGTGTGTGTGTGTGTGTGTTATCCATGTTACATGATCAATACCATTTGGGCCTGTGGACAAAGTGTCCATCTGGGAAGACTTGGAGAAAGAGCAAAATCTGGGCTAGAACATCAAGGAGAAACACGCATTCATTACAAAGCACGTAAAGAAATGGCATTCTAAGCTGAGGAAAGTTTATGTTATAGGATAAGAAGGGGGCAAAAAGAAAATATGGGAAGCGATAAATACTTCACATTTTCTCAGAATGTAATATACAGAGGAAAGAACAGCAGGAGATGGATTTTGAAAGGTAAACAGGAATCAAATCATGAGGATTCTAGATACTACACAATAAAAAGAAGAGGGACAGAGTTCGTATTTTTTTTTTTTTTACCAAATCCACTGAAGAGTTTTATTAAAGGGCTATATAAAATCAAATCTGTACTTTATAAATCCCACTTTGGATGTGCTATAGAGAAATAGAGGGAAAAAACAGAGTCAGGGAAATGCGGTAGTTTTAAGATCCTGTTTTAAATACTTAGTTCACATATACAGGCACACACATTCTCTTACACATCAAAGCTTGGCGTTTCCTACTATAAACTAAAAAGACAGACAGGTGCTCTTCAAGGGCATAGGAATCAGCTGAGGCCACTGGAAAGTGGCATCTACTTCTTTCTGACCTGAAAGGTTTTCCTATGTTTTAAAAGTGTTGTTTTAAATAACCCAGTGAAGAAATGGGCAGAAAACATGAATAGACACTTCTCTAAAGAAGACATCCAGATGGCCAACAGGCACATGAAAAGATGCTCAACGCCGCTCCTCATCAGGGAAATACAAATCAAAACCACACTCAGATATCACCTCACGCCAGTCAGAGTGGCCAAAATGAACAAATCAGGAGACTATAGATGCTGGAGAGGATGTAGAGAAACGGGAACCCTCTTGCACTGTTGGTGGGAATGCAAATTGGTGCAGCCACTCTGGAAAACAGTGTGGAGGTTCCTCAGAAAATTAAAAATAGACCTACCCTATGACCCAGCAATAGCACTGCTAGGAATTTACCCAAGGGATACAGCAGTGCTGATGCATAGGGGCACTTGTACCCCAATGTTTATAGCAGTACTCTCAACAATAGCCAAATTATGGAAAGAGCCTAAATGTCCATCAACTGATGAATGGATAAAGAAATTGTGGTTTATATACACAATGGAGTACTACGTGGCAATGAGAAAGAATGAAATATGGCCCTTTGTAGCAACGTGGATGGAACTGGAGAGTGTGATGCTAAGTGAAATAAGCCATACAGAGAAAGACAGATACCATATGGTTTCACTCTTATGTGGATCCTGGGAAACTTAACAGAAACCCATGGGGGAGGGGAAGGAAAAAAAAAAAGAGGTTAGAGTGGGAGAGAGCCAAAGCATAAGAGACTCTTAAAAACTGAAAACAAACGGAGGGTTGATGGGGGGTGGGAGGGAGGGGAGGGTGGGTGATGGGTATTGAGGAGGGCACCTGTTGGGATGAGCACTGGGTGTTGTATGGAAACCAATTTGACAATAAATTTCATATACTGAAAAAAAATAAAAATTAAAAAAATTAAAAATTAAAAAAAATAATAAAATAAAATAAAATTTTAATAAAAAAATAAGTGTTGTTTTAATGAAAAATAATAAATCTACTCTTGTTTAAATGATGCTTTCATAACAAGGCGGGGGAGAACAAGCCACATTATGCAAAGAAAGGTATATGGTGATGCATCTCCAGGATTCCGGAAGCCAGCTCATAAATAATTGCCATATTCTGCTAAGAGACAGAGTATTAACCACACAGGGAGATAGGGAATGAAATGTTGTGAGAATACTGGGAGAGTGATCAGACGTGGGGGTGAGAAGAAAAGAAAAAAATAGAGATGACTTTCATGTTTCTTCTTTGGGTGATGGTGTTTCCAGTAGAGCCTTTTACAATGGTTGGAAATATAGTTTATATTCCAGAAATGTTTAGGTTGGCATGTTTTAAACCAAATCAACAAACATTCAACTTAATGTTGTGATTCTGAATCAGATAGTTGGCATCAAAAAAAATTTACTTTCCGTTAGTAGTTGGCAAGCTAGCAATTTCCTCAGTGCCTACAAGTGAACTACGTAATTTACAGACCATGGAACATTTGGTTTCACTTCAAAGCCAGGATAATAGTTTCAGCTGATGCCACTTTATAATACAGAACATTGCATGAATAGTTATAATTAGGCAATTAGTTATATTACTCATGGCATAAAGTGAGAGGCACAAAGCCTCAAAATAGGTAATCAATACTGCCACATGGAATCAGTTGAATTTAGACTGTAGGTAAACACGGGACTAAAACAAGTAAAGTCAATTACAAGTATCCTGATGTGATTAAATAACACTCTGGAGGGATTTATATAAATATTTGAACAAAAGTATCCATTGCTTCCAGGATAAAGTAATCTTACCTTTAAGACACAATTCATTTATTCATTCAACCTACAGAACACCTATTAAGGGCCAGACACTGTGCTAATAAATACTGGGGATAGAGTCATAAAAACCACGGCCTCTGTAGTTTGTAACTTAGAGGAGGAGGCAAGTTCAATGATTGCAAAAACCTGTAATCATAAACTGTGATAAAACCAGAAAAATGCCCCATAATCCCAAAGATGTTCACATACTAATTCTAAGAACCTGTGAAGATATTATCTCACATGGCAAAAGGACTTTGCAAATGTGATTAAGTTGAGGATCTTGAGATGTTGTACCCAGATGGGACCCAATGTGGGAATGCCAGCCACTTTGAAAGCTGGGAAAGGCAAGGAAACAGATTCTCCCCAAGAGCCTTTTTAGGAATGCAATCCTGATGACACGGATTTCTCCACTGGGTTACCCAGTGGAACTCAATTTGACCTTCTGGCATCCAGGACCGTCTGATAACACAGTGTGGTTTTGAGCCCCTGCCTTTGTGATAAATTGTTACAGCAGCAATGGGAAACTAAGCCAAAGGTTCAAAAAGACTATGCAGAGAATATACAACAAGAGGATTTGCTTTGAAATCACCTATGTTAAACATGATTTTGAGATTCCAGTAGGATCGTGCCAATCTCCTTAAAATGCTTCCACGGTTTTCTTTTTGCCGTAAAAACAGCAGAATCTGTAACATGACCGAAGAGGCCCTGATGATCCACTGTGTGTGTTGTTTTTCCAGTTTCGTGGAAGGCAGCTTTCCCTTTGATCTCACCATTCCAGGCATGCTTCTCTTTTTTCTGTTCTTTGAAATAAGCCATATTCCCTCCTCCTGGACAGACCTTAGACAGGGTGTAGGATGCTCCCTCCTACAACCCCTGCTTCTCCAGTTCATTGCAGCCTATCTTTCAGATCTGTGTTCCAACTTTCCTTCTCTAGTTCTGTGAATGATAAGTTGGTAAATGTTGGAGGAAATTTAAGCTTATGTATATAATGAGGATATACACAAATTAGGAAGGCAGAGGTGACCAACACGAGAAGTCATAATCAATATGGTGAGTTTTCTGAGAAGGTAGAAAGCCATGAGATTGAAGGCAAAATACAGAAGGATTAGGAGAAGAATACATGTCTTTAGTTTAATTTTTTTCCCCTCTCTCTCCTTTACTTGTTCATTCTCATCTTCCTGCTTTAAATCCAGGATGCCATTGGTTTTAGTATACACACACACACACACACGTAAAGTGTATAAATATTCTATCTATAGTTATATATATATGTGTGTGTGTGTGTGTGTATATGTGTGTGTGTGTGTGTGTGTGTGTGTGTGTGTATTTCTATTTAGATGATTTTATTCGTGGTTAACTTGGTGGGAGGGAAACTATAGAGGCAACTGGGAGAAAGTGGTTATCAAACTGGGTAAGCTATGGGCTTGACCTTCAGTGACCACAGGGAGAGAGGAAAATGAAGATCCCTATGGATCCCCAAGACATAAAGATGCTTCAGTTGAAAATGAGAGTCCTAATTGAGCCAGTACAAGCACAGACCTGTCTAAGCAAGGCAGAGTGACAAAAACATCCCTGAGTAATAGAGAACTGTGATCATCAGAAGTGAGAAATCAGCATGCAGTAAACAAATAAAAGTAAAATAAAATGGAAACTTTAGAATAAAGAATCAGGGTTCCAACTGCATGAAGAATAGAACTCTAAGAGACTATACTTTAGTGTGTATATTGATTAAAGGATATGGAAACAATAAGGTAATTGACATAAAAATGGGCTGAACTGAAGAACAAAACAAATACAAATTCTAGAAATTGTTTTCTTCATGAATTGACTCTGTTTTCATTATGAAATATTACTTTTTATGTTGAACAATACGCTTTGTGCTGAAATCTACTTGTACACCAACTTCCATATGCCTACATTTGCATGGAATGTCTTTTTCCAATCATTTACTTTCAAATTTCTGTATCTTTATATTCAAAGTGTATATCTCTCATCAACATCATATAACTGGGTCTTGCATTTTTGCCAGGACTGACAGGATTTACCTTTTTTAGAGTGCTTAATCTTTTTATATTTCCTGCAAACATTGATGTATTTAAGTCTCCTGTCTTGCCATTTGTTTTTTTGTATGTTCCATTGTATTTTTGGTTCCCTTATTCCTCTTTTCCTTTCTCCTATAAGCTGAATTTTTTATTTTCTAAAAGTTCACTCTACAGATTAAGAGAAACACTTTCAATTTAGTCAGTTATGACAGGGCTCCCAGAGCTATATTAATTAGTTCATAACAGAAAGAATCTCATATACATAAACTGGGATGGGAAGGGCAGAGACGGAAAAACCTTTGGAGTCACCGAAGGGGCCCCAAATTGCACACACTCCAAATCAGATGGGTTTATAAAAGCTTTAGATGTTGAACAAGGTTTTTGATGACTATCACCAAAATCTTTCCGATGAAAATAGATTGACTTCATTCAAATCCTGCAAGCAAGGAAAGGATAAGTCTATTGGAGATATTAAGGATAAGCTCTTTAACTATTTTAGACAATACTCAGGAGTAGATCCTGAAGCAAATGTGAACACAGCTCCCTTCTCTTTTTTTTTTTAAGCTTTAACAAAAAAAATAGAGGATTTAATATGCAAACAAAAGTCAAATGGAAAATAGTGCTTTTTGTCAAATCTTCTGCTCACTGAATATTTTTATGAGGCTGTGGAACAAAAATAGAATAAAACCTAAAATACGCTGATGTCCTTACAAATAAAACAACTAAATGCTCTCATCCCAGTCATTAAAGATTGTAACAGGAAATTTCGTCTCAGGATACAAATGCATATACCATAAACAAAACTGACATGGGTTGGGGGGAGGAATACAATTGCCCAATGTTAAGTAAGACAGTTAAAAGAAAAAAAAAAGTAGGCAATCAATAACGATGACCTAAGGGGCAACCAAATGCTCAATTTTTTTTGTTTTATCTTTCAACCTACAAAAAGAAATTTATCTAAATATTAGAGGACAATCTTGCAAGTTTTTATTTACACAGGTGCTACAATACTAAGCATAAAGTGTTGGGCTCTTATATAACCTCAGTTTCAAAGTCAACAAACTGCTCAGGTGGTAGGTGTCTCTAATGACCTTCAGACACTCATTCTCATGTGTTTAACTGACAATATTCTTTCCTCCTTTGTGACAGCACAGCTTCTAACTTCATAGACAGGGGATATGCTGTGCAAATTGACAGATTCAATGTTCTCCTGATAGCCTCTTTCCTGAAATCCTTCAAGACTCTCCTGTTCATAATAAGGTCACAGATAATTTGGACATTGACTTACTGGTATTCTTGTATCTAAATCCAAACTAAATTGAAGAAAGGAACTGGAAAAGAACAAAGAACTGGAAACTCTGTGCACTAAAATGTCCACTGATATTGGCAGAATTGTGGAGGCTGAACCCTTGAAGGTTCAGATAGACCCATCCAAACCTCTACAACAACACTCTTTTGCAACACTCTACTAAGAAAGACCAAATCATTAAATGAAAACCCAATAAAGACACATTCTATCTGTACCAGTTATTGTAATACTTTTATCATCCAAGTTAGGAAACAAGCAATGATATAGATTTTTTTCAAGATCATAGGGCCATAAATAAAATAGTTATTTCCAACTTCCCTGTGGTACCAAAAACAAATACAGTTTTATATTTGGTGTCACATGAGGCTATATAATTTATAGTCATACACTGGTAGTCTGCTTTTTTTATTGTCCCTTTAGATCAAGATAATCCAATACTTCTCTGACTTCTCCTGGCAAGGTCAACAGTATACCTAGACATTTATGCTTCAGGATTTACAGAGGTATCTCCTTAGTTTTTACAAGTTCTTTGCCAGGGCCTTCACAACCTTACGAATCTATTTGACCCCATCGCTATTCAACCTGTGGATGGCCTTTGGCCATACGTAAAGGTAACTTGAACACAAGAGGGACATAAATGTTTCCTAAAATAAGTGACAATTTAATCAATCAAGGTGCATTAACTGGGGCGTGAATTATCATAGGAAGTAAATTACTCCAAAGAATCCCTAAGTCTCATTAGCTATGGTAGGCTCTGAGTTCCCAACTTGTCAGAAATAGACACACCTCTTTAAGACTTAGGTAAGTCTTAAGTAACCAAAAAGTTCATGCTTTTTCTTAAACTCATCAGAGAATGAGGTAGTAAGGCAATGAACTGAACAAAAATAGAAAAGATGGGCCCCTGAAGGAAAGGTGACCCGTAAGTGCTGGCATAATTGAGTGGGGTGCAGAAACAGTGGCAGGAAAGGTTTAGTAAGGGTGATTGGCACATTTATTGGAATCTGAGACTTGCCAGTAAGGGAGGGAGATACTCCTATGGATGGAAAACACAGAAGTCTACACACGCTTGCAGGTTTTTCTCCATGAACACAACTTGCTAAAATGATTAGACAAGTCCCAAGAAAGTCTTTCTAATGTTGCATACCTTGGGGAGAAGAACAACAACCACTGCAGAAAGCCACAAAATTCTTCTACTAAGACCCTTCTCTAAATATCCTATGAAACAGAGCCTTAACTTGTGAAAGGAGAGGAAAGGCAACAAACATGGTCATAAATTAGAGCATTGGTGAAGATCTATTGCAGCCTGAAGAAGGGAACAGGGAAAAAGTTTCCTCTACCCTGAAGAGGGGCAGGGATATGTACTGGTGTCAGAGATATCACAGGAGAGGGGCAGGAGTACTAGAGAGACCACATCCCTGAAATTTGGGATATAATAATTGTCTGTAGCTTAATCAGATGCAGGAAGAACATCTCCCACTCCCAACCGCAAGACTAACAAGCATTGAATAACAAGTTCACTGCAAAAGACATGCCTTCTCTGAAGCATAGTGCAAAGGGGAGGCCTAAATCTGAAGATGGAGCAGCCATTGAGAAAAATCCCTTTGGCAAATCAGCTCCCACTCTAAACACAAAGTATCCTGAAAGGATTTTGATGCCTGTAGTAAACTGAAAGTAACCATAGAAACCACAGACATCAAAGTCAACCCAACTCCTGAGGATTAGCTCAAATCCCATACTCACAGAAAGCATCAGGAAAGGTATGTCTATTTCCAGGTACAAACAGATTTACCTTGGTCTCTACTGTCCTAAGAAAAAGGCAAGAAAAAACATAAAACCAAGAAACAAATTATTAAAATCATATCTACATATGACATGTTGCAACTACCAATTTAAAATTATTATGATTAAAATATTGAACATTCTAATAAGAAAGCTGGGAAGCTAGATGAAGTGGTAATTCCAGCAGAGAAACTGAAGCAAAAATATAAAAAAATAAAATAAAATAAAATAAAAGCACCAGGAATGCCCAGCTGGCTCAATTGGTGGAGCATGAGACTCTTGATCTCAGAGTCATGCATTCAAGCTCCACGTAGGGTGTAGAGATTACTGAATAACAGTATAGAAAACTTTTGACAGACTTATCAGTAGTAGACTTAATACAGCCAAGGAAAGTATTAGGGAACTTGAAGACAGGTAAAGAGAAAATATCCAAACTTAAACACAAAGAGAAAAAAAGGAGTAGAGGAAGAGAAAACAAGTACAAAGCATCCAAGAGTGTGGGACAATATTAACTTCTCTGCCATACACATAATTGCAATCCCTGAAGAAGAGACAGGAGAAGACAGAATAAATGTGAAGATGTGATAGTTTGTTTTCTAAAAATTAATGACAGAAACCAAATCCAAGATGCTCAGAAAACACCAAGAGGGAAAATTATCATTGAATTCACTCCAAAAGAAAAGTCAACATATATGAATGTGTCATTATATTCATATTGCTCAAACAGAAGACAACTCTTTAAGGAAATCAGATTAAAAAAAAAGACATTTGCAGATGAATAGATAAGAATTATAGAAGACTTCTCTTCAGAAACCATGCAAACTAAAAGATGAAGCGGTGACACATTTAACGTGCCAAAAGACAAATCTCTCAGCCCATAACTCAATATCCAGTGGAATATCTTTTTTTTTTAATGAAGACGAAATAAAGTCTTTCTCAGACAAACAAATAATGAGGAAATTCATTGCCAATTCCCTTACTGTCCAAAAATATTAAAGATGGTTCTTTAAGCAGAAAGAATATGAGACCAGACAGAAATTTGTATTTATACAAAGTAATGAAGAACACTCAAATGTATGTCATTGCCTTCCAAAACTTGACCAATAAAAATCGACTCTATCTCTCAACAAACCCACTGTTTTCCAGATCCTGGACCCAGATCTCAGGTACTCTGTACTGTCTTTTTCATTTCTACCATATTCATTTCATTCTTTCATAGACATTACACCTCTCCTCTGGAAACATCCTCTCCTGGTGACCTCTTTCAAAGACACTTTTAGGACTCTGACAAAATGGCTCTTTTTCTAATTATATAGGAATAATGAAGTTAGCTTTGCTTGATCAAGAAGTTTTATGATGGTCTTCTTGTTTGAGCGTCAAATAAATTAGCAAAACCTTAAAATTTTTACCATAAAACACAAGAGAATGTGTTTATGATCTTAGATAAGGCAGGGTTTCCTAATGAAAAGGTGTATTGATCCAACCAAATTGGCAAATGATTTCACCATCCCTAGTGAAATGAAAGATGTGCATACCAGTAAACCTAAGAATCCCACTTTGTTACATTATATGAATTAATTCACACATAAGGAAGCATATACAATCATGTCCATCACTACACCATTTATAATGGTGAAAATGTGGGAGAAATGTAACAGAACCTCAGTTGAGAAAGCTTAAATTGCTCTATGATGACACAATAAAATTCTGTCAAGCAGAAATATTAATAATGCAGATCTAGTATTTTTTGACCTAGTATTTTTTTAATATAATTTATTGTCAAATTGGCTTCCATACAATACCCAGTGGTCATCCCAACAAGTGCCCTCCTCAAAAGTGGGTATGGCAGATCTAATATTAACAATATTAAAAATACTTTATACTTGAAAGGTTATATATATGCAGGGTAATATACATGACAGGCTCCCCTTACCCACAGGGGATAGGTTCTAGGTCCTTCAGGGAATACCTGAAACTGCAGATAGTATTGAAGCTTATATATACCAGGTTTTTTTCTATACATGCATAGCTACTGTAAAGTTTAATTTACAAACTAGATGTAGTATGAGATTAACAATAACTAATAATAAGATGGAATAATTATAACACTATACTGTAATAAGAGTTATGGGAATGTGGTCTCTCAAAGTGTCTAATTATACTGTACTCATCCTTCTTCTGATGATGATGATGTGAAATGATAAAATGCCTACATGATATGATGATGTAAGGTGAATGATGTAGGCATCATGATGAAGTGTTAACCCAGGTACTGAATACATATGAAACCATTACATAGTAAGTTGAATTATATAAAGTTCTCTTTTCATGGCATCAGTTTCATCGCATTCAACTTAATCTAATTTATTTTTTCTCTAATTTTTTAAAATTTTATTTATTTTGAGAGAGATAGAGAAAGTGTGAGTAGGGGAGGGGCAGAGAGAGGGAGAGAGAGAATCCTAAGCAGGCTCCACACAGCCAACACAGAGTCTGATGCAGGGCTTGAACTCATGAAACCTCAAGATTGTGACCTGAACCGAAACCAAGAGTCAGACACTTAACCAAATGAGCCACCCAGCCACCCCCATACTAATCTAAATTTAAAACACATTTAAAAGATAGTATATATTGTCTGTGGATATTGTTATTGGTAACTAGCTGATAACTTACTAGCTAACTAAATTCCTTGACCTTATAGTATTTGTCAAGCATGATTATAAGAATTTTACATGTATTAATTAACTTAGTTAATCTTCACAATCACCCAATGAGATAGATACATTATTATACTTATTTTTATAGAGGAGGGCACTCAGGCCAGGGAAATTGTGTAACTATTTAATGAAAAGAAATAAAAAAGCATGTCTGAAAGGAAGTACACCTATCTTATGGTAGAGTTTACTCATAGAGAAGAAGGTGGGTGAGAACAAATATTGTGGGGAGGGTGGAGAGGGATTACGTATCTTTACAAGTCAACAAACAAAAAACAAAGAGGATGAGAGATCTAAAGTCCATATGGAAAAATGCTATGATCTCCTTTATTTCTTGACAGTTCATAATAGTCTATTATTTTATTTTTTATACTTAATGTTTGGAATCTTTTTCTCTCTCTCTCTCTCTTTTTTTTTTTTACATTTCAGAAGAAAGACAACCAAACTCTTTGTGAATTGCTCCCCCATAATTCCTAGCTTCTCCTCTAGCAGATATTCGTCTTCAAATGATCTTCAAAGTCCTCCAGAACAGCCCTTGATAATAACAGGTGACACTCACTTGCCAGAAAAGCATCTGTAAGAAGTACAAAGAAAAGAGATTTGGGGCAGGTGAGTGGCTCAGTTGGTTAAGCATCTAACTTGGGCCGAGGTCATGATCTCATGGTTCCTTGGTTGGAGCCCCACGTCAGGCTCTGTGCTGACACCTCAGAGCCTGGAGCCTGTTTCAGATTCTGTCTGTCTGTCTCTCCCTTTCTGCCCTTCCCCCGCTTGCATTCTGTTTCTCTCTCTCAAAAATAAACATTAAAAAAATTTTTTAAAGAAAAGAGATTTTAAAAAATGAAAAGAAATTTCCTTCCCCCCAATATACATTCCATCTCTGCAAGTACTTGGGGATTGCTCAGTAAATAGTGTGGAATTCCAAAAATCATAGACTCGTTTAGCTTCCTGCACATGAAAGAAAACTGCTCTTTGAAATTCCTCAGCTGAGAAGCAGTAGAAGTGGAAAACTCAGGTGAGTAAACTAACCACAGTAATCAATTCACAAAACTCAAACAGTGAAAATGTCGTAGCACAGGAACATCTCCAAGTTAGGGTAAGATCACAGTCAGTGCCTCTCTTAATTAATAAAATTTTTTAAATTGAATTTGACATATAACATTGTGTATTTAGGGTGTAAAATCATGACCTAAGCTAAAACCAAGAGTCAGATGCTCAACCAACTGAGCCACAAAGGCACCCTGTGGACAAAGGTATTTTTTAGCCATTGTAATTGTGTTTGGAATTGTAACTGTGTGAAGACAGGAGTGAAAGGCTCGGGTCCCTTGGAGGTACAGTGTCTCTTAGGATATTTTCCCTTCCGTGAGCCTGGAACAGGATGTCTTCTGGGCAGAGCAATTCTTCCTGGGAGGCATCCCAACACAGCTGATAAAGTAAATTAGAGCCTCAGGCTGCTTCCCTGAGTTGGAAAGGTCTGGGGAGAATGGATTCAATCACAGAAAAGTGGTTTGCTCTTGTTTTTCACTTGTATCTTCACATGACCTTCTTGCTCTGTCTTCCTCCCTCTCAGCGGTTGCCTTTTCCTCAGTATTAGAGGTGCAACTACTGAGTGCTTTAACATTATCACCTGATTCTTCTTGAGGGAACAATTTAAGAGACAGTTACCTGGGACTAGAACCCATCTGTGTTTGTGGATTAAGACAAATTTGGTGTAAGCAGCACTGCACTTTCACGAGTGAAACAAATCTTGAATATCAAACTCTGAATTTGATTCTTAATTAATACCCATGATGATTTTAGATATGTTTCATACAAAACAATGACTCTGAGGGAAAGAATCCTCATCTAAAAGATCTTTCAGCCTGAATCTGAAAGATTTGGTGTCACTTGTATTTTCTTTCCTTTCCTTCCTGTTATTTAGCAAAACAGATATTTGGGGTCTTTAATCAGTTTAGGAATTTTTGTATTATATAGCCTGGTTTTCCCAAAATTTTAACTACCATTCATGAAATATGTAAGAAACATATTTTATATAATATTTGTACACACATATGTGTGTGTATATATATGTGTGTGTGTGCTTCTTTATGAAACAAAACTTCAGGGACGTCTGGGTGGCTCAGTTGGTTAAGCATCTGACTTAGGCTCAGGTCATGATCTCGTGGTCTGTGAGTTCAAGCCCCACGTCGGGCTCTGTGCTGACAGCTCAGAACCTGGAGCCTGCTTCGGATTCTGTCTCCCTCTCTGTCTCCCCCTCCCCCACGTGCACACGCTCTCTCTCTCTCTCTCTCTCTCTTAAAAATAAATAAACATTAAAAAAGTTTCATGAAGCAATACTTACCTTTCTATGTGTACTGCACTCATATTTCCACTCTTTTTTTTTTTTTCCAATTAAAAAATGCTGGTGCTACATCACTAATCTCATGACCTAACACCAGGTTACAGACAATTTTGCAAAACACTCGTTAGCCCACATAGATATAAATTTATCTTATTAAAGCAAAGTATATATGGAATACTATGTATATAACACATCTATAACACATACAGTATATATGTACTATGTATATATAGCCTATATGTATAATATATGGTATCTTACACAATTTATATACAGTATTATATACTATACATAGTATTATTCAATTACCTCACTCTCATTTCTAAAATTTTAACCATAGTAGTGAGATAATGTATATTAGACTTAGACGGCCATTCAAAACATTATTTTTGCTGGTTTAGATCTAAATCAGAACTCTATGCAAACAATGAAATGATTTGATAAGATTGGATGAGCTCACAGGGAGATGAAAATATGGTAAAGCTTACTCCAAAATTGATAAGCATCTAAGTATATTCAGCCATCTCTATATAAGATATCCTTTCAATTCTTAGTGATAAACTGGTAAAAACCTTTAGTCAAGTGTGATTACAAAATAGTCTTTCTACATTGAGGATTCTCAATAAATGCTAGTTCTTGTTTAATCTTCATTGTGTATTGGTCATTTTGAGTCCCAGCTTTACAAACACCTGGAGAAGACGCCATCAGCTCAAGTCGAGGCACTGAGATTTTTGTTTCCATGGGATAATTCTGTTTACGCCTAATAATAATGGGGAATTTTGCTAAATTCTTCAATTAACTTGAGGTTTTCATGATACTTATAATAAACTCACAATAAGCTACAGACAGTTGTCTTATTTTTGCCTTCTTTATATTTCTTTATATTCTTCCCCACTATGGTTGCAGCTAAAGCAGAAAAGGACTAGTGTTGGCTTACAGTTTCACCTATTGTTGGAAAATACTGGAGCCATCAATGACAAATGTGCAGCAAAAAGTGAAAGGAGTTTTCCTGCTTCGGAAGAGCCATAATAGAAAGTCCACCTAGTCATGACAGAATCTATGCATCATGTCTTATTTGTATAGTAAATAACTTTTTACTTAAATGTAATAAAATGGCTTTCTCTAAAACTTAGTGTTGTAATTATCACTTCTGTTTAGGGCACACCCACAAAGAAGATTAAAGTCACATATTTTGAAGACAAGGCAACAGGTCAAATCCTAAACCCAGAACCTATTCCCTAGCAGCCTACAGGAGTCGAGAGAGAATGCCCCAGTTTTTGTGTAGACCTCTTTATGGGCCATTAGAAGAGTATTTGAATGACATTAGAAGAATTGCACTTTACAGAGATTACTCTGATTGCAGCCATCATCCCCAAGGTCAAAAACAAGAGGAGAAACAACCTCCATCACTTTTTAGTTCCATAGTTAGTAACTTCTAAAGCACAGGAAATGAAGGACAGCGGGGTGCTATGCAGAGCAATGAAGGAACACACAAAGAAGGACCAAGTCTTCAGATGTAAACAGAGCTGGTTAAGGAGCACTTGGTTTTATTGAGAACCAGCCACTTGGTCCCTGATTGAGTTTTCCGCAGTTAAAGGCTGAAGGTTAGAGGAGATAGGTGCCAATTCTCCAGAACTCACCCAGAGAAGAGTGAGCCACGTTCTTCACTTTATTCTGCTTTTTCTAATAGCTCTCCACAAAAACACGAATATTAAGTACCATGGGCATAAATATTTAAATGACACAGAATAACTGCGTGGAGGAATTAGAACAACAATTACCCAGGTATAACTAGACTCCATACTCCATACATCAGAACTGTAATAAGCTACGCATACATTTGAGTCAGAACTGTTTCAAGGTTTCATACCAGCTTCTCTCTGCTATAATTGAACATTGTTTTAAAATATCTGATTTATTAAAAGATACTGTGGGTTCTGCATTTACATTTACCTGCAAATATCTAGATGAATGAACTGACCTGGAGTGTTTTTGAATGGGATGTTTTCAAAGGTGAAGGAAAACCCAGTTAAATCTGGTAGATTCTTTCAGCCGGGGTGCCAAGAGTGGAAGCACGTACAACAGAATCACACGCACATCAACTACACCTCACTTTGTGCAGTGTCTTACAGAGAAGGGTATCATACCCTGGGAAACCACTGGGATGCCCTCCCAAGTGAAGTTATTGACAAGAAATCCACCAACCTTCTTACATTTTTTTTTAATGTTTATTTTTATCTTTGAGAGAAAGAGAGACAGAGTACAAGCAGGGGATGGGCAGAGAGAGAGAGAAGGAGACACAGAATCCAAAGCACAGAGCTGTCAGCACAGAGCCCGATGCGGGGCCCAAACTCACTAAATGGAAGATCACGACCTGAGCCAAAGTCAGACACTCAACTGACTGAGCCTCCCAAGCGCCCCAGAAATCAACCAACCTTCTAAGGCAACCCTACAATGTGCTCCTTCCTACCATTTCCCCAGCAATTTTTTTCACTAGGTAAGTTTTTGTATACTGACAAGATGAGCTAATATTGTCTTCCTTTTTAACAGTAAAACCAAAACCAAAAAAAAAAAAAAAAAAAAAAAAAAAAAATCCTCACTTGGAAATCACAGGCTTTCTTTTCTCACCAGAAATAGTTTCTGCTTATGCCTTCATTCAACACATATTCATTTTGCTTCACTCAGGTAATTTAATAACGAGCATTTGTTGTTCATCCTCCTGCGTGTCACCCGTATGCTAGCCCCTGAGAGTATAGACAAGAGGCACAATCCCAACTTTCATTGCTCATATTCGACAGAATGAGAATAGTAATGTGCTAGGTAGAGTATCACTACTTCTGTGTGATACTGGCATAAGGGTTTGAGTAGAACCCAGAGAGCTAGAAGCCTGATGACTGATTGTCAGTCATATCACCCAGATGAAATTGCTCACGATGTGGATTGAACTGTGACATCAGATGACCTACTTTGCAGTCTACTCAAGCCGACTCTGCTTAAAGCCTAAGAGAACAGCTGAATCTGGCTCGGAAATTTCATGTTGGATTCCAAAAGGGCTTAGTAGCTCCATGCGGCTATGGCTAGATTTTCATTTAAAGGTTTAGACCATCTGTCCACTTATTTCTCAATGAGCTGCTCACTTCATGGAAACAACTTTTATTTTTTTAATGAGTACTCTACATGTTAAATGACACAGTTATCACATCAAGTAGATAAGAAACTTCAGAAATGTACAAAAAAGAAGCTTATGATTTAATAACAACACCATCGAAATGTCCTGATTAACTTAAGTGTAGTTTTCATGTAGGGATAATAAAAAATTATATATCTACATTATATATATTATATATATTATTATATAATTTCTTTTTAATAAGCAGTGTAGGGTGCCTGGGTGGCAGTCAGTTAAGTATCTGACTCTTGATTTCAGCTCAGATCATGATCTCACGGTAGTAGGATTGAGCCCCCATTAGGGATCTGTCCTGGTATAGAGCCTGCTTAAGATTCTCTCTCTCTCTCTCAGGGGCGCCTGGGTGGCTCAGTCGGTTAAGCGGCCGACTTCGGCTCAGGTCATGATCTCACGGTCCGTGAGTTTGAGCCCCGCGTCGGGCTCTGTGCAGACAGCTCAGAGCCTGGAGCCTGTTTCAGATTCTGTGTCTCCCTCTCTCTGACCCTCCCCGTTCATGCTCTGTCTCTCTCTGTCTCAAAAATAAATAAACGTTAAAAAAAAAAAAAAAAGATTCTCTCTCTCTCCTTCTGCCCCTTCCCTGCTCTTGCTCTCTCCCACGTATGCGTATGCTCTCTCCCTCTCTCAAATAAGTAAATAAATAGATGAATGAATCAATAAATATACAAATAAATAAATAAAAATTAAAAATAAAATAAGCAGTGTAAAATCCTCTTACAGATCGAAATGAAGGGGCTGAGGTGGAGGTCAAGTATAATGCATCTGAGTTGCAGGCAGATATGTTTGGAGTAGTGGCCATTGATGAGTGACTGACAAGCAGAGAAGAAGAGATAAATATGTATGCAAAGGATTTCAATTATTCATGTTTCTTAGGAGGCAGCCTGGGTTTAACCTAATGGCATCTCATTTCCTGTCTGTTTCACTTGGAAGTGGTCTAGCAGGCCTAGAGAAGACAGTCTTTTCCCAAGAAAATTCCTTTGCAGCAGAGTACCGAGAAAGGACAGCTTCACGCTTCACAGCGGTTCCTGTGAGGGAAGGGAAGGCTGGAAAATCCATGTTGCTTCGAATAAAGAATATTCAACTGCATTTAAATCACTTATCTAAATTTATTATGATAAAATCATGAATTATGTTCACTCTACATTTGCAATTAGATGGCACAACAGATGGTGAAGATTTACAGAAACATTAACATTCTGGATAAGACAAGTTTAATAAATTTGTCGATGGAAGTCTCTGGGGCGATGGAGAAATGTTTACATGCCAAATAAGATGGTAGATAGGTTTACAAGAAGGCACAGACCCAGTGAGGGGGATTTTGGCGTTTCCGCAACCAAATTCTGCATCCTGGATTTGCAAAGGTTTTTATTGTCGTGAGAACTCTAGATAGTTTCAGAATTTGTTTCACTGGAGCCCACACAGTATGCTGAGAGTAGAGCTGCCAGAAAAGATGTCTGTGAGCAAAAACTGGGAAACATCTGTCTTAGAATAGTCCCTAAACTCAGGAGCATCAGGGCATCTGAGGTTTTGCTTCTCTTTGAAACACAAATCATGAAAACATATTCAAATCAGCGCCATCCCCAGTCAGCACTCACAGTTTTTTCAGGCCACACAAGCTGTACACTTTAACAAGTCATTTGTTCACTCACTCATTCAAACAAACAAACAAAACATTTATTCACTGCTCCTTATTTCAATAGCACAATAGTAAATTTTATGTACTTTATGTAGGGAAAAAAAGTCCACTCCCTAAGCATTGTATTTACACGGTAAGAATCCAGAATCCCCCTTAGAATGGATTTAGCTTCATTAGTAAAAATTCTCTCTTGAGTCACTTTTGATGGATTTTTTTTTCTCATTGGCAGTAAAAAGCACAGCCATCAGATCATTATAAATATATTTTTCACATAGTCACTAACATTTAATTAAACCAAACCAATAAACAAAACCAACACAATTTTAAGGAAAAAATGTTCAGTAAGCCTTCGTTATAAAGAGTGTTCTTAGTGTTGTACATCAAGTCCTAAAAATTTTATAAAACCATATATCAAACCAGGGCTACATGATGTCTTTTAAAGGAAATTCAGGGATGTGGGTCAAAATTCTAGCCTGAGCTTCAAACTTAAATGGTTGGGAAATGCTCAGAGTCACTCAGCTAGCAAAGGGTGGGGATTCGATTACAAAACTGGCTGTCGGACTGAAAAATTTCTCTCTAAGCGTCTCTGTTGTACTTTGCTAGCAATCCTGCCTTATTTCCTTATGGGTGGGTAGCACCTCATACTGAGTTATTCACTTTAATAATGGCACCAATGACTCGCGGTCTGTGAGTTCGAGCCCTGCATCAGGCTCTGGGCTGATGGCTCGGGAGCCTGGAGCCTGTTTCCGATTCTGTGTCTCCCTCTCTCTCTGCTCCTCCCCCGTTCATGCTCTGTCTCTCTCTGTCCCAAAAATAAATAAACGTTGAAAAAAAAATTTAAAATATAATAATGGCACCAATGAAGCTATAGCTCCTGTTAAGTTGCTAGAATATGTTCTAACCCCCCCCCCCACTTTTGAATATTAATATCCTATTTGTCTTAACCCCAGCACTCTGGCTGAGGCAAAAATCTGAAATTGTATTTTCCCCAGCACTGATCTGACCACAGACTGGAACTGGCACTTTGGTCCCTGGTGTTCTCACTAATAGATTTTCCATCTGTTACTCCATCATTTTATCGGTGTATGACTATATTACTTTATGTAGCAGTGGACCCAGTCAATGAAGACAGGGTCTCCAGCCACACTCTGGCAGGGACATTCAGTTAGAAACCTGCCCCATTCGATATCTGATACCTTCTATGTTTACTTCAGCAATAAACTAAAAATGATAAGGTACCTAATGTTAAGATGTAGACAGCAACCTTCAAAGCAATTGGTTGCTTTTTTAGTATGGCAAATATCCCAAATATTTTGCCACAGTACTTTTATTTGAGTTTTATAAACAAGAGCACAGTGCGAACACAGAAGACAAAATGGACTGGAAGATCCATCTTGATAAGTAAACCAAAGGTATAAGAAAAAAAAGTAAAAATGTGTATAGTAAAAATCCATTAAATCCCAAACTGGTGATATTTTCAGAAAATAAAAAAAAAGTTTTACCAGAAGTTAGGTAAGGTGCAGAACTACATTGAGAAAACAGGATAAGAAAAACTAGCCAATCCTGTTGAATGTGGTCCTAGTAATAAGTTAACACTTAATCCACATCTGCTTTTAAAAGACAAAAATATATGTATTTGTATATGCCATAGCTAAATATAAAGCACACTTACAAATAAATAATACATAGAGGAAGAAATACATACTTTGACTAGGTAAAAATTTGTTCTGAATAGCAAAATATCCAAAAACCTCAGGAATGAAAAATAACTTATTATCATTAAAGCAAATGAAACAAACAAACAAAATAAAAACAAAACAAAACTCAAGAAAGGCACCAGGAAGAATCTATTATATACACACTTGCTTTTAATTGTCTTTAAGGGACAGAAAATCTCCAAGCTACTTAAACTATTAGAGAACATTTAAAAATAAAAATCTTTCAAATTCACTTTACTGAGATCCTATAGCCTGATATTAAATTACAAGGCAATACAAAATAAAGAAAATTATGAAACCAACTATTTTACAAATATAGATGCAAAACATTTGCATCCAGATCTCAAAACATCAAAGCCCAGCCAAACAGACTCAGAACTTAAACAAGCATGAGGCAGTGGGACTAATTCCAAGAATGTAGGGGTAATATAAAATCTGAAAACAGTACATTGCATCAATAGGCTGATGGTAAAAAGTCACCATCTTGCAAAGGCTGTAAGAATATTAGGTAAAATGAATGTAACTATTTTACTTGACTGCCTCACAGAAGAGATCCTTTTAAACAGATGGCCTTGTATCTACTACAGGAACTACCACGAAACTGGGGTTTTGAGTTGCCAGGAGATTCTGATCATGGGGAGGGGTTCCCGGGGAAGTGAAGGTAGAGATCAGAACACTGAATTGAAGATGGAATTCAATCCCAACCAAACACTTCGACATTAGAAAGGGACTGGAAGAAGAATGCCAACCTGTTATCATTATTGTCTTTCAGCGGTAGACGCACCCAGCCAGTTTATATTTTCTACCTTTCATAAATGCCAAAATTACCAAAATGAGTATATATTACATTTATAATGGAAAAATTGTTTACAGAACTGTGATTGTTTTGGTGGGGGAGAAGGCTGTTCTCAACCTATAGAATAGCTCATGTAATGTGGTTATGTTTCCATCTATTTTCAATGTCTCAAATGATAGAACTCTCATTGTTTTATCTGCAAGAATTTCTAGGTATTTTTTAAACATCATAATATCTAGAAACGATTCTTATTCTTCACCCTACATTTTTCTTTTATTAATGTCTTCCCCTGACCTTTGAAAGGTCATTTCGAAAAGCTCAAAGAAGTCAACCTCTTTATACATGGTAAAGGTTTGTGTTTCTTAAATAACTTTAATCTTAATACTTTTTGCTGTTTTTTAAAGGCTCTCCCCTTCCTATCAGTTGATTTGCCCTTCTTTTTCCCTCATGCTGTCTACAAAAATCCTACTTTAATTATACCACTGCTGAAACTTCAAAAGAAAGACTCTGCCCAATGGATTTATTCTTTTGTGGGTTAATTTTACCTATTAAAAGAAGTTTTCTTTACTTACCACGTAAAGAAACCCAGATACAGTTGAGTTTTATTGAACTACAGCCAGGTTTCAGTTCAGGCTTTTTGAAAACCAGATTTGGTATGATGGAATTCAGTCACTATATTTTTTTCAAATAACAATGCACACATGCCATCATCCTCCCAACTTTTATTCTTTTATTGAAGGTATTTCTAAGAAAGGGGATATGGTCCCTCTTCCCATGCAATATACAATACTGCTCTAAAATCCCCTAAATTAAACTGAATGAAAGACAGTAACTTCAATAAAAATCAGCCTGGACACAGAATTAAATTAATCATGCACCTATAGGCAAAGTTCAGACAATAAAAGAAAATACAATCTTAAAAGACTGCATCTTATTAAGGACAAGAAGAAATCTGAGCTCTAGACCACAGAATAATATCATAGCATTTCTGCTATAATTTTTTTTTACTTAATTTGCTAACCACCCTGCTAGCATTCATTGGCTTCCCACTGCACCTTAAATAAAACTCAAACTCCAAATCCAAACAAGACGCATGATGGGTTTCAAGCTTACCTTTGTAACTTCATCTCCTGACACATCCCACCCCCACCATTTTGGCTGCTTTCTAGCTCCTGAAGTACACAAGTCAATCCCTCCTCAAGGCCTTTGAGTTTGCAGTTCCTATATCCAGAATGTGTTTGTCCCCGCTTCATTAGCCGCCGCCTCCTCTTTCAAGGATGAAAGCGCTCCACTTCAATGGATTGTCCTTTCATTACTTACTTTTCAATCTCTGTACCCACTTTGTTTCTATCTAAGCATCCAACACAATTTACAATTACATATGTATTTATTAGGCTTCTTAATGTTTGTCTCCCTCTCTAGATGCTAAGGACCAGACCACTAAGCATCTAGCAGAAAGTTAGCATATAGTTTATGGGCAATAAACATTCAGTAAGTGGATAACCAAATATACATACAGACAGACATACAGACATACAAACTATATCAAAGAGAGGACACTGTAAAAGCTCTTCTGTAATAACCCATGGCTTAAATCTTACAGCAAATATTTTAAACCTATCTTCCTGCTGAGTGTAGATGCAAAGTTCAAAGCAATATATAATGATTAATAGAAACAAAAAGGTTCATAGAGTCACAGAATATTAAGATCAAAAGATATTTGAAATGTCTCGCTTTAATTGTCTACTCTTTTCTGGAGTTTAGTAGGAGAGAGATCTATTCAGAATACAAGAACAGGGAACCTCTAAGCAGCAGTCCTAAAAAGTAAAATGAGAGGAGAAAGACTAGAAGTTGTCTCCCAGAAGCTGTCAAAAGCTAAAGGTGAGGTTAGAAGGAAGGAAGGAAGGAAGGAAGGAAGGAAGGAAGGAAGGAATGGAAGGAAGGAAGGAATGAAGGAACGAAGGAAGGAAGATAGAGGAAGGAAGGAAGGAGGAGGGAGGGAGACAGAAAGGAAGAAAGAGAAGAGAGCTGGGAATTTAAAAGTGAGTCCTAAAATTCTCTGTTTGATCTAGCCCTGCCTACCTCTCTACCCACAATCCACTGTTCTTCCATTCACTCTGAATGCCATCTCCATTGACATTTTCAAATAAATATTTTTAAAATAATTAAGTGAATTACATTTTATTAAAATATAAATATGAAATATAAATAAGTGTTTTTTAAATAAATAATAAATACAATTTTAAATAAAATTCTCCATTATTTTAGGGGGAAAACTCTTTGTTTCTCAAGAAGTTTGACCACATAGTTTTCTCTCCCTGGAATGATTTTCCTTTTAGTCAGGTGACTCTCATGCCCTATAAACCTCACCTTTAAAATACTACCTCCTTGGGCCGTCCGGGTGGCTCAGTCCATCAAGCGTCTGACTTTTTATTCGGCTCAGTTCATGATCTCTTGGTCATGAGAGATCAGGAGATTGAGCCCTGTGTCAAGCTCTATGCTGGACATGAAGCCTGCATTAGATTCTCTCTCTCCCTCTCCTTCTGCCCCTACCTCGCTCTCTCGCACTCTCTCAAAAATAAACATTAAAATTTTCTTTAAAAAATCAAGTGCCCCTGTTCTATTGTTGTGGCACTCCTAATTTTCTCAGATAAAAGCTATGTTACTTTTTGCTTGTGTGGTATCTATGTGTCTACCCCCTTACTTGACTTATTTGTAAGACGTACATTTTCATCTCCTTTCTTCACCACATGCATTAGTTTTATTGGGCTGCCTTCACAAAGTAGCACAGGTTGGGTGGCTGTAAGAGCGGAATGTTATGTCTGCACAATCTTGAGAAGCTATAAGTCTCAGGTCAAAGTGTCCACAAGACTGGATTCTTCTAAGGCCTTTCTGCTTGGCTGGCAGGTGACCACCTTTCTTCTCATGTCTTCACTGGTTTTATCCCTGTGCCCCTTTGTGTTCCAAACATTTTTTTAAGTAAGAATATTGGGGTGCCTGGGTGGCTCAGTCAGTTAAGCGTCCGACTTTGGCTCAGGTCATGATCTCATGGTTCGTGAGTTTGAGCCCCACATCAAGCTCTGTGCTGACAGCTCAGAGCCTGGAGCCTGCTTCCGATTCTGTGTCTCCCTCTCTCTCTGCCCCTCCCCTGCTCACACTCTGTCTCTCTGTCTCTCAAAAATAAATAAACCTTCCAAAAAACATTTAAAACAAGAATATTAATTATATTGGAATAGGTCCCACCCCAAAGATTTCATTTTAACTAAGTTACACCTTTGAAGACCCTATCTCCAAAATACAGTCACATAGCTATATTCTGAGGTCCTGGGGGTTAGGTCTCTTTGTGGAGGGGAGGGATGCAATTCAGCCCATAACACCACTGTATTCCCAGCACCTTTCTCAGGCTTGGTACACAATAGATGCCTTTGTAAAGCAAAACAAACAAACAAAAAACAAAGAAAAAAAAAGATGTTTGCAAAAGAAATGAATAATTTAGTGCAATATTTCTTTGTTCAGTTAAAAGGAACAAGAAATAAATCACGTTTTCCCATTTTTTATGAAATCCTCTAAAACACCTTTTCAAAACTGTACGTCTAGTAAAAATATAGTGATCTTGGCTTTTAAATATTAAACAGCCAAGTTTTCTCTGAAAGATTCAGGTAGGTTTCTTTTAAATGAACACCTCAAGAAAAGATAATCCAATAAACTGTTCAGCCTAAGGAGCAAAAGAGATAAATCTTGAGGCTAAAACCTATGCACGATTTCAAAGACTGCAATGTTTTTAAACACAGTGTTTAGCCTTAGTTGTATCAGACACGTGAAGAGTTTGTAAATTGCATCTTTCCTATAAATTAAGTCATTGCTCTTAAATTTGTGAAGTAGATGCATTTGGAGTTGGATCTTGTTAGGTCAATAATCAGACAATACCTTTTAGCTTTCTCTGTGTTTTAGAATAATTATGGGAATAACCATAAATATTAATTCCTATTCAATATGTATGTACTTTGGAATCCTGAGGTGTGAATAGCAATATCTTATTACGCGAACCAGAGTATTCATTAAGTGCTTTGGATAATCTTTAGAGAGTACATTAAAATTCAAGTGTTACAATGCATATGGGTAGTCTGCAAAACTCAAAGAAAGATTTCAGAAGTAACCACTGAATATATTACTGGAGTAAAAACTTATTAATCAAAATATCAACATGAAAGAAAAGAAGGTCAAGTGGTTACATGAAGCCAAGTTTTTTGAATATAAACCCGAAAGAAGGATACTATAATACAAGAATGATATTGCAGCCTTCCAACAATACATTATTTGTATCAATGCAGTTCACTCAGAAATGCTTTGATGTTGCTATTTTCCTTTGCATTGTTATTTTGTTCTGTTTGATTTTGTTTTGTTTTTATACTGGTAGAATGTTTGCATACAGAAAAGAAACATTTTAGAAATACTCCTATGCACTGTGATGGTTTTAAAGTTTTTAATCATATTTTTTTAAGTGTCACAATTTACTTTTTCTTTTGATTTACATTTTTATGAATTTAACACATGTATAGATACTTGTAACTATGCCTGTAATAGGACAGAAAACAGTTCCATTACCACAAAAAACTTTGGTGTTATCTCTTTATAGTTACATCCTGCCCTTAAACCCAACCCCCAGAACACAGTGATGTTCTCTCTGACTATAGTCTTGTCTATTTGAGAATGTCTTATAAATGCAAGGACATCTTGTTTAGCCTTTTGAGACTGGCTTCTTTCATTCAGCAGAATACCTTTAAGAGTCATCCAACCTGTTGTATGTATCAATAATTCATTCCTTGTTATTGCCGAATAGTGTTCCATTTTATGGAATCATCACAATATATTGACTCATTCTCCCACTGAAGGACATCAGGTTGTTTCTAGTGCTGGCAATATAAATACAGCTGTGATAGACAATAAAATGCAGTCTTTGTGTGAATGTAAATGTTCGTTTCTTTAAGATAAATGCCTAGGAGTAGGATTGCTGGGTCAAATGCTAAGTGTATGTTTAAATTTATAAGAATCTGTCTAATTATTTTCCAGAGTGGCTGTGAAATGTTCCATTCTTACTACAATACCTGAGAGATCTGGTTGTTCTACATCTTGCTAGAATTTATGGGTTTTTTTGTTGTCATTGTCTTTAAGTTTAGCCATTATAATAGGAAATACAATGGTTTCTCATCTTGGTGGGGTTTTTATTGTTTTTGTTTTTGTTTTTGTTTTTGTTTTTGTTTTAGGATTTTATTTTTAAGTAAGCTCTACATCCCACATGGGACTCAAACTCATGAACCCAAGATGAAGAGTTGCAGCCTGCTCCACTGACTGAGCCAGCCAGGCACTGCTTTTCCTGGTTTTAATTTGTATTTTCCTGAATGTGAACAATGCTGAACGTCCTTTCATGTGTTTATTTGCTATTCTTATATTCTCTAAAGTGTTTGCTCAAATCTTTTGCCTAGTTTTCCATTTAGTTGGTTATTTTCTTATTGATGAGATTTATTTTTCTTCATATATGTTTCATCCAAGTCTTTAGGTGGATATGTGATTTGCAAATATTTTCTCTGATTGGGTAGCTTGTCTTTTCATTCTTTAAAAGTGTTTTCTGCAAAAAAAAAAAAAAAATGATTTTAATGAAATCCAATTTGGTATTTTTTAATGGATTATAATTTTAATTATCTAAGAATCTTTGCCTCAACCTAGGTCACAAAGATTTTTCTACTAAGCTTTCTCCTAGGAGTTATGTATTTTTATGTGTTATATTTATAATCCATTTCAAGGTAATTTTTGTATAGGTGTAAGGTTTATTTTGTATAGTTTGTGGTTTATTCTTTTGTATGATCTGTTGTTCCAACACTATTTGTTAAAAAGTCTAACCTCCCTTCAGGGGCGCCTGGGTGGCGCAGTCGGTTAAGCGTCCGACTTCAGCCAGGTCACGATCTCGCGCTCCGTGAGTTCGAGCCCCGCGTCGGGCTCTGGGCTGATGGCTCAGAGCCTGGAGCCTGTTTCTGATTCTGTGTCTCCCTCTCTCTCTGCCCCTCCCTGTTCATGCTCTGTCTCTCTCTGTCCCAAAAATAAAAAAAAATAAACGTTGAAAAAAAAAAAAGTCTAACCTCCCTTCATAATCTGTTTTATGTAACTTTGTCAAAAATCAATTGTCCATATTTGTTTAGATCTATTTCTGGACCATCTATTCTCTTCCATTAATCTATGTCTCCACACCTTTGGCAACAAAACACTGTTTTGATTATTTCAGCCTTTTATAATAAGTCTTAGAACTGGTAGTCTGATCGCTCCACTTTATTCTTCCCTTTCTAAATTATTATAACTTTTGCCTACCTTTATAAATTGTACAATCACCTAGTAAACACAAAATTTTTATTAGTATTGTGTTATATTTATGGATCAATTTGAAAAGAATTGACATGTTTACTATATTGACTATTCAAATCTATGAACATCATATGTGTTTCTATTTAGGTCTTCTCTAATGTCTTTCATCAGAATTTTTAAGTTTTTAGCATACAAATTCTGTATTTATTTGTGAGATATCTACATCAGGATTTCATTTGGGGAGGTTATTGTAATTGGTTTCAACATTTGTTTTAAATTTAGGTTTCTTCTTTTTAAAAATAAATTTAGGTTTATAACTATACATTTCTTGTACATAGAAATACAATTGACTTTTGTGTGTTGACTTTGCATCATGTGAACTTGCGAAACTAGTTCTAGGAGATTTTTAAAATGAGATTTTCTACAGACATAATCATGTTCACTGTAAGTATAAATAAATAGTTCTATTTCTTCCTTTCTAGTCTGTTGACTTTGTATCGTGTGAACTTGCAAAACTGGTTCTAGGAGGTTTTTTAAAATGGGATTTTCTACAGACATAATCATGTTCACTGTAAGTATAAATAAATAGTTCTATTTCTTCCTTTCTAATTTGTATGGTTTTTAACTTTTCTTTGCCTCATTGCAGTGGCTAAGACCACCAGTATTGTGCTGAAGAGGAGTGATAAATGCAAACATCCGTGCCTTCTTTTCAACCTTAAAGGGAAAACATTCGGATACTTTTGACAAGCCTACCACTTTTGATGTACAGGCTGTGTAACAGAAACCAGTAAACTACTGACTCTTTTTTCACAAGTAAGATGTCTTTGACTCTATCAACTAGGGCTGTTGTAGTTGATATAATTTCTATCCCTTTCAGATAATACTCTGAGACCCAACCCTCCCACTTCTGGGGAAGGAGAGAAGAGAATCTTCTCAAGTAACCAAAAACTCAAAACTGGCTGTTGATGGCTATACACCACATCTACCTCAATGGCAAGCATGTCCACATTCAAAGGAGCCTTTGAACCTAGGGTCAGTATTTGTTTCAACCTATGATTTGGATTCATAGTCTCTTTTTAAACGAAGCTAAAATGAACAGTTTGCTTGCTTCTCAAATGACCTGCATTAAATACTATTTAATTGTTTTAGACCACCCAAAGCTCTAGAGATAATGCAAATGATAATATGATGTCTAAGCAAGCCACACAAAATAATTCTTCAGCAAATATCAACAGACATGCATAGAACCCATGAGGTACGTGTTTATACATGCATGCTACATTACATATTTATATTCATGTGAAATGCATGGTGTGCATATATATAAAACATGAACATACATAATTGTACAAATTACTCTTAGAACCTAGAAACAATTAATAGTAGTTAACATTAATAGGTCTCTCAGTTATGGGGTGCCTGGGTGGCTCAGTCAGTTAAGCATCTGACTTTGGCTCAGGTCATGATCTCATGGTCCATGAGTTCAAGCCCCGCGTTGGGCTCTGTGCTGACAGTGCTGAGCCTGGAGCCTGCTTTGGATTCAGTGTCTCTCTCTCCTCTGCCCCTCCCCTACTCATGCTCTGTCTCTCTCTCTCTCTCTCTCTCTCTCTCTCTCTCTCAAAAATAAACATTAAAAAAATTTTTAAATAGGTCTCTCAGAGCTCAAGAATAAAAAGGACCTTTTGACTGAACAATTAAAGAATATAATAATACTGACTCTCCACCCACATCCCAGGATTGTGGTAAAGACTTAGTAGATAATAGGTATAAAGGATTTTTAAATCCTTAGAGAAAGTTTTGTGTAAATAATTTTTTGAATTTGCATACCCTATATGTATGCTAATAACAAAGTTTCTTTGGAGATGATTTCTTGCCTGGGGCACTATACATTAAAGATGATATCAAGTTATGTTTATCTCGTGAGAAAATAAAGCAACACTGGTTTATCACGAAGAATAACATGAAAGCTCAAAAATAAAGTCACCAAAAAAATGATGCATTATTTCAATAGTATTTTACATTCTTATTGCACATTTCATCATAAAGATCAATAAAATGTTCCAACTAATAATAAATGCAGGAATTATTCAACCTCCTGTCTTCACAAACTGTCTCAGGAATGGAAGACAGTAACTGTATTTACACCCACCCATCTACACAGTTCAATGATTTAGAATAGAAAGTAAAAATCTCAAAAATTATAGACAGAATTATGTCTGTCAGAGCTTGAGTCAGGGGGAGACTGACCCAAGAAAGTAACCCAAGTCCACACACTAGGTTTTTGTATTGTGAAATATACATCTTGCTTTTAATAAACAACAATAAAATCTATAACCATCGCTAATTGTTGTTTTCTTAAATTTTTCAAATAGGGATCTTATAGAAAATGTCTTGAAATTATTGACAAAGAGGTAAAAGGGAGAGAATTGAGCTATTTTCTATAGTTAGTCTAAGCTTTTTTTTTTTTTTTTTTTTGGAAGTAGGGTAGTAATGAGATTTTCCCGTGAGATCTTCTGGCCCATGGAGAAAGTAAGTCTTACATAGTCTATCTGGTGCAAAGCTTTCCATCATCAGTGAAAGAGCAACCTCCTTTAGGAGTGTTGTTGCTAGGTTACTATTAAATAGAATTACTGTACTGTAATATATTCATAAAGAAAGAGTCAGGAGATAAGTAAGAAAATAATTATAATAACTTTGTCATGTTTATGCAACTTGATGCATTCATATATCCAGAGGCATTATTCTAGGGGGAGAAAAGAAAAATAGATTTTCCATTTTGAATATTCTTAGTGATTCATTGAATGTGTCTCAGATAACCCAAACACCTTGAAAGCATTTCAATTAAAGAGGATACTTAAGCCACAAGTCTAGGTTCCTGGATTTCTCTTAATCAATACTGCAGCTGATTGGTACAAATGCTGACATTTGACAGAGGAAAATTATAAATGTTGTATTGAGGGAACCTGGAGTTATATATATTCTAGCTTACAACCATTGGAAAGAAGCACAAGGTATCACAGTTTAAGGATTCTGTGGTTTAATATTCAACCATCAAATAATGTTTCTTTTATAAATGGCTCAGTGTAGTTAATACTACTTTTATTGGCTCTTGTGCTAGAAACCAATGATTGTTTATATATCATGATCACTGGACAAAGTTTTACACACGAGACACTGAAGCCAGAAACTTGTAGATGGGGCTTGGCATCAGTAAGTTTTAAAAGCTCCATGGGTCATTGACGAGCACCAGAGCAAAGATCCCCAGGTCTGTAGACCATCAAAAAGTGCATTCCTCTTTCAGAAGGTTTTAAAATGAAAGGGCAGAAGAGCACAAACCTTTAGAATTGTGCATTGGCTGTGTCAATATTAGGTGAATACCAGAATCACAATATATAATTCACACTCAAGAGGAAAAACTTTAACAATGTATTTTCTGCAGCAGGCCTCTCCAATCTTTCTCATTCACACTCCAGAAATTATATTGCTTTAGAGAAAATAAAGGGATAGAATGAGCAACTAACTCCATCTGTAAATTTTTAAAAATAAACCTACAACCAAAAATTGCACCTCTAAAGTGTGAGTTTGGGATTTGGACATTTTTGCAAGTGAAGGGTAAAAAATAAAACCTGCCAGGAAATGGAAAATATAATTTTTTTTCTACTTACCACTTTATGAAAGTGACTACAACATGTGCAAAATCACCACTGACATTCAGTCAATCCCTGAAATATAGGTTTGAGTAGGGTAGAGGATTGAATATGAACTGAACTATGTGAAGCATACATGACCAAAAAAAGTAATAATAATCCAAAAGAATATGGAGTGCACCAATTTTTTTTTTTTAATTCTCTTTTCCTATACTGATGGTTCAGAGTGCAGGGACAAATGTTTTTAAAATTTTTTCTCCACCTTACAAAAAAGGTTCTATTTCTTGTCTCATCTTAAACACACAGCTAACTAGCAAAAGTTATTGATACCCTTCATTTTGGGCAAGTTCAGAAGAGTGGAGATACTGTAGAATTCTCAGCCTTTGAAAGGGAAATACTTTTGAACTTCTACTCTGGCCATCCTTCAGTTCTTAGCTCTGAGCAGAAACCCAGCAAGCCAAGCTTTGCCTCTATTTCTTAAATGGGAAACACCAGTCTGTCACCTCCCCTGCCTTTACCCTCCACTGTCAGCCTCAGGCAGACCAGCTGCCTGCCTCTGAAGGAGGGCACAAAGGACTTGGGGCCCCTCAGGGTGGCCTCTGATTCTTCCAACCCTCAGGCAAAGGCTTCAAAGTCTATAACTGAGCTCCAGTCTTGCCACCTTGTTCTTGCATGCTTTTTTGAGTGTTTCCCAAACTCTGAAATGGAATTTTAGCATAAATCAATGAGTAAGAAGCTTGTGAAAACTGAGCATTCTCAATTGACAACCGTTCCCAACAGGGAGTCATCTTTATTTCAGTTTTGTCATCAGTGCTGAATTTCCATAGGTGTGTAAATGAATAGAAAAATCTGGAAGGATAATGTACCTCAGTGATAACAGTGGTTATCTCTAGGAAAGGGAGGGGAGAAGAAGGGGGGTGAGGGTGATGGGCAAAGTAACTTTCACTTATTCTCTGATAATTTGTGTAATTAATTGTTTTAAATGTGTAATACTTCAATTGTATATCAATTAGTAATATGAATTTACTGTATACTTAACATTCAATAGAATAAAAAGTTCTATGGAATATGATATAAAATAAAGTCTCTGATGCTAGAGACCTTACCATTGCAAAGGAGATCCCCTCTTTTTGAGAACAGGAATATACCCAAGTTTATATGACTGATTCCAGTCAAGGATACATTTATTTTGTTGCCTATATACCCAAACGACTAGATAGTGAATTATAGATTTTATAATTTTGTTCATCAACTGAGGGAAGAAGGAGGGAGGGAGGAAGTATAAGAATATGGCTTTTCAGGGGCGCCTGGGTGGCGCAGTCGGTTAAGCGTCTGACTTCAGCCAGGTCACGATCTTGCGGTCCGTGAGTTCGAGCCCTGCGTCGGGCTCTGGGCTGATGGCTCGGAGACTGGAGCCTGTTTCCGATTCTGTGTCTCCCTCTCTCTCTGCCCCTCCCCCGTTCATGCTCTGTCTCTCTCTGTTCCAAAAATAAATAAACATTGAAAAAAAAATTAAAAAAAAAATATGGCTTTTCACTTCTATGCCTAAGGTGGATATCACTGAGATTGCACATATTTTCACAATCCTTGTCAAAATCTCAAAACAGTGTTCCAGAAGCCACTGTTAATCTATAAGCAACGGCCCATATGACCCTATGTAGTCTTCTAAGGCAGCAAGTTGTTCTTAATGAAGCAGACACTAGACTTGCGTCCTGAACTTCTTATCATGAGGATGCATCGGAATAGCTCAGGGAGATTTCCCACATACATATACCCAAGTTTCAGCACTGGAAAGTTTTATTTTTGAAAAACGTTCATGTATTTATTTTGAGAGAGAGAGAGAGGGAAAGAGAGAGCATGCACACACATGAGTGAGCATGACTAGGGGAAGGGCAGAAAGAGAATCTTAAGCAGGTTCTGGGCTGTCAGCACACAGCCTGGCTTGGGTGGGGGCTGGGGGGAGGTGGCAATCTCATGAAAGGTGAGATCATGACCTGAGCCAAAACCAAGAGTGAGACACTTAACCGATTGAGCCACCTAGGCGCCCCAGGAAAGTTTGATTTTTTGTAAATATGATTAGATCCTAACATGTACATACTGCAAACAGAATCTCTGGATGATTCTGATGAATTGGTTAGCAATTACAGTGTCATGTAATTGACATTACACATTTATAAATATCGATGGTAATGTAGGTCTATTACATTTAACTTTGGATGACTTCAGTTGTAGTTCTGATCCTAGAACTTAATAGCCTCATGACCCTGGGTGGTTATATAGTTACCCAAAGGTTTAGGTGTTTCACTGACAAAACCTGATTACAAATACATTGTTGCTATTTCTCATAGTCTTTTCGACTCCAAAGGACTCCTGGCTTAGCCGTATACTATCTGTGGGACAGTGAATGAATCACCTCACCTCTGGGTCCTCAGTATCTTTACTGGTTCCATGGTTCTCAATCTCTGTTCTGAAACAGAGCCTTGGAGGACCAAGTTGGCTCAGAGGATACGGTGAAGAGTGCAGGCAATGAGGTCTCTATCCCTCTTTCCCTGCTTCAACCACAGCATCTTATGTCTGACTATTAGATTTCTGTGTGAGATTCTTTCACAGCCAAATATATTTTAAAGCACTGAACCAGATGAACTTTGAGGTCACAACTAGCTCAAAAGTCTTTAAATCTAATCACAGAATTGCTGGGCTCAAATTAGATAATAGTTGTTAGTGTGGTGTTTTATAAAACGCAAAGCCATCAAGCTGAGTGGCCTTGGAAGTCTTATAGCATGGGCTTAAATTTTCTCAGCTTGCAAAGTGGACTAATCTCCTTTTTCTTCTTCTTCTTTTATTGTCAGTCCTGGCTTGATTTCTCTTGCCCTTGCACCTTTATACTGCCCATAAAAGAAGCCAGTTTCCTGAACCTACCCTTTCACCAGACTCTTTGATCCCAATCAAATGCTGGCCTCAGCCAATTTCAGCAGAGGTAAGAGCATATATTCATAGAAACCCTGCTACCTCCCCTTGTCCAACTGGCAGGGCTTAGAAAATAACCACACTCCTATGCTAGGAAGGAATATGGACGTTCAGGCAAGATTTCTGGGTCCCCATATTAACCATCCTAACCTCTGCACAACAATGAATTCGTGGCATTCGGCCCTTCCTTGAACACTACAATTGAGTGAGCAGTTCTGTCTTAGCAATGGGCTGTCTTCAGGGTCCTGCTCAACTCACCCCTTTCATTACTCCCATTCACATACCCATAATGCCTTACCCCAAAGGTTCTCAAGATGAAAATGTCCAATTTTGAATCTAGTCATTCTGTACTGATGATGGTGAAGAAATCATTCCACAAGTACAAATGAGGAAAGACTTGTGAAGTCTCAGTCCCATGACTATTTAATTTATAATTGAGGGAACAGCATCAACTCTAAAGCAGGTAAACTACAGTCATTGTGTTATTGCTAAAGCATGATGTATGAAGTCTATGCAGAACGACGGGAAAGTTAGTTGAAGAATGAGTATGTCTTAGAAGGAGTTTATGCTAATGTTAAGGCATTTTGGACTTTATTTTGCAAGTCATGAGAGAACCCTTGAGGCACCTGATCACTGAGAAGCCATCTACCCCTACCAATTCTTATTTTTACATAGATGTCTTGAAATGGTTTGTTTGGGCAAACCACAGCTTCTAATTTGCTATTTACATTTGCACATCAAGAGATTTTTTTTTCTTATGGAAAAGTACATGTAAATTATATGAGACCAGGGATATAAATGCAACTACTCTGAAAACATTCTGCAAAAACTGCCTTGGAGTATTTTAAAGCATATACGTTTACACTGAAATCCAGATTCCTAAACGTTAACCTCTTCCGGAGTGTTTGAAACGATTTCATCACTGGCAAACACACAGCTCATTTACTGAGGCTTACATTTTACTGACACTGGCTTAACAAGGCACGAGAGGCTTTAGTTTACATTTCTCCCTAAAATGCTGTGAGAATTATGCAGATCTGTTCCTGATGCTGCCATTGCTCTACCTAATTATTTTTTGCATATTCATTTGAGTGCTTTGATTCGTTTTCTTCAACATATTCTCTGACTTCAAAGTGTTTTTAGGTCCCTTCAGACGTTTGTGATATTTCTCTCCCACTGGGTTCTAAAATGTGGCAACTGGCCACCTTTTGGGAGGTTGTTTAGGAGTTTTGAATTTTTTCTTTTAATTTTAATTCCAGTGTAAAGGACAGTGCCATATTTGTTTCCAGTGTACAATATAGTGACTCAACAATACATCACCCAGTGTTCGTCACAACGAGGATGCTCCTTCATCTGGTCTGGGAGTTTGGGTCCTCCACATGGACAGGTTGAATGGGTGGCATCCTCAGTCCTCTCAAGTGTACTATTAAGAAAAGGGTGATGAAAAGCTAGCCTACTTCTTCCTCCTCCAGCCCATTTTCCTCTCCTTATTTATCCCTGCCAGTCCCTTTCTCCATATACTTTTGAATAGTGAAAAGAATGATTCAGATTTTTCCTCCATTTCTACACACATGCCAGTATCTGTTCCCATTCCCACTGAAGACTGTCTCCTCAGAGAAGGAAGATATTTTAGCTGATCTCCAACAGTGAAAGAGTGGCAACACAGAAACCCATCTCTCTTCTAGATAAAGTCTTCCAAACAAGATCTGAATAGTAATCTCATCATCATCATCGTCACCATCATCATAACAAAAGCAACAACAACAGCTACCAGAGATTGAGCAGGCAATGCTAAGACTTGCACGCGACTTACATAAACGATCTCATTTAATTTTTGCAGCAATCTTATGAAGCTGTCATTCATGTCATCTCTAATTTGCAGAGGAGAAAACTGTATTTATTCAGAGTTAACATATTTTTCCCCAACAGACTGCTAGTAAGTGGAAGAATCGGTATTCATCCCCAATCTCTCTGACTTTTAAACCCGGCCTGTGAACCCCACTCTATCGTGGGGATTGCTCTGCAATCCATATCTTCAGACATTCATCAGCTCTCCAGGTGGTAATAATGGATAGCCTCGCTCTGGTAGACCCCTCTGTTAGAAACTGTACAAGATGGGGCGCCTGGGTGGCGCAGTCGGTTAAGCGTCCGACTTCAGCCAGGTCACGATCTCGAGGTCCGTGAGTTCGAGCCCCGCGTCGGGCTCTGGGCTGATGGCTCAGAGCCTGGAGCCTGTTTCCGATTCTGTGTCTCCCTCTCTCTCTCTCTGCCCCTCCCCTGTTCATGCTCTGTCTCTCTCTGTCCCAAAAATAAATAAACGTTGAAAAAAAAAATTAAAAAAAAAAAAAAAAAAAGAAACTGTACAAGATACAAACAGGAGTCAAACCTGCATTCTGCTCTCAGGAATCATACATGTTTTGATACAAGTAAGTACAGTACAAGACAGAAGAAGAAAACACTGTAACAGCATAATGTAGAATATGTGTTGCCAAAGTTCTAAGGAAGAGGAGGTGGCCCAGCTGGATGATCGCAAGGGCTTTTAGATGTGCGGCCTCATTAATCTTCAGAAAACCGCAAACTGAAACTACAATTAAATAGTAGTCCTCACACGCTGGAGGTTAGCATCCATGTTAAAATGGATGCAAAAACGTTAATGTCTATATCTACTAAGTGCCGAAGGAGATGTAGAGCAAAAAGAGTTTTCTAGAATCAATTTTTCATAATCTGGGAAAGTTTAAGGCATGCATACCCTAGGTGCAACAATACCTCTTCTAAGCTACCCTTGAGAAGTACTCTTACAAAACTGTACAAGTAGAGACATACAAGTATGTTCATAGAAGCACTGTTTGTAATAAAACAAAAAGGTGGACAACCTAAATGTCCATCAATAGTAGACCTGATAAATAGAAAAATTTTAAAAATGTGATGTATCCATGACATAGGATACTATATAGTAATTAAAATGGATCCACTATAACTATAGGCTTTAACATCAATGTACCTCACAAACAATATTCAAAACTAAAGAAGCAGACCACAAAATAACACATACAGAATGATTCCAGCTATATACAATTTTAAAGAAGGCAAATTAAGCTATTTTTTAAGGAGGCACATACACATAGTAAAACTATAAATAAGAGCAGGAGAGTGTTTCTTGAGAAGAAATCAGGCCATTGATGGTCTCTATTCCACAGCAGCATAATGTGCACAGTGTTTACATGTAATGAATAGTATCTTAAGATAAGTGGTAGATACTGGGATGGGTTCCAGTTAGTCTTTACAATTTACAGTGACCTTTTAAATTGTCTACATGTTACAAATAATCTACATGTTACAAATATCAGTCTGTTGTAGGAGTATCTAAAAATAGGGGCGCCTGGGTGGCTCAGTCGATTGAGCGTCCAACCTTGGCTCAGGTCATGATCTCATGGTTTGTGGGTTTGAGCCCCACATCAGGCTCTGTGCTAACAGCTCAGAGCCTGGAGCCTGCTTGGGACTCTGTGTCTCCCTCTCTCTTTGCCCCTCCCCCACTCACACTGTCTGTCTCCCAAAATAAATAAACATTAAAATTTTTTTTTTAAATGTACCTGCAACAAGTAATGCCCATGTAAGAGAAACAGCGGCAGAAGATGGGATGGACATGAGCCCATTTGAAGACCACAAGATTCAAAATGTATTGATGGTCTAAAAACATGTGATGTCTATATTTATTACATAAAAGCAAAGGTGATTAGGTAGTATCATGAGACCAAAGTAGGTAAGTATTCTGACACAGAGAGTGCAGGCCTTCCTTGAGAAAAAAATCACAATACAGCCAACAGAAGAAAACACAGAGTGCTCAGACCTTTAACGTTTAGATATAGAAATGGTGGGAAATGTATATTGCTCCGGCGGGAAATGAAATTCTAACATTCCCGTGGCCGCAAAAGACTCAGGGCCAGAAGCAATCCAGAGCTCACAAGTCTTAAATGCTTTCAAAGTTCAGAGAAAAGGCAGTGGTAGGAAATGTTATTAAGTGAAGAGAGTCCACATCACATGCAGGCACTCAGAATCAAATTTGGAAAATGAGTAATGTGGCTATGCCTCCTGAATTCCAGCCTTCAGGCCACCAGACTGGGACTCCTGATGGCCGGTTGCCTTGGACAAGGCACTTCCTGCAGTCATACAACCAAGAAATGGCACAACACTGTATGTATGTTAGTCTACATCCTCATCATTCAGCAATCTTTCCATTATTGTAGCACATTACTCTTCTCTCAGTATGATGTTGTCAATGGAGGGTGGTAAGGGGTTGGAGCATATAGAGTGACTTCTATTGTCTGTCACTGAGTTTGGTAGAATTTACACTTTCCATTTTTTTTTTAATTTTTTTTTTCCAACATTTATTTATTTTTGGGACAGAGAGAGACGGAGCATAAATGGGGGAGGGGCAGAGAGAGAGGGAGACACAGAATCGGAAACAGGCTCCAGGCTCCGAGCCATCAGCCCAGAGCCTGACGCAGGGCTCGAACTCACAGACCGCGAGATCGTGACCTGGCTGAAGTCGGACGCTTAACCAACTGCGCCACCCAGGCACCCCTTTACACTTTCCATTTTAAAAGTAATATCAATTCATTTCAAAAGCACACAAACCTAAATTAACATACAGGTGTGGATTTTTAAATCTCATGAAATAAATGAGGTCATTGTATTCAGCACATCCTTGACATTTTAATGAAGCATATTAACAAAAATTATGCTCCAAAGTCATTACACTGAGCTATTATTCTCTGTTACACTAGGTCATCACTGAATCCGAAGGAAAAACACCTAATAAAATTATGTTATGGTAATATTATCAATAATGACATAATTATAGTGACATTAATGACAATATGAGGGACTTCATTCTAAAATATCACTACATGGTTGAACAAGTTGAGTGTAAATAAAAAGCCATCATTTGTAGCTCATGAGCAATTCTCTGCTTAATTTTTCATGCTGTAATTTGCAGTAAAAATGACAATATGGAGACCCATACTTTACTTGTCAAGTAAAGCTGCAGTTTCCTTATTATCTGTCACTGAAACTATCCATTCCAGACTATTTGAATTTCCCATTCTCCCAACATTTTGATAATACGGTGAAAATATTAAAGTATTCTACACTTGGATATACTTTAAATAAATTAACGTTGCCTTTCAATATTTCCATCCCCAACTATTCTATCATCATCATCATCATCATCATCATCATCATTTTTATTGTTAAATAGATCCCCTGAAGGTGGCAGATGTAGTGACTTCAAAATTGAAGAGAGTCTAAAGTGTGAAGCACCTGACCTTCTACTTCTCAATCAAACAAGTCAAATGACTAGTTTCATTTCTAAGGATATTCTCCACTCAAATCTAAGGTAGAAGAAGCATTCTTTGCTTCCCCACTTACCAGCTGAAGGGTTTTTGAAGTGGCACTTAAATTCTCTGAAGCTTACTCGAACGATCTGTAACATGGGAAGTTCTGAAAGGGAAAAGAATAGCAGTGTGAAGACCAAAAGAAAATACCTGGGGAAGATTGGCTGGCCACATGGACAAACAAGTTCATCTTTTCCAAGGTCATGTACTTAGTTGACCAGCCTTAGGCTCGGTATTCCCAAAGCCCTGGACTTGATCAAGCATGATGACTTACATGGGCAAAACTTGCAAAACCTGGAACATTAAACACAGTTCATGACACTTTTATATTGTGGAGGGGAAATAGTTCCCTAAGTACAATATAACTTCCAGAGAGTCTCCATCAACAGCATGAATAGCACTATTCATGATATTTAAATGGAGCCACACTACACGGTGAGCAAAACTTGCCAAAAAATGGATTTGCTCATCTTATTGATGCCAAGTAGCATCCAGAAGCCAGTAGGGCATTATGCTCTCTAATATATATGTTCCATCAGAAATTCATCTCTCATTTGATGGACATCTTCTGGTTACACAAAGACTGAGCCAAAGCTTTGTAATGACTACTTTTCTATACTTAGTCAATCTCAGCTCTTAGAGTGCGCTTACTAATATTCCTAGTAAATAGAAAAAGATACAGTCTCCTTTTTAAAAAATATTTATTATTTATTTTTGAAAGAGAGAGACAGATCGCGAGCAGGGGAGGGGCAGAGAGAGAGGGAGACACAGAATCCGAAGCAGCTCCAGGCTCTGAGCTGTGAGCACAGAGTCCAATGCGGGGCTCGAACTTAAGAACCGTGAGATCATGACTTGAGCTGAAGTCGGAAGCTTAACTGACTGAGCCACCCAGGCACCCCAATACTGTCTTCTTTTTAATATATGAACAATTTCAAAAATATAAAAAAATTAGAGAGAATAGTAATAACAAACTCTGATGTACCTATCACCCAGCATTAACAATAAACAACATAGAGATGATCTTTGTTTCTCTATAACTCCCTCCATCCTGCTATCTCTTTTAATAGCCGCAACAAACCCATGTGTTAGAGTCCATCATTATCTCACTCTTACAAAGCAACTGATGTGTCCAAATATTAAGTAGTATGGCAGCAGTCACATCTAGTGAGTGCCAGACCCAGAGAACAAAGACAGTGCAGCCTGTTTCAGAGTCTTCTCTCTGGTCTGCTTTTGTGTGCTCCATGAAAGTTAGTGACTGAGTCTGAAGCCATATAAATTGCCATATCAACCACGGCACTGGCATAAAATAGATGGCACACTTAAATTGGGCAATTTGAAAAAAGGTTAATAAAATGACTCTTTACAAAAAATTAATGAAGTTCCATGAGTTAGTAAAATCAGGAGGAAGTGTCACTAACCCTAAGCCCAACAAGCAAAGACAATGAACAGTTATAGGAACCCAGATTCAGAGATGGCTGTGTGTACAGAATTGCCTGATAGGAGCCCCCTCGTTTAAGGGACATAGCTAATGTGAATGAGTCCACAGAGAGTAGCTGGGGCTATCTTACACTCTATTCCTTTATTTCCTTATTCTCAACTCATCAAATCTAATCAAATGCCAGAAGTCAGGGTTGCCCATTGATATAGTTCACAGAAGTCAGCCTCTCAAAGCTCAGAGCAGGGTAGAAATGTTGGATTTGGAGGGGAAAAAGATGATATTCAGTACAACTGTCTATCTATAAGCAGGGAAGATGTGGTGTATTATTTTGTCATAATGACTCTATTCTTATCAGGAATTTGGGGGCCTTGGTGAAGAATAAAAAATGATACTTATCTTTTATTAGAAAAGCCTGCATTGGTAATGGTAATGCAGATATAAAGTTTTCAAGAATTTCTAATAACTGTTAAATCAAAATCTGAGTCAGTTTAAGAATATATTTGCACACAATACTTAAAGCAGCATGTAAGTACCTACAGAGTATGTCCTGAAACAACTTTAAAAACATGAAGATGTTTAAAGCTTATTTATTTATTTTGAGGGAGAGAGAGGGAAAGAGTGCAAGCAGGGAGGGGGAGAGAGAGAGAGAGAGAGAGAGAGAGAGAGAGAGAGAGAGAGAATCCCAAGCAGGTTCCATGCTGTCAGTGCAAAGCCCAACGCAGGGCTCAATCTCATGAACCATGAGATCATGTCCTGAGCTGAAATCAAGAGTCAGACACTTAACTGAGTGAGCCAGCCAGGCGCCCCCAAAACCTGAAGGTGTTTAAATCCACCCAGGCCACACATAATCAGTCAGAATCGCCAAAGAGAAGGCCTGGCATTATGCAGGTATTAAAGCCTCAGAGGTGATTATGAAGCATAACTAGGGTGAAGAAGCCCTGTTTCGACTTGAACATGAATACATGATGAATGTAAAAGTTTGAAAGTGGAATGAGGAAAGAGGAAATCCAAGATGACTTTCCTGGAATGTAATCTCAGTGAAGGTGGAGGTCTGTGTCTCTTTTGTTCACCAATGTATTTTGAATGCTTAGAACAGTGCCTGCTGTAGTATAGCATGTATTCAATAATAATTCATTGAGCAAATTAATTCCAAAATGAGATAATTCACACAAAGAATTTAGCACAGTGACAAAATTATAACACGATAACAATTAATCTTTTATTCTTCTAATTGATTGATTACACATCTATCTTTATTAGCAAATTATCCAGGCTCTCCCTTTTGTACTTCTCAGTCTAGTGATACATCCACACACCAGGCAGGCAGAAAGAAATAAAGAATCATATAAACTGGCATTAATTCTTACAGTGGTGCTGTTACTTGGGAAGACAGCCCTTCACAGACAATAGAATGTATACTTTTTGTCCATTGCTGGGTAATGTGCTTGCTGGTCCAAATTTGTGCACTATACATAAAGATTTATCTATTTCCTATATTGCACATCCTTATGCTTATCCAAGCCTTAAATATAACAGTATGGCCAGGTAATAAGGAACATTAATTCTTCTCTTTTAAAAGAGTCCTTCTTTCCTCACGAAAGTCCGGGGCCCTGTGTAGCATCTAAGGCAAAAGTTCTGATGATTCTTCCCCATCTTCCTGCCACGTGCCTAGTTAGTTGTTAACAAAGGTTAATTTGGATCCTTCCTTCCTCTCTCTTCTCCCCACCTACAGACAGCTTTCTTTTTATATTTTGCAGAGGGAGAAATGGTTTGGAATCTCCACTGTTGGCCATTACCTAACAATTTGAGCCTCTGCCACATACTGGAAAATATTATTTATTGAATGCGGATGGCACCACGGACATTAGATAGTCCAAGTCAGTGTTTGTGTTCTGTCCATCAATATTTTGATAGTTTTCAACTTGTACTCAGTGTCCGAAAGATTCCCTGACCATGTATCGCACAATTCTATTCATAAAAGATGTCCAGAAGAAGCAAATCTATAGAGACAGAGTGCAAATGAGCGGCTCCCAGGTAAGATGGGAACACTGGGGAGTTGGGGATGGCCAAGAGTTGTGGGGTTTCTTTTTGGGATGATGAAAATGTTCCAATATCAATCAGCTGCACATTTGTGAATGTACTAAAAGCCAGTGAATTTTTTTTTTAATTTTTTTTCAACATTTATTTATTTTTGGGACAGAGAGAGACAGAGCATGAACGGGGGAGGGGCAGAGAGAGAGGGAGACACAGAATCGGAAACAGGCTCCAGGCTCCGAGCCATCAGCCCAGAGCCCGACGTGGGGCTCGAACTCACGGACCGCGAGATCGTGACCTGGCTGAAGTCGGACGCTTAACCGACTGCGCCACCCAGGCGCCCCAAAAGCCAGTGAATTTAAATTGGCTAACTGTACAGTGTGTGAATTATATCTCAACAATGGTGTTTGAAAACAAACAAACAAACAAACAAAAAAACAAACAAGGATTTTCTGGTAAGTAAGGTTGGGAGCATTCATTACTAAAATACATTGGCGTAATAAAAATTCTGATCAGTCTTAAAATGAAATATAAACAATTAAAACATAGTGACACTTATTTATATATAGACAGACTTATGTGTTTGTTTAGCCTTATTGTATCCACTGAAATCCTTAACAGTTTCCCCTGCTGTTTTCCTAAACACCCGTTTGGGAACTACACATTTTTTGTAAGAGTTCATTTAATTTACAGGAGTTATTCATTTAAAAAAAAAGCTATTCCTATTTTTGGCAGATGAAATAACTGAAAATCAGAAGAGTTAATAAATTTGTCCAAATATCACAAACAACAACAAACAAAAATTGGGTGTGAACCCAAGTCCTCACACATATCTGTGATTGAATGCTCTTCAAACACTAAAAATATGATGCAATTCTATATTACTGATGTGGAGAGAGAGAGAGAGAAAGAGAGAGAGAGAGAGAGAGAGAGAGAGAGAGAGAGAGCTACAATAAATCTGGGAGAAAACCAGGCAATAATATTTGCTTAAGTAGCATACATTCGTAAAATATATATTTATATCTACATATGTCAATGTCTCTGTGTGTATTTGTGTGTGTCTATGTGTAAGAATATACACTAAAAAGGCAGTAGTGTTACAGACTGGAAAAATGTATTTTTAATTTATAAGTATATTCTTTTTCAGCAAAACACATGCATTAGTTCTAAACAAAAAATGTGGATAAACATCCTCTCCTCCTGCTTCCTACCCCTTTTCTCTATTTCCTATAAGGACAAAAAGCATCTTGAAAAGGTTTTATGAGCTAGAGATACAGCTTAGAAATCCCAGATGGTTTTTGTTTTTAATTTTGGTGTGTGTGTGTGTGTGTGTGTGTGTGTGTGTGTGTGTGTGTTTAGGAATATGGGAATTTTTGAATTTCCAACCTGATTTTGATGTTTGTTGTTTTTAATCTTAAAATTCTGCTTCTAGCTCCGTAGATACAATGAAATCTAGAATAGTTACTTCCTTTTTACAGTTGATAAGTTGCTGCAATATAAAAAGCACACAGAAAATTAGAGTCAGAAAGGCCAGGAGAGATAAATGAGTCAAGCCTCTTCATTGTGGAGATGAGGAAAATAAAAGCACAGAGAGGTTAAGTAATTTGTCCAAGCTCACGCAGTTTGTTGGGGAGAGTAGAGGCTAGCCTTTACCTCTCTCAATTCCCTTTCCAGTCCATTTTCTGCTAACTGACATCATGTCTCCAAGAAAGTTTGATTTGCTGCATAGTCCTGTACTAATTAAAAACATCCACATTTCCTCTTTGCTTGGGCAAAACCTGTCAGATGGTACCCAGCAGGTATCTCAAGACCAAAGCTTTCAGAGCTGTTAGAATGAATGCTTTTAGTAGTCCCTCTATCCCAATAAGCAACAGAACAAATATTTTCAATATTGGCTCCGTGGCAGAACATACCATGCTAATGTGGTGTCACGTTGTGCCGGCCAAGGAGAGAGTTCTGCGTCCCCTTTCCAATTCTGGCCACTGGTTGATATGCTTTGGAGCTTGGTTGCATAAAACTCCCTGCAAGTGGTTGCCCCATGAGGTTTTCCTCCATGGAATTCCATGGCTGCTTTTTTTTTGCCCTTCATCAGAAAATACTAGGAGGTCAGGAAGGCAGAAGAGGATGATACCTGGGGGCCCAGCGATTTACTTTTCATATTCTATCGGTCAAGATTCAATTAAAGAGGCAGAACCACTGGAGTAGATGGGTAGACTGATAGATAGATAAGAGTTTTGTTGTTATTGCTGATTTTTTTTAGCAACCTCATATCTTAGAACTCATCTGACTTTCATAACTAAGCCTCAGTGTTCTTGATGTTATTACGAACTGACAGGATGCTTATAATTAAATCATATTGTTCCCTTGCTGGACATAAACAGTCTACAGAACGTCTACCTCAAACAAGGACATTGTGCAACACAAAATACCAAACATCTGCTTCTCACTAAATGGATGAGTACTACTTTACTAGGAAAAGCTTCATCCCTGCTTTCATATACCCTCCCTATGGATAAGATATAAAATATCCAGTTATAGAATTGTCTCTGCTTTCCAGTAATACCCAATTTAGAGCAAACCTTTGCTTTCTTATACCCTCTCCAAAATTACTCAACCAAAGTCCAAATTCTTTAAGAGCTCTTTCTAATACTCTCTAACTGAAATACTCCCTAACTGAAATACTCCACATTTCTCCATGGTGTATATTCTAGTTCACTATAATGAATAAAAGTAAAGCTTCTTCTACTTCAGGTGTACCTATGGTCTTTTCCTGAAGAGCATGGACTATATATAACCGCATTTATTTATGTGTGTGTATGTGTGTGTATATACATTTATGGATTTATGACTATATGTACTTCATTTATTTATATGTGTATACTTTATACACACACACATATATATACATATATATGTATATATACATATATATATGGAGTTATTTCATATAGAGATTTGACCTTGTACAATTGTGAAAACTGGTTTAGCAGTCTCTGTAATGCTGTTATCTGCCCATCTGATGTTGGATCTTGAAATGCACAGGGCAGGCGGTTGGGAAAGAAAGATGAATATAAAGTGAGGGAGAGCTGATATAAAGTGAGAACAAGCTGGATCATTGGAGACAGCACTATAAACTCATGTTTAGCTTAATATAGATACAGATGGCTACATATAGAAATATTTATAGATATGTCTATATACACTAGTTAGTATGCACACAAATATCTTCCGGCCCAATCAGCTGCAAGGGCCAAAAAACAAAAACACCCCAGTAGCAATGAGGACATCTAGTGTCCAGATCTTGATTTCTAATATCATTCTCTGATAAAAGGATCCAGAACTCTTGGAGAAATGGCTGCTTCTAGGAATGGAGCAGAAACTATACAATGTGAGCCTGAAGCATCTTATAGTGCCAGAAAGCAGAAAAGTGCTAAAAACAATTCCTATGATGGGGATGTATCAGAGAGATACAGGAACCAAGTGGAGGAGCTCCTGATAGCCAACATAGGAACAATCTGAGCAAGAAAATAAACTGGTATTGGATTATAACCCAAACAAGAAAATAAATATTTATGAGTTCATATTGATGCCAATACATGACTGAACAAAAATAAAAAACAAATGGGGAGAATAGACAAATCTCTCATGCAGAATAATTCCAATGATAAATATAGATAGATATTTTCTTAAAGAACTTAAGCATAACTACCAGTTCCTAAGTGTTAGCTGAGCATAGTGGCTTTCTTCCAAAAAATACAGTATAGAAGGGAAAAGAAAAAAAGAACAACTTTACAATGAAGAGACCTGACAAATACTACCCCAAGCCAGGTAATCAAAGCTCATACCAACAGTGATGTCATATTGATAGTATGCACCCTTGAAATTAGGTGATGAGAATGCTACTTTATCTCTGTTCTTCCCCAAAACTCATTATGCCAGTATAATTATTAGAAGAAAAAAAAAAGAATCAGAAAATACCAATAGAAGGACATTCTATCAAATACCTGACCAGTAACCCTCAAAATTGTCAAAGCTATCAAAAAGAAGAAAATTCTGAGGAACTGTTATAATCAAGAGGAGTCTAAAGAGTTATTACTTAATATTCTGGATAAGATCATGAAACAAAAAGAGAACATGAAGGGGGGGGAAGTGAAGAAATCCACATAAAGTAAGGATTTTACTTAATAATATGTATCAGGGTGCCTGGGTGGCTCAGTCGGTTAAGTGGCCAACTTCAGCTCAGGTCATGACATCATGGTTTGTGGGTTCGAGCCCCGCATCAGGCTCTGTGCTGACAGCTCAGAGCCTGGAGCCTGTTTCAGATTCTTGTCTCCCTCTCTCTCTGCCCCTCCCCTGCTCACACTCTGTCTCTGTCTCTCAAAAATGAATAAACATTAAAAATATATATATATATAATGTATCAATATTGGTTTATTTATTTTGTTATTATTTTTTAGAGAGAGAGAGAGACAGAGAGAACATGAGTGAGGAAGAGGGGCAGAGGGAGAGAGAGAGAATCTTAAGCAGACTTCACACTCAGTGTGGAGCCCAATGTGGGGCTTCATCCCACAACCCTGGGATCATGACCTGAGCCAAAATCAAGAGTCAGACACTCAACTGACTGAGTCACCCAGTTGCCCCAACATTGGTTTATTTATCATGATAAACATACAATATTAAAGTAAGAAGTTAATAACAGGGAAAATTGGGTGTGGGGTACATAGAAACCTGATTTTCTTCACAATAATTTTGCAAATCTAAAACTTTTAAAATGTAAACTTTATTTAAAAAAAAGAAAAAGAACCAGTTGGAATCCACTAATGTTAACTATAGCCTGTGAAGAGAAACTAAGATCTGAGTCAGTTCTTGTTGCCTTTGACCTTGACAGCATGGGTGTCCTGCAGAAGCTGGGACTCTTCACCAGGGAGAACTGAAGGAGTACCCTGAAGAAGGGGGCAAGCCCTTCTGCTGCTCCACTTGTACTCTCCAAATCTCACACAAGAATCTCATTTGCCTTCAGTTCACCCTAAACAGAAGCATAGAAGGAAGAGAATTCTGGAAAACATGGTTTAGCATAGCCAGATTGACATAGCACAAAGTCACCATACACATGCACACAGACATCCTAACGTTTGTTCAATGGGGCAAAGGTATCACATTACAAACTAAATATAACCCCAGAAAGGCAGAGCAGACTTAAATACACATTACTTATGATAAATGTTCATCATTTCCTTGGAACAGATTTTGATAGGAAAAGGGCAGCCAGAGACAATGTGAATTTCAAAGTCCCTGAGAGAGAACAGGAGGGAAGCAGGAAACAGAACCAGGAAGTGGACAAGGGAAAAGACAGGTTCCAGTCTGAATCCAGGGCCCAGCACCAATCCAGAAACAAGGATAATTCTCCCATGTATCAAACTTTATTTTAACCTAATAAATACTGATGTTCTTATTGGTTAGGGCCTTCATTCAAGTATGACCATCATGTTTTAATAGTTAAAATAGAATCAATGGTAGCTTGGTTATTTTCCAAAAGCAATTCATGATTAGGAATTCATCTATTTAATTGAATCAAAATGAGCGTGAAACTTTGATTTTACTTCCTGACGCAAAATTATGACAACTGGCCTATAGTCGTTTCTTTGTCGGTAAGGCTACAAGAGTTTATTGATCCCAGGCTGTCTGAGACTGGTCTCTCAGCTAGACTGTACAATTTTTGAGATGAGAAATCACCCATCCCTTGTTTTAATCTCCTATCTTCAGCAACTTGCAGAGTATCCAACACATAGCTGGGTTATCATTGAATGAATGATTGAATAGTGTGGGTGAATTTACAAATAAAAAAATTAAGATTATAGTAGTAGCACTGTTTCATAGAAAGATCACGGCTTCAGAGGCAGACCACTCTACCAATTGGGGCCTCAGAGAAGATATTTAAGATCTAAAGTGAAAATTCATATCTTCTATATGTTGATTACTCACAGATTTATAATTTTAGCCCAAATAACTTTTCTGAACTACCATTCTGCATGTCCAACTGTCTGCTTGACATCTCCATTTGGACATCTAGTAGACTGGGAAGACTCAATATGTCTAAAACTAAGCTCTTGATGAGTTCCACACTCCCCCCCTCCCCCGGCAATTTGAAAAAGCCTTTTATGGGCTGTTTCTCATTCATTAATGCCAACTCCATTCTAATTGCTTATGCCAAATATTTGTCACCTTTAATTCCTCATTTTCTTTCAAACTGTAAAACTGGCTCATCAGCAAATTTTGTCATCTCTACTTTCAGAATATTTATAATTTGACCACTATCCTTACGGCCGCCACTCTAAGCCACTGTCATCTGTGACCATGATTATTGCAATAGGGAATTATTGACCTCCCTGCCTCTGTCATTGCTGTCCTTGAAGATTGTCCTCAAAACAGTAGCAGAGTTTACCTCCTTAAAATATATAAGTGATAGCTGTGCTTCTACTCAGAGAAAAAGCCTCAAACCCAATGTTCTTACTATGAGCTCCAAAACTCTTTAAAATCTGCCTTCCTCTACCCCTTTCTCTTTATGCCTGTATCTTCTACTAGTTTGTCCCTCATTCACTCACTCCAGCCACACTGTTCTCTTAGGGATGATAACAATATCTAACCTAGGTTTTATCAAAGGTATTAAATGAGATAATGCACATAGAGTTTAGCCCAGAGCCACATCTGGGAAGCATTTAATGGACCCGTATAGCAATTGCTAAAACTGTTGTGATCATTATTATTATGCTTCCCAAAGAAGCAACATTCCAAGACAGTATATTCATCTTGATCATTAACCATATGATTCAAAATCACTTTCAACTGCTTCTCAAAGTCAAGTTTATCCTTCAGGTTTAAAAATTTTGCCATGAATTCATTCCTTCAAAAATTTGCTTCAGACTCTGGAGGGACTTACAAAACACAATTTCGAAATTATCCTGTTTCAGAAACAACACTTGCTAAACACTCTGGTTGGGAAAACATTCAGTTGATCACATAAGTTTTCTTATTTTTTTTTTTTTAGTTATCAACTTTATTACTTTACTCATGTTTTATAGAACAGAAAGCATCATATATTTTCATTCATCTCTGGATAATACCATGAATAGCTAGCAATAAGTAAGACTTAAATTTAGGTAATGCTTTTTTTGTTCTGGTAAGTTTTTCAGAGATGGGAAAAAGTAGAAGTGTTTCTTGCAACCATTGTTTTTGCTGTTTGTTTGCTTTGAAACTTCCCTTTGTGTCCAGGCCTCAGAACTTGCAAAGAAATCTGACACCAGTTTGTCCTCCTGCACAAAGGTAAGCTTGGGAAATGAAATCTTCTTATACTTTTACCATTGACTTATTCAAAATCAGGACAAGAATTATGTCTCTACACCTTATAGTAGTATTCTAAACTTTTTGAGAGATGTTGGGAAATTTCAGTTAATATGATTTAAAGAGAGCTCCTTCCATTTTTGGTCCATCACAGATGGATCACCAACATGTGTCTCACCCAGTAGCAGTCCGTTGGGTAGGGTATTCCCTTTCTTGGCTTGGTGACTTCCTGAGCAGACCAGTGTTCCTCTACATGGAAGTATACAAACTGCTCAGGTTATTTTTAAGAGCCTCCCAAAGAACCAGAGACCTTGAATTATAAGGGATTTTGCCCACAACCTCTCCCTTTCTCTCATATTCCTTCATCAAGCTTCCCTTGTTTAGAACCTCAAATCAAAAACAGACATGAGCATTCCTGCATGCTTCCTCAGTGCACAGTCTGAGTGCTGATACAGTTTATATTTATGACCCATCTCTCCTCATAGAAGTTTCACAAGCTCAGGAATTTGTTTTTTGGGGTTTGTTTTTTATATTTTTCCATGATCTAGCCATCATTTCTAGAACAGTGACTACAGGCTGAATGAATGAATCTTTCCCCCCATATAGCATGTAGGATCCATGTAATTTTATTAGCTATCATTTTGTTAAGCCCAATCATGAGAGAAATCTAAGAAATGCTCTTCGTTTGCAGGTTTTGAAAAAGCCTTCTAAAAGTCATATGTGTGGGTACTGTATGGAACAAAATGTCAGACTCACAAGAAAAGAAATTAAAGAAAAATACAAAGGACAATGATTACCACAGGGCTTACACAAAATATCTTATAGTTACAACAGTCTATTTTAAACTAATAATTTAGCTTCATTTGCACACAAAAAAATCTATGCCTTCACCTTTCCCCCAACACTGTTATTGATGTCACAATTACGTCTAATTATTTTGTGCATCCATTAACGTAATTATAGTTATTTGTAATACTTTTGTCTTTTAACATTCATACTAGAATTAAAAGTTATTTACCCACAGCCATTACAGTAACACAGTATTCTACATTTGTCTATATATTTATCTTTACCAATGAGCTTTATACTTTTGTATGCTACCATAGGATGAGATCAGAGATCCAGGCCACTGAAGATCCACCACCACAACCAGGCATTGTGAGCAAAAATGGCACTCCCATATTTTTCTCATGATGGGAGACAGAAAAGTACCCTGAATGGCACATGATAAGGAAGGGAATAAAAATTTCTGGACATGAGCAGGAAGAAATGAGGTGTCAGCACACTATGAAGAATCTGTGCACGCACTGATGAAAAAATCACAAATAGGTAACAACCTTCTCTCTACCCACAATTCTAAATCTTCATCAATTAATCACCAGATATCACATGGATCGATGAACTTAGTAGTACATTTTTCCCCACATTTATTCATTTTTGAGAGAGACAGAGACAGAGACAGAGCACAAGAGGGGTAGGGGCAGAGAGAGAGGGAGACACAGAATCCAAAGCAGGCTCCAGGCTCCGAGCTGTCAGCACAGAGCCCGATGAGGGGCTCAAACCCACAAACCATGAGATCATTACCTGAGATGAAGTCAGATGCTTAATTGATTGAGCCACCCAGGTGCCCCTACATTTTTTTCAACTTTTTTTTTTTTTTTTTTTTTTTATTTATTTTTGGGACAGAGAGAGACAGAGCATGAACGGGGAAGGGGCAGAGAGAGAGGGAGACACAGAATCGGAAACAGGCTCCAGGCTCTGAGCCATCAGCCCAGAGCCTGACGCGGGGCTCGAACTCACAGACCGCGAGATCGTGACCTGGCTGAAGTCGGACGCTTAACCGACTGCGCCACCCAGGCGCCCCAACCCCTACATTTTTTTAATAAAAGTATTTGTATAGACAAGGAGCCACCAAAAATATTTTTCCAATGTCTGCACATGCTAAGCTCATCTTTGCTTATATTAGTCACAAACTATAACCCCAGTGCACAAATAATCATGTCTCCTGCTATACCAAACATATTTTATGATGCAGTGTTTTCACAGTGCTTTTTCTAATTGCTTCATAATAGTACAGGAAGTGGATGTACCACAATTTGTGTAACAATCCCCACAATATTCAACACTTTATTTGGTAGCAAACTCATTTGTTTGACCTTCATTAATTTGGTTTTGCTTGAAAGATATTTTTTCCTCTGTTTGCCTTTTGATTTTTTTTCTACTTCTGTTTTATTTTCTTTTGTAGTTTTTGTTCTTCCATTAATGACTTTGTTGACTTATCATTATTAATTATTATATTGTTTTAGTCTTTGGCTTTACTCTATATACTTAAGCTTCTCTTCAGGTCATATACTGACAGCCTGATCCTGCTCTGGCATCCAGCAGAAAACTAATCCTTCTCTCCTATTAAATGTCCATTTGTCTTTATTTTTTCTTTGCTTTAATAACAATTTACACTATTTTTACCTCTGCAAGACTTTGAGCTTTTGAGAGATTGATTTTTATTATTACCATAGCACAATCTATATTTTATTCTACTGGTGAAATTGTAATTTCTTGCCCTCAACTCACTAACGTCCAAGAAAGCCCTTCTAAGCTTTGACTACACAAAATTCTTATTCATTTTTAAAACTCATGCTCATATATCACTTCTTCTATGAGGCCTTCCCTGCTCTCACTCTCAGGCAAAATTATTTTCTCAATAGCCTGATGCCTGTGGTTTATGGAGATCTTTTCCATTATGTGTCTTTGTCTCCCTCTGTAGACTGAGCTTCTGAGGTATACAGGAGGCTGATCTTGTGCTTTGGTTGTACCCTTAACAGCACAACTAAGAGTACTCCCCAGCTAGTCAGCAAATGCCTCCCTTGGTAGCTGTTCCTCAGAGAAAGAAAAAAAAATTTAAATCTACTTTCCATCCTGGTTGCATTATTTTTCATTTACTATTTTCATTTTAATTATAAAATATTTTAATCACCCACAGAAGTACAGAAAACAAATGCAATCATTCATGCATCTACCTCTGAGATTAAAGAGATTTTAATAGTTTGTACTATTTGCTTTTCACATTTCCCTACTTTAAAAATAAATGAAACGTTATAAAAACAACGAAAACTCATTCTCCCTCACTCCTCTGTTCCCCTCCCCCTCCATTTCCAAGGCTAACGTACGCCCTGAAATTGGCGTGTTATTACTCCTACGCATGCTTTTTGACATTTAAAGTATATATAGAAATCTGTAAACTGTATATACTGCTGTGTTGTGTGTTTTTTAAAAAGTCTCGTAAGTTATTGAGTAGGAAAAAAAGGTGATAATTTGTACCCCCATCTACCATTTTTAGACCTGGATTTTATGGACAAGAAAGAAAGAAAAAGAATGAAAGAAAGGTCTTATGGGTAACATCTGAGCTTCTGACTTTATAAATAATTGTTCACTTATTTCACGTTAGGGTTCTCCAGAAAAACAGAGCCAATAGAATGTGTGTGTATCTATCTGTATCTAATCTATATCTATATCTATATCTATCTATCTATATCTATCTATACATAGAGAGAGACATATCTATACTGAAAGAAAGAGAGATAGGGATCCTGGGTGGCTCAGCTTGTTAAACATCCAGTTCGTGAGTTCGAGCTCCATGTCGGGCTCTATGCTGACAGCTTGGAGCCTGGAGTCTGTTTCGGATTCTGTGTCTCCCTCTCTCTCTGTCCCTCCCCTGCACACATGTTCTCTCTCCCTCTCTCTCTCTCAAAAATAAATAAACATTAAAACAATTTTAAGAAAGAGAGAGAGAGAGAGGTTTATGATAAGGAATTGGATCATGTGAATGTGGAGGCTAGTGAATCCAAAATCTACAAGGTGGGCCAGCGTGCGGAAGACACAGGAGAGCTGATGTTCCAGTTTATAGCTAAAGCTAAAGAATATCTGCTGTAAAACAAGGAAGAGTCCATGTTACAGGTGAAATGTGAAGAGAATTCTCTCTTCCTTAGGGGAGGCCTATCTTTTATGTTTTTGTGGTCCTTCTACTGATTGGATGAGGCCCAACCACATTCTGTAGGGTATGTGCTTTACACAATACCCACCAATTTATTTATTTACTTATTTATTTATTTAAATTTTATTTATTTATTTTGAGAGACAGCATGAAGGGGGAAGGGACAAAGAGAGAGAGGGAGTGAGAGAATCCCAAGCAGGTGCCACACTGTCAGCGCAGAACCCAATGCAGGGCTTGATCCCATGAACTGGGAGATTATGACCTGAGTTGAAACTGAGTCAGACACTGAACCAACTGAGGCAGCCAGGCATCCCAACGTACACCCATTTAAATGTTAATCTCATCTAAAATATCCTCAATAACGTTTGACCAATATCTGGGCACCCATGGTCCAGCCAAGTTGACATGTATATTGAGCATTATACATCTCTGGATCTGTTTTCCTAGTTTCATGTAAAAGTCTTTGAACAATACCCTTCCTGTGCTCAGGAGACAGGTGTCATGGCTGAAACATATTTCTTTCAACATTTCTTTTGGAAGGCAGTCATAGCCTCATATCTAATCATTACCCTAACCTTAACCATAGTCATGATGCCTCCAACCCCTTCAGTCTCCTATCTTTCCATGCATAGTATGTGCTAAGAACAAATCCATACTGATACGCCTTTCTTCATTTAACTAATAGGAAGGGCTAGAACCCAATCCTTTTATATGAAATAATTACCCTTCCTCAAATTGGTCTTTGTTTCTTATGTGAATGTTCCTCCTGGTTCTTTTCTCTCAGTGCCCCTTAGGCTAAAGCCCTACCCTTCTACAGCCTTGTAATCTATGCCATTCATCCCTAATTGAAGTTATGCTTAACCCAGTTTGTAAGATTTTAATTAATCCTTCAAGCTTTCCTTCAAGCAAACCTTCCTACTTGAAGTTTTACTTCAGTTGCATTTGTAAGATTTTAATTAGTTCTCCAAGGCTGCTTCTTTTGAACTTTCTTTCTGACTTTACCACTTCTGCTGCCATTTTTCTCAGATTCTAAGATGCCCACTGTTGTAAGATGCACTGTTGGTTAATAACAGCTTTCCTTTTTCATGTAGGGGAATTAAAAGGATTGAATCAAGTATATATTTTCTTTTATAAAATAAACTAACTGCCAAAAGAATGAATGTATCCAAATAATTAAATGGCACTTTCTTTTTCAATGTCACAATCAAAATTTAAATAAAAATCATCTCCTTAGCCAAGGTCCAAATAGACTTCGCATTCTCATCTGGCCCCTAGCAGTTGGGCAGAGCATCATTGTAACAAGCTGCCATTCATAACCTGTGCTGACGTCAATTCCAAAACTTCACCTTCTGGTCTTCCCTAGTATTCTGTCTGTGTGTCTGCTTTTAGTATGCATGCAATATAACCTAAAAAATCTTGGGGACTTTTCTTATGTTCTGGAGTTGTTTTATCATAAAAATTAAGAGCTCCTTGTAGATTTGATGGGAATGCAAAAATAAAACTTTGTGTGGGTGAAATCTAGAAGTATAAATTTTCAATTTTGTCTCCTGATTACAGATCTAATCAAATGCCTCAAAAAATTTTGTGCAATTGTGGTTTCCTTAAATTGACCATTTAATGTAGGTGCCTAGATTAAATTTATAAGTGTAAACTGATGTATTATCTTACAGTTTCATTGCCAGACAATCATTTCATTACTCAAGTTTATTTTCATTTTCTCACCTACAATATTATGTTTTTTCCCTTTATCAAACTCTTCCTTCTATTCCCTTTCATGTTCTCTCCTTACCTTATTTCATTGAATACATATCTTAATTATTTTTATTTTTGTTTGTTTGCTAATATGGTAGGAAGAGTTGGCAATCATTTTCACACACACACACACACACACACACACACACACACACGCACATATTTCATCCATCAGGATAGGACTGCTGAATCCATGACAGTTTCATGCAAATAACAAGAACAGATATTAAAAAACTAAGGAGGTGCTTTATTATTACAAGTGGCACCAACTTGAACAGACAAGAAATCAAAGACACACCATAATAAGGTCCTGCTGCATCTTAAGATCTGAGTAAGTTTTACATAATAAACAAAACATTATTCCCTCAGTATGAGTATAGAATGTATGTTACCTAAAAAGCTATCTTGGACATTAACTGGAGCCAATTCCTATCTCCATCCCCTTCCAGAATAGATTTAGTTGGGAGTGGCAAGCATCACTGCTCACCCCACAAAAGCTGGAGTACTACAAGACCTCACCGTGTGGATAAGGAAGAGGGCATAGCAAATACAGTCACTGCATCTTAAAGGAGTGAGGTTATCCCACTGGAGAAACATGTAATTTGGTAGTGAAATCAGTCAGACAGAGGGAGACAAAACTGCATGTAGAATCACTTACATGTGGAATCTAGAAAAATAAAACAAACAAACAAAAAACTGACCTCATATAAACAGGAAGTAGAATGGTGGTTGCCAGGGCCTGGGGTGTAGAGGAGATGGGAGATGTTGGTCAAAGAGCATAAATTTCAGTTACAAGATAAATAAGGTCTGAGAATTCAATGTATAGCATGGTTGCTATAGTTAATAATACTGTATCGTATACTTGAAAATTGCTATGAAAGTAGATCCTAAAAATTCTCAGCACACACACACACACGGAGTCATTATGTATGGTGATGGATCTATTAAGCTTATTGTGGTAATAATTTCACTATATATATTTCAAAACATCATGTTGTACACCATAAACTTATATAATGTTTTATGTCATTATATCTCAATAAAGCTACCCAAAAAAAGACAAGGTAAAAAAGAATAAATGTAAACAAAAGAGTGCCTTAGGTTTCACCTTTAGGGGCTGGGTTAGGAGTGGAGTTTACTGATAAAACACCCACCCCAGCCTCTAAGTGCTTCTCTACTGAGGTTCAAGGAAAGTAGCTCTAGCTTTCTTTTCTTTCATACTTAGATAATACCTCCAAAAACTGATGTGTGTATTAGTTTGGGCTCCTTGGAGCTTAATAAAAAATTCTTAAAGACAAAGAAATTAAATCTGAGTCTTGAAAAACCAGTAAGTTTTATCAATGTGGATGAGGAAGAAAAAAAAATCTAGGAAGAGGAAAAGGTAGGAACAAAGATGCTATCATCACTCACTCTGAATTTAAATTCAACTGAGTGAAAGGCTTGGAGATAGACAGTTGGAGATTAAAAAAAAAGCCAGCTTTATTCCTGATAAAGACTATACTGGGTGAAGTGATGTAGATGTGTGGCCATGAAACATTTTCTGATGCTTTCATAAGGTAGACAACTTCTGACGTGGCTCCCAGAGATGCAGTATGCATCTGGTACACTCCTGATATTCATGCCTCTGTATAATCCCCTCCCCTGGAGCGTGGACTGACCTACCGACTTGCCTTTAATAAATAGAATGCAAGTATAGGACGTCACTTCTGAGACTGAGTTATAAAGAAAGACTTGCATCTTGTTTTTATTCTTTCTTTCTCTTCCTGGCTCTTCTCGGCTTGCTTGTTCTGATTAAACAAACTGCCTTGTTGAGAGCTGTCCTATGGAGAGGTCCCTCTCCTTGGGATAATGGAGAGACAGAGAGCTACATGCATCTCCATCTTGTTATCTCTGGCTTATGGGATGTCCTGTTCCCCAAAAATCTACCCATAATTCATGCTGTGCTAAATTATGGACCCCATTCCAACCACTTGCATGATACCCCCTCACCCTCGGCAAGACAGAGAGGAGTGAGTGAGAGAAGATATGTCAGGAGTGCTTCTTCCACTTTTCCCTCCATTAGAGTGGAAGTGTGAGGAGCGGGAGTTAAGTATCCCCTGACCACGGTCTACACACACGCATTTGCACATGCGCATATATAGATACAAACACATATCAATGAAAGAGAAATACAAAGAGATAGAACAGGTTTGGGAAATCCAAGTATATCTGACAAGATAAAAGTTAAGTTCAAGGACATGGTAAGTGGACTCTGGTGGAGTGGCAGAATGTCACATCAACAGGGCCACCCTGTTATAAAACTCCATGTCGCCCAAGCCAGGAGGGGTGGTGATCTTTGCAGTTGCACTATGCAGAAGCCTTAGCAGAGCTCTTTAATGACACCAGCCACTCATATCTCCATCTCTCCCCTGACCTTTTTGATTTTAGGGATGACAGTTACATAGGCACAAGCAAAAAAAAAAAAAAAAAAAAATCTAAATGAGTCCAAGACCTTCCACCAAGGCACTGAATTGCTTTTTACCTTCCTGTTGTATTTGTGGGGCTGCTCAAAATAAGTAGCAGGATGATTCATCGTAGCCTCTGGAAGTTGTCTGACAGTACTCTATTCCGGTGTCTGACTGAAGCTACTTATATCTTGTGTCATTTGGTGCAGTGACTCAGTTCCAAGCAAAGATTAATGCAGTTAGAGCATTTTGCAGAAATAGTAAATCACCCTTGCAACTGATTGCTCCTCTAGAGCTGCCTAGCCTGTGAGTTATTCATGTAGCTCTCCAGCATTGCTTTCATAAACAGATATTGTTTCATTGGTTGCTAATCATTCCCGTTGAAGTTAAAGTAGGCTCAAGGCCAGGAGAACAATGAGCTTTTATTCAAAGAAGCAAAAAGTTTGCAAGATATGCCAAAGGTCAAGCAACTCCTTGTCCCAGACTCTCCTTATGGTGACGGACACTGAGTATATGTTTAAGAAGACTTTGCGTTCAAAACCATCATAATGCAAGTCTCATCTCTGCAGTCCTCTCTGGCAATCAATCCATTAAATTATGTATTTTTTCAAAAGTTTCTTTTACCTTATTGATTGTGTTTAACACTGATATTTTCCTATGTCAAAATAAATGATGGTCACGTAAGTAAATACCATCAGAAGATTTACCAGGAAGACTAATCTCTCCTTGGTTCTTTTATTACCTATTCCCAGAAGACAATATTTTTTTAGAAAAAAAATTCATTTTTAATTTATAATGTCACAATCAATGCTTTGTTGTATGCTTCTGAATCATTCAAAGTCTTTCAGGGCTGTGATGGTACATACACCAAAAGCCCTGTAAGCACAGGTGTCTTAGAAAATTGTGTGGCACAGGAGAGAGACTCAAAAGGTGTCTTGAACAGTGGACTTCAATAGTCTAGAAGGGACTACATGGCTTCCTTGAGCTTCCTTGATGCTTATTTAGATATGGGAAGCTTTACCCGATGGTAATACAAGGAAGTCATTTCAATTTGAAGCCCTCATTGCTCTCACTCCTGGACCAAGTCTATTTTGAATTCAAGCTTCTTTATTAGATTCAGTGCTCTCAAGAAAATTTGTATTTCAAGTGCTCAACCAATCTCTGAAATAAAGTTGAGGGAAATCATCCTTGGAAATATCAACCTTAAAATTGACTGCGCATTGGAACACCTTTTCCTGCTTGGTTTTACACAGTCAAGATGCTAATGTGTCATACCTAGTCAAATGAAAAGTCTTTAGCATCCCCTTCCTTCATTTAATGTCTAAAGAGGCTTGGTAGCTAATTGTCTAATTTAAAAATGGCATCACTAGACAAAGGAGGAAAAAGAGCTGCCTCCGGTAAATCACTGGCAAGAGACTACAGAGAAATATTTAGCTCTGTCTATTGACTCTATTGACCTCATGTCTTTTCTCTTAGAATCACTGCAGTCATGTTCTTCAACTGTTATAGGCTAAATCCGTGATCGCTAAGTTTGCTTCCATGGCTGACATTCAATTTTCTCCCAAGAGGATGTCATTTTCTTCTCTTTTCCATAGTAGCAGAGATGGAATTGTGTGTCCCATTCATCTTCCATATCAAGTGGGGGCTTGAGAAATGGTGGACAAGGCTGAATCACATCACATCATGGGTCTGGCGGGCTTAAGGGAGTACATCTCTTCTTCTTTGTTAGCAAGGGTCAGGTTAGGGCCAAGTAGCATTAAAATTGTCAAAGTTCAACTGGTGAAACACAAATTCGCTTGCCAGGGCAAAGGACCTGGGCAGACTGTAGAAGCCAATGTATGGGATCCAGGTATTAGGAAAGCTTAGGTGCAGGGGGGACAAAGAGAGCAAATGGAAAGACGTCTAAAGTAATTCCAGAAGTATGCCAGATATTTCTAAGGGTTTATTTGTAGTAACTCATTTGCTACAAATTTAATGTATACTCCCTCCCCTCAAAATTCTGATTTTGAAACCCTAATTCTCAGTATGATATATTTTGCAAATGGATGTTTAGGAGATACTTAGATCATGAAGGTGAAACTCTGATGAAGAGATATACAGAGCTTGCTTTCACTTTCTGTCCTGCACCACGTGAAGATACAAGGAGAAAATGGCTGGCTGTAAACCAGAATGCAGGTCCTCACCAGACCCTGGACCTGCTGGTACCAGCACCTTGATCTTAGACTTCACAGCATCTGGTACTGTGAGAAATAAATGATTGTTGCTTAAGCCACCCACTTGATTGTAATTTGTTATAGCATCCCAAACTAAGATACGATTGGATTGCATTGCTTTATTGGTCTCACTTAAAGAATGTGATAAGTAAACATTCACCTTTAGGAAACAGAGAAATCAGTCTATGTTGTCCTATATTTTTAAATTTTTTTTTAAAGTTTACTTATTTATTTTGAGAGAGACAGAGGCAGCATAAGTGGCGGAGGGGCAGGGAGAGAGGAAGAGAGAGAGAATCCCAAGCAGGCTCTGCACTGCCAGCATAGAGCCTGATGCAGGGCTCGAACCTACAAAGCTGTGAGATCGTGACCTGAGCCAAAACCAAGGGTTGGACACTTAACTGACTGAGCCACTTAGGCATCCCAGTCCTGTAATATATTTTAATCATTTGTATATAGCTAAACTCCCTGATTTACCATGGTGCAACTTACAATTTTGCAACTTTATAGTGTTGCAAAGGTGGTATGCATTCTGCAGAAAATGTACTTCAGAATTTTAATTCTGATCTTTTCCACAGCTAGCTATATGCAATACATTATTCTCTAATGATGCTGAGCAGTGGCAGTAAGCCATATCTCCCAGTTAGCCATGGGAACACCTGGGACAGACAACTGATCCACTTACAACCATTCTGCACCCACGCAGCCATTCTGTGTTTCATTTTTAGTACAGTATTCAATTAGTTACATGAGATATTCAACACTTTAGTATAAAATAGCTTTTGTGTTAGATGCTCTTACCCAACTGTCAGCTACATAAGTGTTCTGAGCATGTTTGAGGTAGGCTACTGAGTTATGATTGATGTTCAGTAGGTTACATGTATTCAATGCATTTTCAGGTTGCAAGATTTTCAATTTATGATGGGTTTGTCAGGAGGGAACCCCATCACACATTGAGGAAGACCTGTTCTAGCTAATAGGGTCCAAGGAAGACCTGTATCTAGCTAATAGGGTCAGAGGAAAGTAGTCTTTAATATCCCTTTAGCCTTTTTTTTTTTAACTTGGCACAGTAAGGATGAAGCAGAATGATTTTTTAAGTGACATCTCTACTTTTGTACCAAGACAGAGCCACTGCTCCAATGTTACCCCTAACAACCACCAAGAAGCTGATATACTTACTGCATAAAGTCTAAATAACCTGACAATCCACAGCAGCACTATCCAATAGAACGTCTTGCAATGTAAGAAATATTCTATATGTGCACTCTCCAATATATGGCTACTAAGCACTTGAAATATGGCTGGAGCAGCTGAGGAAATGAGTTTTAAATTGTATTTAATTTCAGTTAATTTAAATTTAAATATCCACTTGTGTTGCACATATTGGACTGTGACATTGCTATAGATTCAGCATCATCTGCCTTGCTTCTTTTCAGAGACTTTGGAATTATTCTAGGCAAAGTATATGTCTCAGGACAGTTCTTCACCACTGTGTGAACTTATGAACCCAATAAGTATATCATATCATATGGATTTATTTCACTTTTGACTCTCATTGGAAAACCATCTACCTTACACACACACACATGCACACACCCTTCCATATTGCTTCCCAACATATTTATATAAAAACACACAGTCTTGGGGTGCCTGGCTGGCTCCGTTGTTATAACATACGGCTCTTGATCATGGGGTTGTGAGTTCGAGCCCCATTTTGGGTGTAGAGATTGTGTAAACAAATGAACTGTAAAAGCAAACAAAAAACCCACACAGTTTCATGTTTGACATTGAAAAATACCCATAAACTTCAAAAGATATCTAGGCAGCTAGGGCTTTCACTTCTGTTTATTTTGACCAAAGCCATTACAGTCACGACCAACTTTTATTCAGTAACCTTATCTTTTAAAATAGCTATAAATACTAGCAAATCATATGGGAAATTGAGTTTGTGGAAAGCTACAGGAGGAAAAAAAAAAGAAACGAGTCTTCGGAAAAACTATATATTCTGGTTTATTGTGGATGTGGCTGTGGAGAGACATCACGGCTAAGGAAATCAGTACACTCCTAAGAATCATAAAAACCTGCATTCCAGTTCCAGTTTTTTTTTTTTTCAACGCTTTTTATTTATTTTTGGGACAGAGAGAGACAGAGCATGAACGGGGGAGGGGCAGAGAGAGAGAGGGAGACACAGAATCGGAAACAGGCTCCAGGCTCCGAGCCATCAGACCAGAGCCTGACGCGGGGCTCGAACTCACGGACCGTGAGATCGTGACCTGTCTGAAGTCGGACGCTTAACCGACTGCGCCACCCAGGCGCCCCTCCAGTTCCAGTTTTACCACCTGCTAGCTGTGTCATGCCACTGGCCAAGTTAGCAAACCTCTCTGAGTCTGAGACTCCTTATCTGTAAAAGAATATCTTCATTTTTAACTCTTAAAATCATTGTGAAGACGAAATAAGATAATATATGCAAATAGCTTACTACACGCTAGACTTTAAATATGTGAATCCCTTGCATTTCTACTTTTTTTAAGCAAATATTTTGAAATATCTGAAAATTAATCAAAGCTATGTATGTTCAAGAAATATTCAATCAATCAGACATTTCTGTGAAATAAGAATTCAGTGTGATTTTGTAAGTAGGCTCTATAAAGCCAGAGTATCTCCGGGTCCCAGGCAGATGGTCATATTCGGGGAGGCGGGGAGGGGAAGAAAAGAAAAAGCTTCTTTTTCAGAAAATCCTCTTTGGTTGGCTCCTTCATTACGATTCGGCAAAATGCCACTTACAACAGATGGATATGAATACAGGCAACCAAAGAGGCTGTGCTTGTACCCCAAGTCTTGGCATATGGCACCAAATTCTCTCATCAGGCTGTCAAAACAGCTGCTGTGCACTTTCCCCACCTGCAGTTGCGAGGCTTTGCCAAGGGTCTCCAAGCGTAGAGAAGAACCTGCCGTCAGGTGGTTCTCCTGGGTTAGAAACCATACCTTTTGCACTTAAAGCACTAGGAGCCCCTTTTTTCTTTCGGCTCCCTGGGAGTGAAGGAGATATTTAATCATTCAAGTACAACATCTATCCTTTCATTACCATTGAAAACACAACTAAGTCTTGGTAGAAAAAAGTAGACAGAGAGGTACTCAAATCTCAAGTCGACTATTTATTTGCAGTTCAATAAATTTATCAAACATCTTTGATCCTGAGTTGCCTCCTCTCTGAGTGGAAATAAACAATACTTGGAAGGAGTGTAGTGATGATCAGAAATAATAATGCAAAGAAGAGTTATGGTGGTCTTGGACATACAGTAGTGATAGCCTACATATACTGACTGCTTGTTATATATGAGATATATTCCAAATGTTCTACAAGTGTCGGCCATTTAACCCTCACATCCACCTCACAAACAAATATACTTTGTGAAATAGGTGAGGAAACTGAGGCAGCATGAGTTTCAATAATTTGCCCAAGATCATGAAGCTAGACAGGTTTGGAGTGGGGATTAAAACTCAGGTAGTCTGGCTCCAGAGGCTGCACACTGAACCATGATCGTAGGTGTTAAGGGAATGGTTACTATTTTTATGGGGAAAAAAAAAAGACTCACAGGAAATTGAGTATGTTAATGACCCCTCTATTGGTGAAAAGCAAATGACAGCTATAGAATCTGTGAATGATTTCTAACCGGCCCTTTTTGCTTAGGTAGGAAAAATTTGCTAAGGCAAGGATAATTCAAAGTCACTCCTTTTTATGGGAACCCAGAAATAGTCCTACAAAAGTCGAAATCATTACAGGCATATTACAAAGAAGCAGTGATAATTTTAAGCAATTGGGAAATCCTGAAAGAATTGTTTTTATATTTTAATTGCTGGCAGAATAAATTTAGTTAATGGGTTTTATGTTCTTAAATTTACATTTGATATTAATCCTAGTCTATATTTATATGTGATTCTACATACAGCACATTAAATAGCCTGACCTGATAAAATTGATTTTATTAAATCTGGCAAAAATTAACCACTTGTTGAAACCAGATTGGTCTCAAGTGTATAGTTGAAACTTTTTTTTAATCAGGTAGATTTCATTTTTCCCCCCTCCTATTAAGGTCTATAGACCTAAGGAAAGGAATATCAATTGAGGGCTACAACAATGTTAAAAAGCAGATTCATTTAGACTGGTTTTTAAGCTTACAGAAATAAAAAGTCCTTACTGTGCTTACTTTGAACACTCAGAACATGCAACACAGTCTTTTATACTATAAAGTAGCAAGTCCTAAAACATATACCTTTTGTTCAATATAAAGCCTGTCATGAGAAAGAGTGTTAAGAAACTGGACACAGATTGAGATGGAAGCATATATAATTAGGCAAATGCACCTTAACAGATAAAGAAAAAAGATGGACAAGAAACATAAGGAAGAGATATATCTCAGCTTCCCTAAATTTTGTTCTCTGTTCTCTCAGTTCAGCTCTGCCAGGGCTCTCCTACCCTACACTACTGTCCAGAAAGTACATCCAGGCAGAAATCTAGGGCAATAATAGGGTCAGCCATATATGACTGACTGCCTTCTCGGTCTCAGGGCTGTCTTACCACTTGCTGAATAGCTACGTAGAGGCACATCATATACTTTTCACAGTTTTCTAGCTATTTCTGCCGTGAGGCATGGGAAGTTAAATCACGGCTCCCCAAAGATGTCTGGGCCCTAATCCCTGGAAACTTTGAATATGTTATCTTACATGGCAAAAGGGAATTTGCAGATGTGCATAAATTAAAGATCTTGAGATAAGGAGATTATCCTGGAATACCTGGTGGGCTCAATGTGATCTCTTTAGGAGAGAGAAAAAAGAAGGTCAGAGTCAGAAAGACAGAGAGGCTGGAGAGCCTGGATGGCTCAGCCGGTTAAGTATCCGACTTTGGCTCAGATCATGATCTCATGGTCTGTGAGTTCGAGCCCCATGTCGGGCTCTGTGCTGACACCTCAGGGCCTGGAGCCTACTTCAGGTTCTGTGTCTCCCTCTCTCTCTTCCCCTCCCCCACTCACGCTCTGTCTCTCAAAAAATGAATAAACATTAAAAAAATTTAAAAAGAAAGAAAGAAAGAGAAGTGACAACAGAAGAAGTGGCTGGGATGACACACAACCGTGAGCCAAGGAATGTGGGCTGGCACTCGAAGTTGAAAAAAGTCAAGGGAATAGATTATCCTCCAGAAGAAATGCAGACTTGTTGACCCATTTTGAGATCTGTGAAATGTAGAATAATAAATGTGTGATATTTTAATGTACTAACTGTGGTGATTTGTTTTACAGAAGGAATAGAAAACTAGTAGTACAGGAGAGGTAGTCTTGTAACAATCTCTATCACTCAGGATGTAGAAATTTATGCCTATACATTTAAGTGTTCTTCCCCCCACCTCCAAATCTTGAGAACCTAGTATGGATAAATAACTGTAATAGTATCTCAAATAGGAAGAAGGGGTCTGAGCTATTGGTATTTGACCAGGAAAAAAAGAGAGAAAGAAAGAAAGAAAGAAAGAAAGAAAGAAAGAAAGAAAGAAAGAAGAAAGAAAGAAAGGACAAGAACTAAATGAAATGAAACTTACTTCATTCGTTCAACAAATAGCCTCATTGAAGATTCTACCCAGAGTGTAGAAAACTGAAAAGTTCTTCCCTCTCAACAAATTAAAAACCCACGATAATCTATAAAATAATAATGCTTCTTGAATCTATGCAAGAGTTAAGTTTGCAGGACAAATATCTTGGCTGTAGTTTAAGGAAAGAAAAGCACTTCCAAAGAGAGGAGGTCAAAAGCACTGGCTTAGCCGTAGAAGAACATAGGAGGAAGATGATGCTGGCATACAATTGACAAGAACAATTCAGCTAAAATTATTAAAGAATTTCTATAAAGGCCGAGTATAGGCTAGCACAGAAGTATACAGCCTGGGAGATTCAGATATAAGGGGAGTCCTCACCTACCAGCAGATTCTTCTCTACGGGCTTTCATGGTGTGTTCATGAGAAAGATCAGAGACAGGGCAGAAAACCAGAGAAATAACTTTCTATGGTTCAATGGCTTAAGTGTGGAAGATGTGAGAGACCAACACTGCAGAAAAGCCACGTAAATCCCCCATGAACTTTTCTCCCCTTAGGACAAACATTTTCAAAACCTTGAGTGGATGAGGGAAAGATAGCAAACTCTGCCATTCCCAAGGCACACACCCATTGCAACTATGGAAAAGTAAAGAAAAGAGAGAAAGAGAGAGGGGAGAGGAGAGGGAGAAACAAAGATAGGAGGAAATCACCTTTCCTTTTCCCTCTTAGGAAAGACCAGTTAATCATCCTGGGCACAGACCATTAAGAATCTTTTATCGGGGCGCCTGGGTGGCGCAGTCGGTTAAGCGTCCGACTTCAGCCGGGTCACGATCTCGCGGTCCGGGAGTTCGAGCCCCGCGTCGGGCTCTGGGCTGATGGCTCAGAGCCTGGAGCCTGTTTCCGATTCTGTGTCTCCCTCTCTCTCTGCCCCTCCCCCGTTCATGCTCTGTCTCTCTCTGTCCCAAAAATAAAATTAAAAAAAAAAAAAAAAAAAAGAATCTTTTACCTCCATCCACATCATTGCAAATGGCAAGATTTCATTCTTCTATATGGCTGAGTAATATTCCATGGAGTGAGAGTATTATGCTAAATGAAATAAGTCAGAGAAAGACAAATACTAAATGATTTCATTCATATATGGAATTTAAGAAACAAAACAAATGAGCAAAAGGAAAAGAGAGAGAGAGAGAGAGAGAGAGAACGAAGCAAACCAAGAAACAGACTCTTGAGAACAAACTGATGGTTACCAGAGAGGGGGAATGAGGGGTTGGGTGAAATAGGTGATGGGGATTAAAGAGGGCACTTTTTGTAATGAGTACCTGGTGTTGAATCACTATATTGTACACCTGACACTAACATTACACTGTACATTAACTGACTGGGATTTAAATAAAAACTTAAGAATAAGGAGTCTCTTACCAGTAGGGGAAAGAAAAGGATCACTGAGAAACAGGGACATAGGGGCTAAGGTAAATCTTGGGCCGCACAAGTATAACACACCTCCACCACTGCCGTCCAGTACAGTTGTGTTACAGTTAACAAGTAGCTAGTTACCGAGTAGCTGGTAACAGAACTGTAATGTTATAGGGTGGAAGAAAGTGGAGAGAGAGATTCTCAGAGGCACGGGCATAGAGGAAGCCTGAAAACTGAGGATGCAGCAAAAATGTGGAGAAAAATCTTCTGACCAACCATTCCACACTGGAAGCACAGGGTGAAGAGAGAGGAATTTGAAATGGTATGCTGGGGTTAATCAATAGCAACAATAAAACCCAAACCTAGCTCAGCTCCTGGCTACACTGACTTAGTCCCCGACAACCCTCCAAAAACAGCCCTGCGAAATGTAGCCAGTAAAAGAAAGACACCTGGTACAAGGGAACAAAAATCACATTTGCAGAAAACAGAGAAAATTAATGAAATCAAAGCTATTCCTTTCTAAAAAAAAAAAAAAAAAAAGGGGTTTTTTTTTTTTTGTTTTTTTTTTAGAGTGAGACAGAGAGTGCAAGCAGGGGAGAGGGGCAGAGGGAGGTTGAGAGAGAATCTCAAGCAGGCTCCGCACTCAGTGAGGAGCCTGAGGTAGGGCTAGATCCCATGACCCTGGGATCATGACCTGAGCCAAAAGCAAGAGTAGGATGCTCAACTGACAGAGCCACCCAGGTGCCCCAAAAGCTATTCCTTTTTTTTAATCAATAAAATTTAAAAATAACTTGAAAACAAAACACCTTCCAATCAGTCTGATGAAGAAACAAAAAAGCAGACAAATATTATCATCATTACATAAGAGCACCATTATAGACACTACAGAGATTACAAGAAAAGTAAGGGAATGTTATAAACATCGTCATGTCAGAAAGTCCAACAATATAGATAAAATGGGCAAATTTGTTGAAAGATACAAATTGCCAAGTTTCACTCAAAAAGAAATGAATAGTTTAGATAACCTAAGCCTATAGAACTTGTCGATGAAAATCTTTGTGACCTTGGGTTAGATTTCTTGCATATGAAGCCAAAAGCATAATTTGCAAAGCAAACAAATTAGCAGTTGAACTTCAACAAAACTAAAATGGTCTGCTCTTCAGAAGACATTATTAAGAGGATGAAAAGACAAGCCACAGAATGAGAAGAAAATATTTTCAAGTCACATATCTGATACCATTCCATTTATATAACATTTTGAAAAAGGCCGAATCAGAGCAACAGAGAAGAGATTACTTATTGCCAGAAGCTTGAAGTGAAGAAAGGATTTGACCTCTTCTTTAGGTTTATTGTGGGGTGTTTGTTACACAATTCTATGCATTTACCAAACTCACAGGAGGGTACACCAAAGAAGGTGAATTTTACTGTTAATATAAATTATACCTCGATAAAACCAAGTAAAAACAAAAAGAATTATCATTTGTGCTGCAGAGATCTACAAAGCAGAACAAGGTTCCTGTTATTTTAGGGTGCAAATAGTACTGGGGAAGGCAGACAACAGGAAAATGCATAAATCCATAACATGTCATTTGACTGACTGATATACCTCCGTTTGGCGGAGTTTATACTCAGTTTATACTAATGAGTGTGATAAGAAAGAAACAGGGCAGGCTAAAACAGTAGGCTTCTCAAATTCGTTCATGTAATGACAAATAATAACACTTAGTATCTAAACAGTCCATTGAATTAAATGTTTCTAGGGTTGTTCCTAGTCAGAGGGAACTCATGGCAGCTTGGAGGCAGGAAGATAAAGTCTCCCCAGGCATTGTCTGCCCGTCCCGTGAGGTAAGGGGATCAATATTTGGCAACTGTGACAATTCATGGCACCCAGACTGGAAAATCCTAAGAAAAGGGCAAAAATTGGAAGCTGGCTTCTATTTTAGATAGGTGCCCCGGTGAAACGTCTGGAAACATAACGTTTGAATAAAGACCTAAATGAAATAAGCAAGTCTTAAAAAAAAAAAAAAATCTGGGGGATGATTGTCCCATAGAAAGAAAGAACAATTAAAAAAGAACCCGTTCCCAAGAAAATAACTTTGGCAAGTCAGAGAAAGAGTAAGAACTCTGGAGCTGGAGAGGCATGAGCAATGGGAATTTTGACAGAAGTTAGAAGGTGAGGTCAGAGAGGTGGTCAGGAGCCAGATCACTGAGATCTCAGACATGACAGTAAGATATCTGGAGTTTATTTATGTATAATATTAAACCATTAGAGTGTTTTGAGCAATGGAGTAATATGATCTTATTTATAGTTTTAAAAGATCAATATGGCTTTGGGGTCAAAACTGTTTGGGGCCAGAGGTACAAGCAAAGAGATGCTTAGGTGGCTAGAATATTAGCCAGGTGAAAGATGCAAAAAGTTAATTCATGTCTTAGCTGGGAAATGGGTAACAACTGGTCAGATTAGGGAAAGGATCTAAAAATGTCCTGATGAATTAGATGTGAGCATGAGAGGAGAAATGGCATTAAATGCTTCCTAGATTTTTGGTTTGAACAACTGAGTAAATGGTGATACTATTTAGTGAAATGGGGAAGATTAGGGAAAAGCATGTTGGGACATTTGTATATGTTAATTTGATGTGCCTATTGGATATTCATGTGGTGATGTGAAATAGACAGCTGGAAACAGAAAATATATATTTGGAAGTCATCAGTATGTAGATACGTGTTTGCTCATGTATTTAAACCATAGGAATAAATGAGATCATCCATGTAAGGAAATATAAAGGAAAGTCAGAGAGAGCAAGAGATACTTAAAATGAGTAGAAAGTGAGATAAGGGAAAGCACCAGATAAACTTGGTGTCCTAGGAGTCAAATGAACAGAAATGTTTCCAAAAAGATGAAGTGACCAACGACATAAACTGTCTCTTCTTCATTTTCACAACATCAAGTCCTGGCTAATGTAAAAAACAGCTACCTGCAAAACGATGCACTGCAAGTAAGACATCCATCCTGAGGAATCTACGATATGCAATAGTAAAGTCAAGATTAAGACTATTACTCATTTCAAAGACTCTGATATTGGGTGTATTACATCTGAAGCTTTAGAGGATTCAGTAGAAAAGTGTCAGATATTGGAATCTGTTGGCCCCTGTTTTGCATCCTTCAGTATGGGGAAGACAAGTTAGCACTACTGAATGCAGGCAGAGAAGAGCAGGAGAACCATTCTGCTCACTTTTCAGACTGTAGTCTGCCAGTGATCCCAGACTAGCAAACGCCAGAGAATCATGCGCCTATTAAGTTGCATGAGTCATATTCTCTTCTATCCTAAATAAATCTGGTGCTCAGAAATCCAGATACCAAGAGAGTCAGAGGAATTGGCAAAATGGATCTCAGCAGACGTCCAGCAAGCATCTGCTGCCAGGCAGAGGTAATAACGCCTCGCTGCAAACTGCACTGATAGAATTGGCCACAGCCTAGGGGCAGACAGCAGATTAGTTCTGTGTCAGTATCCCAATCAAGGCAGAAGCAGAGGCTGAGGCAAAGGGAAAAGCTCATAAGCCAAGTCTGTAAGGGTATATAGGTAAGTTCCCAGAGCCTGTTACTGTTTGGAAGAGTGAATGAAATCAATCAAGAGAGTCGGGATAAAAGGTATGGTTAAGCAACATTTTGTAATGTGTCATCTGCCAACTGAACCTCACACAATGAAAGCATCTCACATTTAAGTTGGGTTTGAGAGGTTTAGACTGCCAGGAAACCTCAAATATGCCCCCAAAAATGCATAAAATTGATATCCACCAGCCTAAGGCAATCCCCAAACTTTTCTATGCTCATCAAAGTAACTGGGCTGACGAATCCATAAAGCATGCTCTGGAGCTGTTCTGTAATATGGCAGCTACCAACCACTGTAGCTATTACATTTAAATTTATTAACATGTAAAATATGAAAGACTTTTTTTTCTCAGTCACACTAGTCTCATTTCAAGTGTACATGTGGTGAGTGGCTAACAGTCTGGTTAGTTCCAAAGAACATTCTAACATTCCTATCTGTTGGACAGTACAACCATAGGAAATAAATTACCAAATATACTGATGCGTGAAGACAATGGGAGACAGCACACAAAGTTCCCAGCCCAGGAGGCAGGATCTGGAACAGCCATATTGACTCACCAAACAATGCACTGCAGAGACAGGAAAGGTTGTCAGCCGCATGCCATAATCTTGGACCTTCTAGCTCCAACACTTAACAACACTATCCCAAAGCAGTGGAATATCATACATGTTCTGGAGGGGTGACTGTTACAAGTTATTTTCCCTTTCCCTCTTTTTATAATTAGGAGATCATTTCTTTTTTTTTTTTTTTTAATGTTCTTCACTATTAAATTATTTGGGAGGTAATGCAAAGTCAGAAACAAAGGATAACAATGTAAAATTCTAATATAGGAAAAGAACAAAGAACTGACAACAAGAATTTAATCTACCACAGAGAATGTAGGAAGACAAAAGGAGCAAGGAGTCTTACTGAGCCTTATTACATCACGAAAACAAGGAAAAAGGGAATTCTACACCCTTCATTAATTGCAGGGCTACCACCAGAGTTTTCTGATAAGTAGACCACAGTGAGTCAGCACTTATGAATGGGTCCAGCCATCAGAGGAAGCAAATTCAAATAGAACCAATACCTAGAAAGATAGGTCTCATGGAGAAAACAGCAACTAGAAAACACACACACACACACACACACACACACACACACACGAAAAGAAAGTAAACAAAACAAAACAAAAAGAATAGAAAATACAAGATCATTTATAGAGATTCAGTCAGAGCATGAAGTAAATTTCTGGAAACATATAGTTATATACTTATAATTTAAAATACAATTGATGAGGGGCGCCTGGGTAGCTCAGTCAATTGAGCATCCGACTCTGGATTTTGGCTCAGGTCATAATCCCAGGGTTGTGGGATTGAGGCTTGTGTCAGGTTCCACACAGGGCATGGAGTCTGCTTAATATTCTCTCTCTCAGTCTCTGCCCCTCTCCCCTGCTTATGCTCTCTCTCTCTAAACACACACATAAAATAAAATAAAATAAGATAAAATAAAATAAAATAAAATAAATGATAAAACAAGAGAATATTCACTATTAAAACGTGAGTTAGGGGGCGCCTGGGTGGCTCAGCCTGTTAGGCGTCCGGCTTTAGCTCAGGTCATGATCTCACAGTTTGTAAGTTTGAGCCCCGCATCAGGCTCTGTGCTGACAGTTTGGAGCCTAGAGCCTGTTTCGGATTCTGTGTCTCCTTTTCTCTCTGCTCCTCCCCCACTTGCACTCTGCTCTCTCTGTCTCTCAAAAATGAATAAATGCTAAAAAAAATTAAAATAAAAAAAAATAAGTTAGTGGCCTAGAAGGGAAAGTAGAAGAAATATCTCAAAGAAGAGAGCATAAGTTAAAAAATAATGGAAATAATACAGAAAAAGAATCAGATATTTGGCTGCATTTGAAGAAAGCCTCACTGACCAAAAACAAAATAAAACAAACAAAAAGTATTATAGAAGAAGAAAAAGGAATAGACGGACAAAAGAATATTATCAAACATATACAGGAAGGAAATTTCTCCAAGTTGAAGAAGGACATGAATCTACAGCTTTAAAGGATATACCAAATTCCAAGAAGGTTTGATGAAAGGATGAAACCTATCTATACACATATTTTGGTAAAAGTCCTGAATTCCAAGGACAATAATAATAAAACTAATTGTTTTCAGAAGAAAAGTACAAAATAGTTACAAAGAAAAAATAAGTAGTTCTAGTATCATAATTTTGCAAATAAAAATGTGTAAAAAGATATTTTTTTAAACTTTTTAAGTTTATTTATTTATTTTGAGAGAAAGAGCAAGCAGGGAAGGGACAGAGAAAGGGAGAGAGAGAGAATCCCAAGCAGACTGTGTGCTATCAGTGTGAAGCCCAATGTGGGGTTCGAAATCATGAACCATGAGATCATTACCTGAGCCAAAACCAAGAGTCCAACGTTTAACCAACTGAGCCACCCAGGTGCCCCTAAAAAGATGTTTTTTTTAAAAAAGAAAATCCTACTCAGTAATTATTTTGGTCTATGGAGGTCAACTTTCTGTGCACTTTTTACATCTAAGATTTTTTTTCCTGTTCCTCTTGAGAACTAGTTTGGTTGGGTATAATATAGTTGGCTATAATAGAGTATAATATGTAACTTTAGTTATATTATAACTAATATAATTCTAGGTCCAATTATTTTTCTTACAACTTTAAAAGTTTTATCTCCAATGTTTTCTAGTTTATATTTTACTTAAAATGCGACATAAAGAGTGATGTCACCAAGACAGTGAAGGAGATCCCAGCCACCATTCCCCCACAAAGAACAACAATTTGCTCTCCACAAACAAAAATAGCTCTGGGAGAACACGGAAGTCCACTTAAGAAACTTCAGCTTTTTAAGAGCAAAACACTTATAAATAACTGCACAAAAATGGGTAGGAAGAACAGCTCCTTTTGCCTGCATCATCCCATCCCCCAGGGAGGTGTGCTTAGTGCCAAGACAGAAATTACCCTCATTGGGAAAAGGAGAATGGAGTGAGTGACCAGCTTCTTCAGCTTTCTGGGGCACTGCACAGAGGATCTGTCTCACTTTTATGTGACCTGGAGACCAGCTGCAATGTCTGGAGACTGACAGAGACAAGGAAGAAAGGGAGAGACCACCAGTATCAGCGATGTAGTGGAATGACCATGGTTCCCAGTAGCTTGCTCTACAGAGGACGCCAGCAGCCTTTGCCACTCAGGATTCCAACAGCCCTTGTGGATGCTGTGGACTTCCACAATTCACATCACTGAGGACCTTGTAGAATGCAGTGGACTGCTCTTCAGGGAACCCCAGGAGCTTTTGCCATTGAGGAAACCAATGGTCAGCAAAGCTACTGCAGACTTCCTGCAGATTTCACCACTGAGAACCCCATAAGATTTTTTTTTTTTGCATTCACAGATTTCAGCTGCCTAAATGAGTACCCCTTTACCCCCCAAACAAACACTGCCTCCAAGAGCTACTCTAGCCAGTGCTGCCATGGACACCCTGGGCCCTGGGATTCATGTCAGCAGCCATCCCCTGACTACACAATTACTTGATGTTACTCCAGGCCTCTATGGCCAACCCCCACTGCCATGCATGCACCTGCAGCTAGCCCCTGCAACCACATGAGTGCACACCAATAGCCCAGTCCCCCACAGCTGGTCAAGTACCCAGGGCCAGCCTCACTTCCTGCCATTGGCCTTCTTAACTGCCAGGTGTGCCTGTAGCTATTTTTTGCAGCAGTACACTTGTATGCCACCAGGCCCAGCTCCTGTCACCAAACCTCCACTGCCATGCACACATTTGTGTCTAGTTCCACAGCCACGTAAGTTTATGCTGATAGCCAACGTGCTCATAGCTGCTCTTATACCAGGACCTGGTCCCAAGCACTGTCACAGGACTATACCACCATACATGCTTGCAGCTAGCTCCTGCCATCTCACAAGTGCACACCAATAGCCTGGGGCTCCCCAGCTTCTCATGTGCCTGCATGTGGCCCTGACACCCACCACTGGCCCTGGTACTCCGCACTGTGCAAGTGCATGCAGCCAGCCCATGCCACCATATGGGTACCTGTAGCCAGCACCCATAGTTAAGTGTATACACACCACCAGCTCCAGCTACCAGTGCCACCTGCCCCATTCCTTTGCCACTGGAACTGGAGGTGACATTCCAGTGGGCCTCGATAACCCTTGCAGCCACCATGGACCGGCTGCAACTCTCACTACTAAAAATCACATAGTTATCAATGTCATGGACCCTAGTTACCTAAGCCAACAAGATACTATGTCCCCTCAAACCCAAAGCCAACATTTACCCCACACATGGCACCCCACACCACTAGACCTGAGGCAACACCAGACTCCAGTGTTCCCCTTACCACAGGTTAAGGTCTTTTCTTACCAAAGCCAATCCATAAAATCTCAAAGAGGTGACTGTTTCATCAAATGTGCAGGCAACTACACAAAGGTATAGGGATAATGAAGAATCAAGGAAAGATGACAACACCAAAGGAACATAACAAACTTCCAGTAACTAACCCAAAGCAAATGGAGATCCATGAATTGCCTCACAAAGATTCAAAACAATTGATCAAAAATAGTTCAGGGAGAGGCTGTCATTCAAAATAGGAAAGATAAAAAGTTTCCCAGACAAACAAAAACTAAAGGAGTTCATGACCATTAAACCAGCCCTGCAAGAAATTTTAAGGGGGAATCTCTGAGGGGAGAAAAGATGAAACAAAACAAAAAAGATGAAAAGCAACAGACTAGAAAGAACCACTAGAGACCACCAGAGAACACCACTAGAAACTCCAACTCTACAGGCAACATAATGGCAATAAATTCATATCTTTCAGTAACTCACGCTAAATGTCAATGGACTAAATGCTCCAATCAAAAGACAGAGCGTAAGAGAATGGATAAGACAACAAGATATTTCTATGTGCTGTTTACAAGAAACCCATTTTAGACCTAAAGATACCTTCAGTTTGAAAGTAAGGGGATAGAGAACCATCTACCACGCTAATGGTCACCAAAAGAAAGCTGGAGTAGCCATACTTATATCAGACAATCTAGATTTTAAAATAAAGACTGTAATGAGATGAAGAGAGCATTATATCATAATTAAGGGGTCTATCCACCAAGAAGATCTAACAATTGTAAACATTTATGCTCCAAACATGAGAGTACCCAAATATATAAATCAATTAATCACAAACATACAGAAATTCATTGATAATAATACCATAATTATAGGGGACTTCAACACCCCACTTATAGCAATGGAAAGATCATCTAAATAGAAAATCAACAAGGAAAAAATGGCTTTGAATGACACACTGGACCAGATGGACTTAACAGATATATTCAGAACATTTCATCCTAAAGCAGCAGAATACACATTCTTTTTGAGTGCACATGGAACATTCTCCAGAATAGATCACATACTGGGACACAAATCAGCCCTCAACAAGTACAAAAAGATTGAGATCATACCGTGCATATTTTCAGACCACAATGCTATGAAACTCGAAATCAACCACAAGAAAAAATTTGGAAAGACCACAAATAGTTGGAGACTTAAGAACATCCTACTAAAGAATGAATGGGCTAACCAAGAAGTTAAAGAGGAAATTAAAACGTACATGGAAGCCAAAGGAAATGATAACACCACAGCCCAAAACCTCTGGGATTCAGCAAAGGTAGTCATAAGAGGGAAGTATATAGCAATCCAGGCCTTCCTAAAGAAGGAAAAAGGTCTCAGATGCACAACCTAACGTCACACCTTAAAAAGCTGGAAAAAGAACAGCAAATAAAACCCCAAACTAGCAGAAGACAGGAAATAATAAAGATTAGAACAGAAATCAATGCTATAGAAACTAAACCAAACCAACGCACCAACCAACCAACCAACCAACCAAACAACCAACCAACCAAACAGTAGAACAGAACAATGAAACCAGGAGCTGGTTCTTTGAAAGAATTAACAAAATTGATAAACCCCTAGCCAGTGTGATCAAAACAAACAGGAAAGGACCCAAATAAATAAAATCAAAAATGAAAGAAGAGAGATCACAACCAACACTACAGAAATACAAACAATAATAAGAGAATATTATGAGCAATTATATCCCAATAAATTGGGCAATCTGGAAGAAATGGGCAAGTTCCTAGAAACATAGAAACTACCAACTGTAACAAGAAGAAAGAAAATTTGAACAGACCCATAACCAATAAAGAAATCAAATTAGTAATCAAAAATCTCCCAAAAAACAAGAGTCCAGGGCCAAATGGCTTTCTAGGGGAAATCCTAGACTTCAAGATGTATTACAAAGCTGTGATCATCAAGACAGTAGGGTGCTGGCACAATAGACACTCAGATCAATGGAACATAAAAGAGAACCCCAAAATGGACCCACAAATGTATGGCCTACTCATCTTTGACAAAGCAGGAAAGAATATCCAATGGAATAAAGACAGTCTCTTCAGCAAATGGTGTTGGGAAAACTGAACAGCAACATGCAGAAAATGAACCTGGACCACTTTCTTATACCATACACAAAAATAAACTCAAAATGGATGAAAGACCTAAATGTCATCAAAATCATAGAGGAGAAAGTAGGCAAAAACCTCTTTGACCTTGGCTGCAGCAACTTCTTACTCAACACATCTTTGGAGGCAAGGGAAACAAAAACAAAAATGAACTACTGGGATCTTGTCAAAATAAAAAGCTTCTGCACAGTGAAGAAAACAATCAGCAAAACTAGGAGGCAACCAACAGAATGGGAGAAGATATTTGCAAATGACATATCAGATAAAGGGTTAGTATCCAAAATCTATAAAGAACTTATCAATCTCAATACCCCAAAAATAAATAATCCGGTGAAGAAATGGGCAAAATCCATAGACACTTCTCCAAAAAAGACATCCAGATGGCCAACCTACACAAGAAAAAATGCTCAACATCACTCATCATCAGGGAAATACAAATCAAAACCACAATGAGATACCACCTCACACCAGTCAGAATGGCTAACATTAACGACTCAGGCAACAACAGATGTTGGCAAGGATACAGAGAAAGAGGATCTCTTTTGCATTGCTGGTAGGAATGCAAACTGGTGCAACCACTCTGGAAAACAGTATGAAGATTCCTCAAAAAATTAAAAATAGGACTACCCTATGACCCAGCAATTGCACTGCTAAGTATTTGTCTAAGGGATACAGGTGTGCTGTTTAGAAGGGGCACACGCACACCAGTGTTTATAGCAAGTTCTATCGACAATAGCCAAAACATGGAAAGATACCAAATGTCCATCAACTAATGAATAGATAAAGAAAATGTGGAGTATTACTCAGCTGTAAAAAGAATGAGAATTTGCCATTTGCAACTACGTGGATGGAACTAGAGGGTATTACGCTAAGTGAAATTAGTCGGGGAAAGACAAATATATGACTCACTCATATGATGAATTTAAGATACAAAATAGATAAGCATAAGGGAAGGGAAGCAAAAATAATATAAAAACAAGGAGGGGGACAAAACATAAGAGACTCTTAAATATAGAGAACAAACTGAGGGTTCCTGGAGGGGTTGTGGGTGGGGGGATGGGCTAAATGGATAAGGGGCATTAAGGAAGACACTTGTTAGGATGAGCACTGGGTGTTATACATAGGGGATGAATCACTGAAATCTACTCCTAAAATCATTACTTCCCTATATGCTATATTGGAGGGGAGGTGGGTAGGGGGGATGGGTTAAACAAGTGACAGGTATTAAGGAGGGTACTTGTGATCAGCACCAGGTATGGTATGTAATTGATGAATCACTAAATTCTACACCTGAAACTAATATTGTACTGCATGTTAACTAGCTGAAATTTAAATAAAAATTGGGAAAAAATGTTGAGGGAAATAAGCAAAGAGATGACGATCATGAGGTAAGTTTTAGAAGAAATAAAATGGAGAAGCAACAAATACATAATTGGTGTATTTTATGAAAAAAGTAAAAACCACCATGAAACCAAATCAATATTTGAGGAAAAAAGATGTGACATGATTCGAGACTTAAATCTTCATATTGAGACTCACAATATGAGGCTAAATTAAATACAGACACCTATACAGGATAAATTAATTTAACTGGAGTTATATGTCAGGCTTGAAAGCTTAAAGGAATTACCACAAAGTTCCTTTGATTCCGCATTATCGCTGAATCCCACTCAGTTTCTTCTGCAAGGTGAATTCCTAAAACAGGAAGAGCTGAGGTTTCTCAATAATCACTGTGATGTGACAATGTGACATGCTACCTTGTTATTACAGAGGTCAAGAGAAGAGACACTTCATGCTACGCAAATTAGGCAAAAGTGATTTTTTTCTTAAAATATCTTATGTTTTTCTTCTTTTGAATTATTCCACCCTCATGTGAAAGCAATTTTCTTACCAAATTTTGAACTCATTTATTTGTCTGCTTTTAATTTAGACATAAACCAAAGGCCATATGTTTTTATGGCTTTTCTGACACATTTATTGCTCACCACTAAAGAAAAAACATAGCTCCATGAATTTTATATTTCACATGAATGTACTCTTTAATTCAAACTATTGCTTTTAAATTTTTGAGCAATGTTATAAATAAAAAGTTTATAATAAGGGATGCTACACTGAAGATACAGTAATTTATTCAGGCTTTATTAAACAAAAATTGATTTATGCTAAGGCTCTGTGGTTTTGACAACTGTAGTTAGAAACTGCGCTGGAATCATCCTTATCATTTAAGCCAATTTCCAGGAGTTTGTTTTTTTTTTTTTTTTTGGTTTTTGTTTTTAATAGCTTTATCTATCTATCTATCTATCTATCTATCTATCTATCTATCTGTCTATCTATCTATCTGTCTATCTATCTATCTGTCTGTCTATTTGGAAAACCACAACACTCAATTCAATGCCTCATCCTATCAGACAGGCATGCCCTGGTTAGGATACTAATGTGGATCAATGAAAGAAAAGTAAAAGATTGAAAGATTTTAATTGATCACATCAAGGTCCAAGTATCTTTGCTATAAAGTCAATTGAAGCTGAACTAGAAATTCAATATTATGTTTCACTTAAAAGTTGACTGAATTAAAGTGATGAGGAGCTTAATGAGTTACTAAGTGAAAATGTCAACAAATCAGTTATGGCAAATTTAACTTTGGTAAAGCCAAAGAGACAAAGCTACGAGACAAAGGTAATAATTCTGAGTCAAGAAGTGTTGCTTCAAAAGCACTGTCATAGTGACAATCAGATCGTGTATATCCGCAATGTGCCTTTTTAGCAACTGTCCTTCATCTTATCTCCCTAACTCCAGTCTCCCTCCCCTTATCTTCTAAATTCTGTGATTAGTAGTGAACATAAGGGAATATGTGGTGAGCTAATGCTTATTGTTGTTGAATTTTTAAGAAATATTTGGCAAACTTTGATGGTTTCCTACAGCAGAGAGGTTGTCTTTCCTTAATAAAAGGTCAAATGCTTTAGAGTTTACTTTTCTCTTTCTTACATATACTAGAAATTAAGTCCCAGATTGACTACCTTCCTTACCTAGACAAGTAATTGAAAACTTCAAACTTGGGTGTTTTGGCCAGGTTTCTCTCATGGTTTGTAACACAGATGCTGACGTGTCCAAGAACAACCAGTGTTATAGGACATTACGACAGAATAACGAAACTATTCTTCCTTCTTAAGAGTTAACAAAATATAACAAGATCTGTACATCCTAAAGAAAATTCACTTTATTTTATTATTTGTTGTAAAGTTGTTTTATTTTACTTATTTTGAGAGAGACAGAGATAGCATGAGTGTGGGAGGGGCAGAGAGAGGGAGACAGACAGAATCCCAGGCAGGCTCTGCATTGTCAGCACACAGCCTGATGCAGGGCTTGAACTACAAATCATGAGATCATGACATGAGCCAAAACCAAGAGTTGGATGCTTAATTGGCTGAGCCACCCTGCCCCCTAAAATCACTTTAAAGGAAGAAAAAATGAAAAATCTCTGGCTCAAAGCTTATTTGTTTGGAATTTATACTGCCTTGATTTCCAAGTTTGTATTTTGAGAATTGAAATAAAATCATTCCATGGTTTTCTAAACAAAATAAGAAACTTGTAGCTGCACATCATTATTGAACTAATTTATTACGATTTAATTAAGAGAGTTATGGTTTGATGCCACATTTGTCCCACAGTTTCTGCTTTGAGCAAGGAAAAAGTGGGTTACACCATTTGAATTCTCACCCAAACACTAGACCAGTTGCTTATTTACCCATACAGAACTTGACTGTGCTCTGAGGACAGAATTGGAATGTGTTCGCACTACATTGCAAAATGATACTTACAATTTGAGATTCGAGGCCATTCAGATATTTCAAAGAAATCCAACCTTCCATGGAGAACTGAAACCGTGTACATGATATCTGAAGACCGTTTAGTATTTTATTTGATGTAAAATAAATGGAAATGTTAAAATTAATAAAAACAAAAATTTTGGCTGGTCCCAGTCTCTTGATGTCCTGAAACTTTAGACACACTTGTCTCAAATGGAAAAAAAAAAAAAAAAAATAT